>NC_141697.1:45515241-45922741 GCF_964263255.1 Lissotriton vulgaris
TCATCCCCTGTTTCTTTTACATTATTGTCTTTTCTAATTTGTTTCTGTTTCCTGGTGCGTGAATTGTTGGGATCTTTTTTCTTCCCTCTGCTTTGGGGGATGCCCTTAGCAACCCCATCTGATTGACCCCCCTCAACTGTTACCCGTTGGGCACTTAGGATAAGTTCTAATGATTTGTCCTGACTGTCATCGAGCGAGGCTTCACACAAGTTGGACTCTAACACTTGTGTTGGTGCATGGGGCACGATTGTAGGTGTCATGGAAAAGCGCCTCTCTGTGCGCTCAATCTCCCCATTTACTGCGCCTATGACCTTCCTCAGCATTAAATCAATTGCCGTTGGAGTTGGTATTTGACCCACTGTACTGATGGGGGTTGGGCGTGATTTAGGGGGTATAATTGGGGTACGGGATTTGCTCTTAGTAGAGCGGGTTTTTGGTTTAGTGGCCATACTGCTTTTGTAATAAAACAGTACTGTATTGTACCTCTCAATTTGTCTTAAGGCACTAACGACAAAGAAGTAACGACAACAAGAAGCCCCCACTATTCAGGAACTCAGTTCAATCACACACTTTCTTACTAGTATACACTCTTCTCCACCCCGTTTCTTACAATGTCCAAAGTCTAATGGGGATGGTTAATCGTTGGCAGCTGATACTATCCAGTTCAAAAAGTACCTGATGAATGAACCAAGGGGGGTGGCCCAGCCCAGCCTCTTCTGGCCCCTGATGGCCACAGATGGCCCCGCCCTTGTGCCGGGCTTCTCCCGGCGCCGACCCGCGCGGGATCCCGCGACGCGGGGGCTGGCCTCCTTTTGAAGTGCCCCCTGGCGCAGGGGTGAGGTGTGGCGGCGTGTTCCACCGCTAGGGCGTCTGGGTAATGGAGTTCTTCTGTCCCGGGCAGCGACCCCTCGCACAGCGGCCGCTGGTGTGGCTTTGTGGCGGCGGAGGGGAGCGGTTCAGCAGCGTTGATCCCTGCAGATGGGACTGTCAAGGTATGCCCACAGATTGCATTCGTTTCCAGTAATGTACATGGGGGTCCGCAGAAATCAAAAGGTTAAGAACCACTGGTTAACATGTACTGCTGTGTAGTAGAAAGCTTGATATACCTTAATAAGGATGTTATGTTGAGGTGGCAAGTATCTAGCCAGCTTTATCGCATATACTGTTGTTGTTCACATGCTAGTACTAGGAGTTATGTCTAATCTATCTAGGTATAGTTAATGTAGAGTAAGGGAATATTTGTTTATCATACTTAGTGTGTATTAAAAAAAACTAAATTAGGCTACTTATCTGTTGGATTTTTAAGAGCATACAAAAAACATGAACAGTCAAGACAATAAGCAGTACGTTGATCTCTCAGACATTATTTAGGGTCTTATTAAGAGTTTGGCGGTTCATGGGACTGCTGAACTCGCGGTGTAGGTGTGGTGGCGGCCGGGGACAGCTGCACCAGCGGTTTAAGCGCGGTATTACAAGCACTGGGGGCGGGCCTCCAGAGAGCCACCGCAACCGCCAGGGTTCTGCGACTCCTTGTGGTGGCGCGACGGTCTTGAGAGCACAATATTCTTGGTGGTGTTGGTACGGCACCGCTAAGCATAATATGAGTTTCCTCATAACCAGCGGTCTCATTGCAGATATCATATAGCTGCTGGCGGTGTGGAAACAAAGTGGACCCTACAGGGCCCCCCTCTTGCCCCTCTGCATGGGAGTGCATGCACACAGGGGGCCACACGTTGTGCCCCCTGTGTGCATGCACTCCTGTTTTTGCATGGCCTGGACTGCACAGTCCATGCCGTGCAGAAACGTGCATTGGCGGTCCCGTGGCAGTTAAGTTCTAAGACTCGCATATGAGCCTTTATACTTCACCACTGTAGGACCAACACACTGTCTGCCCACCAGACTATGGAAATTCTTGTAATCTGGCAGGTGGCGGTCCTGTGTGGGAGCTGGGTGCTGGCGTGGTGGTCTCTCCCACACTGCCAAACTCATAATCGGGCCCATAGTTTGAATCAGGTTAGTAGCAGATACTTTGATTTATTTTGGCCTGTTCATTTGAATGTGGTGAAATTGTCACCAGTTTGCATTCTGTGAGTGCATCCTTAAAGGATTTCAAATATGTGCATTTGCAATTATTAGTATGCACGTGTATGCATATACTGTCTCCCAACTTCCGCCTCGTTCCCTCTGCAGGTTGTATCACATTTCAGGATCCATCCTTTCACTGGTGTTACTAACTTGTAACCATGGCAATCAAAGGCCTCATTGGAAAAAAACAAGATTTGTAAATCTGTTGTTAATATCCGTACACATGCTGAAAGACTGGGATCATCACGTAGCATGGTCTTGTGTTTTTGAGGAGATAAGCCAGAAATAAATATGTTCCCAATAACAATATGCAGATGTCTTGGGCATGCTTGTAAACCCTTATGAGGTCACCATGGGCGAAGCCAGAGGAAAGGTTCACATTCTTACGAGGTATGATTGAAGTATTCTTGGCTTAAGATTGTTGCTTGTACGTTATGAAATATTAACCATCTTCTGTTGCACCCAGCCTCCTTATGCGATTCATTGTTATCCCATCACTGGAATGCAAATAAACATGCTAGCAAACGTAAACTGATGTCCAGCTCACAAACATTTGCTATAGAATGTTTTATCTACTACCACACACTTCTTGGATGCCAGGGATTCTAAGTAATTGAGTTAAAAACATCAAGACCTTGGGCAAGCAAAAGCTAAAAAACTACTATTCACCTTCAAAATTCTGCAGAAAAAATCTAAGTAGCAGTACAACAAATCATTTATTAAAGGTTGTAGCGGATACATTTTTGCGATCTATCTTGTACGGCTCAGAAATGCTAAATACCAAGGACTTGACAACTCTAAATACAGCCCAATCCATACTATTTAAGAAACTGTTCCTAATCCCACTTCACATTTCTCAGGCCCAGATACGACCGGAATACAGTTTAAAAAACAGATACCGGCTAGACAAGGAGCATTGGCCAAATATTACTGGAGAATGAGGGCAGCTGAAGAAATCACGTTAGCCCATCACTGCTGGGAGTAGGTCGAAAAATATTCATGGCAAAACAAGTCAATATTTCGAATTTTAAAACAAGCTCTTTCAGCATTAAAGTTAGAGGAAACCTGGCATACATTATTGTCATATTCTGCATTTAAACAATTTACCAATAAAGCAATCAATCAATAACCACTGCAAATAGATAAAGCCTCTTTGGCCAGAAAAAAACATGCATGGATGGTGATGCCATCTTATAAACATCTGAAACCACAACCCTATTTGCAAGATCACTTCACAGTCTATTATAAGTGGAATCTGACCCTATTGAGACTGGGGTCCTTTCCGACAAAAGATCTCATTCCAAAATGGCAACGGACCTGGTCGACTACGGATTGCCACCTTTGTGGCAATGGAGAAGAGTCACTATTGCACCTACTATGCATCTGTCCGGTTCTACAAAACATGCATAAGATCCTTTTACGGTCAATCATGAGAGAAGAACAATCAAGGGCTTGCAGAGCAGCAGTCATAAAATATCTCAGTGGTTCCTCTATTCATTTTTTAACTTAGCCGTGAAAGAACTTAAAAAGGACAGATTTTTCGTTTCCCATCACACAGTCTTGTGGAGTGCTCCCCAGTATTTTTCCCATCAGCACAAGGCCTTTACCCCAAGCCCGAGGAATAGACACACTTAGGAACACTCTAAAGAATACTGGTTGAAGTCTCCTATCACAAAAACACTGGTCTTTGGAATTAATGACATCTTGTGTGGGTCACTATTTAGATAAATATTTTTATTGTAATTTTAACCCAGATTAATTATGATATATTGTACGTCATAGTGGTTTTTCCACCCTTTTATGATTTTAAGAAAATCAAATAAAATTATTTTTCACATGGAGTTAATAAAAGTATTGAGATGCCAGAATCGTGAATATGACAGACATACATCAAATCACTGATTCAGTTGTGAATTGTTCTCTTTACATTGATAGGACCTGTTACACCTGGTTGCTATTGAAGGAAACGTTTTTTAACAGAGAGTATGTAAGAGCAAAAAACCGCCCCACTTCCTCTCCCAAACCTCTCCCCAGTATAGGGCTTGATACCTCCAAGTAAGTTGTAGTGTTCTCAAAAAAGTGTCCAAGACAATGCCTCTAAGTTGAAGTTGTAGGTAGATCAGTGCCACACAAGCAGGCTCATTAAAGTCTTGTTTCTTCTCTCCTCCCTGTCTGCCTCAGGAGAATCACTGAAATAAGTTCAGTGCCTCGAGGCATGGTGGACACATCAGCGCAGGAGTCCCCTCCAGGAGATAGTTCAATCTCTCAAGGGATTGCACAGTCTAGTATCACCTGCCATACTTAATGTCACTCATTCTTTCCATCGCAAAGAGATTCCAAAGCAGAGAGGGCCACTGGTTGATATCTGGATGGTCTCTCTTTTTCCAAGATGCTGCAACAGTGGTCTTCACAGCTCCCAAGCAATTCTATGTGATTAATTTGACAACTTTCAATTGATATTGCAATCCTTGCAACTGTACCCTAAATAATATGTATGTAAAGGTCGCTGGGAGGGGAGGAATCCAGAATCGCACGCATTCCGGCCAGTATCTCCTTCCAGTATGGTTTTGTCTTGGGACAAGAACACCAGGTATGGGGGGAGGTAGATGTTCCCTCAAGCCACATTCTCTTCAGCACAATGGGGTGGCTGTGTTGTAGTGTTAGAAATGGGGTTTGTGGTTGGCTAGGATATGCTCCTAAGGCTGGCAGAACCCACCACTCTAGTCATGGTAAGGGAGTTATACACCCAAGATAACCCCTGCTCACCCCCTTGAAAGCTTGGCAGAGCAGTCAGGTTTATCCCAGAGGTAATGTGTAAAGCGTTTGTGCAATACACACACACCAGTGACACAATAAATAATCCACAAAAGAGGCTCCACACAGTAGTATATAATGATATCTCATATATTTCATATAGACATGTAGACCACCATCACATAAATCTTAAATCACTTTGCCAACTAGGCAATTTTCATAACATCACAGTTAGTGCAATAAAGTGAATGCTTATATGTTGCACATGTCCCTAAAACATCATGGAAAACACCATTACCATAAACGTAAATGCAACCCCTGATATGATGCTCGTTATCCTGTTATCACAAGGCATAAAACAGCATACCTCTTCACATCAGGGCATGAAATTCAGGACATCAAATAAATTAATCATTATTATTCCCATTACACAGATGACGGTTTCTGAAGTACTTGTACCTCGATTAGGCTCTTTGCAGTTAATTCTCCCCGCAGTTGAAGCAGATATAGAATGTAGGCCGCAGGAACCCGTATGCACCTACTACAAGTAATATGGTAATTCTCAATGAACAACTAGGGCACAGGAACTCCTGAGTGTCTTTAAAAGGAAAACAGTAATTCTAGCATGGGGAAAGAGCCGGGCGGCACCTCCGTGGATGAGTACTTGCCGCCTGACTAGTGGGGCAAACAATTGCTCCAAACGTATGTGATAAGGCAGCTGCCCATGATTGTGCAGCGCAGTTGTGAGTAATTCCAGGGGCTCAATACCCCAAAGGTATGCCCCCAAAGCGAGTCCCCATGGGGAACAAGCACTCCGCTTAGAGTGGTGTGGAGACCACTCTGGGTCTCCCGCTTGTCGAGCGGCGTGGCAGCATGTAGCCTGCGAACGTATGGTGCAACTGCTTTTGCCCCTCCTCCTCAGGGTGTGCATTGGAGACCTTGACCAGTCTCAAGCTGTCTTGCCCAGGCACCATGACTCATGGCAGGTACACGCTGGTCCCTCGCGAACCTCACCCCACCTCCTGACTCTGGAGTGAGCCGCTGCTCACCGTCCTCTGGACTCGCCTAGTTCTTCCTCCTTTGGATGGGGTCTTCCCTTGCTGCCGCTGGCTCTCCCTCTCAGGAAAGGCGGGTTCGGCCCCATAGCAGCTGATGCATGCATACCCAGCACGCTGTGCAGGCCTTCTCTCAGGAACCCTGGTTACCACAGCAATGGGGGAGGGAGCTGTGCTGAAGGGAGACTTTGAGGAGCAGTGCTGAAACAGGACGTCTGTGGCCAGAAAGGCACTTGTTGCTCAGTGCCAGCCAATGGTCCCAAGCCTGGACCGCCACACATGGCTGCAGAACAAAGGGGTGCCAAAAATGAACAACACTCACCACACGCTAGTTTAGAGTGCACCTTCTTGAAAGGGGACGCACTCTCCACACGTTTGTGCCACATATTAAGCGTTCAACACAAGCATACTTGGTCAAATAAAAAGAACAGTCCAGTCAATCAATCAATCAATCAATCAATCAAAGCATTTGTATAGCGCACTACTCACCCGGAGGGTCTCAAGGCGCTAGGGGAGGGGGGGTCAGCTACTGCTCGAACAGCCAGGTCTTGAGCTGCTTCCTGAAGGCGAGGTGGTCCTGGGTCAGGCGGAGGTGGGTCGGGAGGGAGTTCCAAGTCTTGGCGGCGAGGTAGGAGAAGGATCTTCCCCCTGTGGTGGCTCTTCGGATGCGGGGGACGGCGGCGAGGGCATGGCCGGTCGATCGAAGCTGGCGTTTGGGAGCGTAGAAGTTGAGGCGGCTGTTGAGGTATCCTGGGCCTTGGTTGTGCAGGGCTTTGTGTGCGTAGGTGAGGAGACGGAAGGTGATTCTCTTGTTGACCGGGAGCCAGTGCAGGTCTCTCAGGTGTCCAGGGATGTGGTTGCGACGGGGGATGTCCAGGATGAGTCGTGCTGAGGCGTTCTGGATCCGCTGGAGTCTCTTCTGGAGTTTGGCAGTGGTTCCGGCATAGAGGGAGTTGCCATAGTCCAGTCGGCTGGTGACGAGGGCCTGGGTGACCGTCTTCCTGGTCTCGGTGGGGATCCACCGGAAGATCTTGCGTAGCATGCGTAGGATGTTGAAGCACGACAAGGAGACGGCGTTGACTTGTCTGGTCATGGAGAGGGAGGAGTCCAGGATGAAGCCCAGGTTGCGTGCGTGGTCTGTCGGTTTGGGTGCGCTGCCTAGGGCGGGGGGCCACCAGGAGTCGTCCCAGGCGGAGGGTGAGGATCCCAGGATGAGGACTTCCGTCTTGTCCGCGTTCAGTTTCAGGCGGCTGTTATTCATCCATTCGGCTACCTCTTTCATCCCTTCGTGTAGGTTGGCTCTGGCGGTGGCGGGGTCGTTGGTGAGGGAGAGGATCAGCTGGGTGTCGTCTGCTTAGGAGATGATGTTGAGGTTGTGCTGGTGTGCGATGGCTGCGAGGGGACTCATGTAGACGTTGAAGAGGGTTGGGCTGAGCGAGGAGCCTTGAGGAATGCCGCAGATGACTTCGGTGGCTTCTGATCTGAACGGGGGGAGGCGGACTCTCTGTGTTCTTCCGGCGAGGAAGGAGATGATCCACTCCAGTGCCTTCTCCTGGACTCCGACGTTGCTGAGGCGCTGTACTAGGGTACGGTGGCAGACAGTGTCGAAGGCCGCGGAGAGGTCTAGGAGGATGAGGGCCGCTGTTTCTCCGTTGTCGAGCAGGGCTCGGATGTCATCGGTTGCTGCGATCAGGGCGGTCTCGGTGCTGTGGTTGGCCCGGAAGCCAGACTGCGAGAGGTCGAGGGATCCGTTCGTCTCGAGGAAGGCGGCCAGCTGCTTGTTGACGGTCTTCTCGATGACTTTTGCGGGAAACGGGAGCAGCGAGATGGGTCGGTAGTTCTTGAGGTCGGTGGGGTCGGCTGATGGCTTCTTTAGTAGGGCGCTGAGTTCGGCGTGCTTCCAGCTCTCCGGGAAGGTAGCGGTGTCGAAGGAGGTGTTGATGATGTCCCGCAGGTGGGGTGCGATGACAGCATCGGCCTTGTTGAAGACGTGGTGAGGGCAAGGGTCGGTCGGAGATCTGGAGTGGATGGAGTTCATCGTGCGGACGGTGTCTTCGGTGCTGATCGGGGTCCAGGCGCGGAGGGTGGTGGTGGGGGGCGGTGGTTCGGTCGTGGCGTGCGTCGGTTGAGTGCTGAAGCTGTTGTGTATGTCCGCGATCTTGTTGTGGAAGTAGGAGGCGAGGGAGTTGCAGAGGTCTTGCGAAGGGGTGATGTCGTTGTTTCCGGCGTTGGGGTTGGAGAGCTCTTTAACGATGTTGAAGAGTACCTTGCTGTTGTGTGCGTTGTTGTCCAGTCGTTCCTTGAATGCAGTTTTCTTGGTGGTGTGGATCAGTTGGTGGTGTTTTCGGGTGGCGAGCGTGAGGGCAGTCATGTTGTCCGGTGTTGGGTCTCTGCGCCAGGCTTTCTCAAGGGCTCTGCAGTTCTTCTTGGAGCTCTTGAGTTCGTCGGTGAACCATGGGGCTTTCTTGCTGCCGGGTCTGCTAGGCGGGGTCCTCAGAGGGGCGAGGTGGTCTGAGGAGTCGCTGATCCACTTCGTGAGGTTGGTGGCCGCTTGGCTGGGGTTCGTTGCGCTGGTGGGTGGGTTCTTGCTCAGGGAGGTCGCGAGCTGGTCAGCTGTGATCTTGTTCCAGCTTCTGCGTGCAACCTGTTGCTGTTGGTGGTGGATATTGGTCCTTTTGAAGCTGAAGTGGACGCAGCTGTGGTCCGTCCAGTGGAGTCCGGTGGCGTGGCTGAAGGCGATGTCCTTGCTGGATGAGAAGACGGGGTCGAGTGTGTGTCCGGCGTAGTGGGTGGGGGTGGTCACCAGTTGCTTGAGTCCGAGGTTGGCGAGGTTGTCCAGTAGGGTGGTGGTGTTAAGGTCGTGGTTGTTCTCCAGGTGGAAGTTGAGGTCCCCGAGGAGGATGTAGTCAGCGGAGGGGATTGCGTGCGGGCTGACGAAGTCCGTCTTCTGCTTCAGAGATCTTCTCAAGCAAGATTCCACTGCAGGGCAAAAACAGTCAGTCCTTTTCCTCTTCCCACAGATAGAAGCAGCAACTACAGGCCAACCCACCCCTCACTATCTCATGCTTTAGTCCACCAAGAATCTTTGCTGTTATAGCCATGTAGTATATGCAAGTGTCTGAGAGGAATAGACCCCGTCTTCACTCTTGGACCACATAAAACACTGCAGGCTATCCTTCGCCTTCCCCCTTTCCAGATATTTTTACTTTTCTATCTTTCAAGGCATTTACAGATCCTTGTGACTACTGACAGTATCAGAGACTACCGTTGATATACTTAAAAATCTGTCTTGAAACTATTAATTCCATCCCATAGAAAGCAGTTGTCTTCTTTAATTTGGAGCTCAGAAGTGTATGTTCTAAGTCTTTTGCTGATGTAAACATTGTCCAGCATTGGGCACACCAATACTTCATGATCTGTCATAAAACTGAAGGCTGTGCTTAATTTTCGATAGAATGAGTGCTGGTGCCTGAAGCTCTCCTCTGAAGGACAGACTAGACCCTATTCAGGGAAGAATCAGCCTTGTCTGATCTCTTTGATCAGGGGTATCCAAGTGGTTATGTTATGTTATGTTAAAATAGTCTTATAGAGCGCTCAGCTACTCAAAGAGTATCCCGGCGCTAAGACAGAAAACCCAAAGCTAAAGCACAGGAAAAAAAGTGAGAAGAGAGAAACAGAAAAAGAACCAAAAAAAGAGACAATTAGATTGTGTGTTGAAACGGCCAGGTCTACAGTTCAGATCGGGATGCCCTCATACACCTGGTATGGTGGCGCTTATTGTTTCTCCCTCTCATTTAAGGCTTGCTCTTGCATTGTATATCTCTAGATTTTAAAAACACACTTATGTCTCCTGCTATAAAAATTGAAACTAGAAATTAAAATCCAATTATAAAACTTTATAAATAAAATAAATGCCATGATTCAGCTATAACAAGTTGACTCATCAACAGCAATAGGTTTTTCTGTTACGTATATATGTATGTTTTGGTATACCTAAAGGGGAAACATAGCTGGCTATCAATGGCTCAGTCTTCTGGGTCAAGCTCAAGTGTGGATACATAAGGGGACTGTGGCTGGGAAAGCCACAGTCCATGCAATACCTAAACACCAATAACAAGATGTTACACCTCAGCATAGCACATAGAGGAAGCCAGTAAATAGACCTGCTGCGAGATATGGTCCGTTTTCCTCTCCTCAAAAATGAATCAAATTGCAGTCTTCTAAGTAGACTTTAGACAGGACAGTAGGAACATATCTTAAAATATACAAGAACAAATCTCCCAAGTGACATATTTTTAAGTGTTGTTAAGAGGTTTATCTTCATCCTTTCTGGTTATTGTAACATTGTCTTTTAAAACCAACTTGAGGTAATATATGTGCTAGGGATAAAGGAGCACTCTTGGTCAGAGTGCTTGCTCTGAAAATGAACTTCATTGGATTCTGACTAGCTGAACCCCCACCAGGGCCATCCTCTATGCCATGCCTAGCTCTGTAGGGCAGAGGTGATGAGACCTGCCTATACTGTATTACTGGGTCGAGTGCAGAGAGGGAGCCAAGGCAGACTGTTGTACTCACCACTTTTAGCGCAGTTTGACAATGTGGCAGAAGCTGCAAGCTGGGGGGCCAGTGGAAGTGCAGGGGCAATCCTTCAATCAATCAATAGGTATCTGGAGTGTGGCTTATTACCCCCAAGTGTATCCAGGCACTGTGTTGTTGGGCCTGTTCGAAGAGCCAGGTCTTGAGTATCTCCCTGAAGTCCGTCAGCGAAGGTGATGTTCAGAGGTGGGGAGGGAGGGCATACCAGAACCTGGTGGTGAGATGAGAGAAGAAGCACCCTTTGCTGTGGCTATGGTAGATGCGCGTGTCTGAGCCACCGCGAGGGAGGTGGAGTGCAGTGTTCTGGACGGTTGGTGGAAGTTCAGACGGTGGTTCATTTATGCTGGTCTTTGGTCGTGGAGGGCTTTGTAAGCGTGTTCCTTGGCACTTTCAGGTCTTCCTACTTCTATCTATTGCCTGTTGTCTATGGATCTGTCTTTTTGGGAGTTTCCAAAGGTAGATGGCTCAAGGCGGCAGCAGGCTCAGCAGGCCTACTGGTGATACAAGCGCTGCAAAGCCTGGAGCTGGAGGAATTGGGCCCAGTTGTGGGCCTTTGAGGCTTGTCCTATCACTTGCCTATATGCCCTAAAATAAGAATGTGGTGATGAGAAAGTGCTACAAATATTTCTCATGACTTTTGCAGAGAGACATTTTTGATTCACGACCATAAATAATTTTTTCCCATGGATTGTTTTGAACTTTTGCTGAAACTGCTCTTAAATCAGTTTTTAGTCCTTGAATCAGTTATGATTTTACAAAACTCTCCTTCAACTATAACGATCAATTGTTAACTCTACATTCTGAAATGTAAGCGGAAAAACATCCGATCTAAAATATGTATCATTAAAACATCCGTTCTATGACTGAGATAAAATATACAGCGAATCGCTATTCAGACAAATGCAAACACATGTAAATCGTCAGATGTTAATGTGTCATGTGTGGATAATTAAGGCTGTTGCAAGGCAAAATAGTATCACCTTTAAGAGCTGCGCTTTCAGCTAATTCCTGCCATCAGTAACGTTTGTGCACTTAAGACGATGCACAATTAGACAGGGCGTCAGTAAACAGCTGAAAATGTGGGCGCCAGTGTGATTCCACTTTCAGTGTGTGGCGGTAATGTTCGTTGTGCTTATTCGTCATACGCCCATGCCTCAGCATCCACCCGAATGACTCTGGAAGGCTAGTCCAATTTAACATGGTTGATTGCCTCATAATCTGTCTGGAAAGAATAGAACGTTGTGGTATTTTTGGGTGAAATGGAAAGCTTTGAACTTGATGAAATGCGGAGAATAGTCCTTTTGAATTGCAGAGTCTGTAAAACGTGGGGATGTCCTTAACTGCCCGTTCGTTCGAGCGATGGTTCGGCAGATGAAGAGGAAGAGTTCGTAATGTTTTAGGCAGTACAAGAAATCCCTCCCACTGGATGTACATTCAAAGGAGACTTGGACTTTGTCTCCAGAGTTAGATATTCTTAAAACCCGCTCCAGTCCAGTCAAGTGGACTGGGGCGGGTCCACCCCGCTCTTCCTAGTTAAAAGGGAGTCAAGCAGGAACAAGAAGAAATACATTTTCAAACTAGGCCAAGTGACTGGTTCGGGGATGAGTTTAACCAGAAAAGAGTAGTCCTTAGGCATCAGGTAAGGAGGGGGAATAGTGTTGAGGATATCAAAAGTGCTCAAAAAGCCTAAAACATCACAAACATCACTGATTGCTAAGAAAACAAGCATTTACAATGCAATAGGTCTCTCAATTGCTTAATTTTGAGCTATTGGCATTGTAAATGGCAATGCCTTTTATAATATTAAAAGGCATTGTCATTTACAAAACCAATAGTTTAAACTTTTTCAAAAGCATTACCTATAGTAGAGCACGGTGTGCGCTCAGCTCTCACCCCGCTCGCTATTGAAGTAAAAAAAAATGTGAGAGTGTGGTTTCCCTGAAGCGGTTGCCGATCTCAATTTTAAAGTAAAAAAAAAAAGAAACAGAGCCCATTGTCCCTGAAGCCGACGCTGCACTCTGTGTTGAAGTTTAAAAAAGTTTAAAAAAAAAGAAACATAGCGCGGTGTACCTAAAGTGGGCGCCGCGCTCAGTTTTAAAGTAAACAAAAAAACAAACAGAGTATGGTGTCCCAGAAGCGGGCACCGCGCTCAGTATGAAATTTACAAAACAAATCAAAAAGAAACAAAGCGCAGTGTCCGTGAAGCGGACCCCTCGCTCAACATGAAAGTTTAAAAATAACATTTAAAACTGAGTGCAGTGTCTCTACAGCGGGTGCTCCTGAGTGCAGCAACAAGTATAAGAAAAGTGGTCACAATTGTCCTGTGTGGGCCCGCTGCAAATACAAAAAAGCAGCCGCTATTGTCCCCATCAGTGTAAATCAACAAAATAGTGGTCATCCACTAGATAAAGCAGACCGTGTAACGAGCCGAGTAAAAGGTCCAGTCATTATGGAAGGTAACAAATGCAGACAAGGCTGTACCAAGGCTGGATTAACAAGCCTCATAATGAATCAGAAGTCAGCGATAACGAAGGACAATGACACAAGCTAATTAAAAATATGGGCGGAGAGTGGCCGGGTCTTCCAGTGCATACTCTACTACAGCATGCCTCGCAGCGTGCGCTGCTGCTAGGCTCGACCTAACAAAATGATAGCCACTATGGATAGAAATATAGAATAATTGTGGAAAACCATTGCAAAATAGTTTGAGATATTAAAACTAGGCCACAGTCCAATATTTCTGAAGGTGACTCGCTAACTTTTTTCTCTAACATCTTCTAAGATCTTGACCTGGAACATTGCAAGGTAGAAAAGGAGGAAATGTAGTTTCTCAAGAAAGGATTAGGTTACTGAAAACTAGATGCAGCTGCGAAGACACAACATAATGTAAAACTCTCAGCGAAGAAAAGGTTATGCAGGTGACGCGCAGTCTAGCAAAATGCACGACGCCATATTTAAACACCTTTAAGAATGGTTGGTTTTGCTTCTAGCTCTATTTGTACAAACACCAGTCTCTTGCTAGCTCTATACTCCTTCTTGGATGAATAGTAGCATTGTTCCTTGTATAAGCACAGAGACAATGTCCTACAGTTATATAACCTTACTGCTTTTGATTTGCAAACTATACCACAAGGTGATTCTGATAGTTGTAGAAGAAAGGCGGGAAGAAAAAAAGGCGCTGAGTGCAGTAATGGGCAGTTTTCACGTATTCTTGATCTTACACATAATGCATACATACAGCAAAGGAAAGCAAATGGCCTTAATTGTGACCTTTTTAGGACTGTGGCTCTGCCTTTGAACTCAAGTATGGGAATGGAGAAAGAGCTGCTAATTGCAAGAAAAGCCACTGCATGACAGTGCCCCAAGAGGCATCTAAATGCCAGTGCAGATTTAAGCACACTATTTACATATTACCATGGAATAAATAGTGGGAGAATGTTTGCTCCATTGCTTTTATTATTGGACACAAACGAATTGTACAGAGAGGTGCTGATGACCTCTCAGAAGGTAACACTACTTGAGGTGCTCCTAGTGCCAGTGTCATCAAAGGCTGACTGTATTCTCGTCTTCTGCAGACCAAAAGGCCTACATGCAATGAAATGAAAGGTCTTGAAATTCAGTGACTTGTGCAAATCTGAAGCGTCACATACCACAATCCTTTGTTTTGGATGAAGACAAAGGATTGCCAGAATGGGTATGGAGCTGAAACCTGGGCCCTGAACAGAGGCACAGCAATGATGCGTCCTCATGAAAGGACATTTTGGAAAAAGCTCCACCAGCTGCTGGTGTTCTCTCCCACCAGGACCTCGGTGTTGGTAACATCTGCATTCTGAACTAATGAAAAATGGTCCCCATAAGACATGTTGTGAAATGGTTAACTTTCACACTAAATAAAGTTTTTTTTAAAAGTAGTTTTTTATTACATTTCAGGCACCTGCACAAAATCGTAGTCAACAAAACAGTGCCTTCAGACAACATGATTCAGAAAAGGGGGGTGGTGATGAACAGAGTGTCTGAATTAAGCAGACCACTCTTACCCAGTCCAAAGATCAGGGCTTGATCCATCACCGTTATTTATCTCACTGCACCATCCCAGCTCAGAACCTGGCTATATGCAAATCAGTCTGTCCCTGGCCCAGTGCATCATGGGAACAGGGCAGACTGAACTACCAAGCCAATTCTTCACCAGAAAGGAGACAAGCTACCGGGGACCGGTTTCTGGCATTTCAGCCGTCTTCGGCCCGACTTGCTTGAATCCTGATGGTGCAGTGAGAAAGGGACTCATGTCTGAGTATACCCTGCCACACCTATAGTGGCCAAAAACGATTCAGAAAAGGGGGTGGTGATGAACAGAGTGTCTGAATTAAGCAGACCACTCTTATCCAGTCCAAAGATCAGGGCTTGATCCATCACCGTTATTTATCTCACTGCACCATCCCAGCTCAGAACCTGGCTATTTTGCATGTAGCCATGTTCTGGGCTGGGATGGTGCAGTGAGCTAAAAAACGGTGATGGATCAAGCCCTGATCCTTGGACTGGGTAAGAGTGGTCTGCTTAATTCAGACACTCTGTTCATCACCACCCCCTTTTCTGATTCATTTTGTCCACCATAAGCGTGGAAGGGTATACTCAGATGTGAGTCCCTTGCTCATTGCACCATCAGGATTCAAGCAAGCCGGGCCGACGACGGCTGAAATGCCAGAAACCGGTCCCCGGAAGCTTGTTTCCTTCCCAGTATAAGAATTGGCTTGGTAGTTTGGTTTGCCCTGTTCCCTTCATGCACAGGGACAGGAACAGACTAATTTGCATGTAGCCAGGTTCTGAGCTGGGATGGTGCAGTGAGCAAAAAAACGGTGATGGATCAAGCCCTGATCCTTGGACTGGGTAAGAGTGGTCTGCTTAATTCAGACACTCTGTTCATCACCACCCCCTTTTCTGAATCATTTTGTCCACCATAAGCGTGGAAGGGTATACTCAGATGTGAGTCCCTTGCTCATTGCACCATCAGGATTCAAGCAAGCCGGGCCGACGACGGCTGAAATGCCAGAAACCAGTCCCCGGAAGCTTGTTTCCTTCCCAGTATAAGAATTGGCTTGGTAGTTTGGTTTGCCCTGTTCCCATCATGCACAGGGACAGGAACAGACTAATTTGCATGTAGCCAGGTTCTGAGCTGGGATGGTGCAGTGAGCTAAAAAACGGTGATGGATCAAGCCCTGATCCTTGGACTGGGTAAGAGTGGTCTGCTTAATTCAGACACTCTGTTCATCACCACCCCCTTTTCTGAATCATTTTGTCCACCATAAGCGTGGAAGGGTATACTCAGATGTGAGTCCCTTGCTCATTGCACCATCAGGATTCAAGCAAGCCGGGCCGACGAAGGCTGAAATGCCAGAAACCTGTCCCCGGAAGCTTGTTTCCTTCCCAGTATAAGAATTGGCTTGGTAGTTTGGTTTGCCTTGTTCCCATCATGCACAGGGACAGGAACAGACTAATTTGCATGTAGCCAGGTTCTGAGCTGGGATGGTGCAGTGAGCTAAAAAACGGTGATGGATCAAGCCCTGATCCTTGGACTGGGTAAGAGTGGTCTGCTTAATTCAGACACTCTGTTCATCACCAACCCCTTTTCTGAATCATTCAGACAACATGTTCACATAATCAGTACAACGTTGTTACAACTTAAGGCATCCGATTTAAAGTGCTTAGAATGGATCAATGCAGAAACACAATAAATGTCCGACATGTCCAGATTGTACTCAGTTCAACATCTGAAATACCAAGGAACCTCTCTCCTTTTTACCAGGCCTGGCATGGACAGAAGTGGGGAGAGAGGCACCCGCAGGAAGGAGCTGTGATATTCCAATACATCCAAACGTAATCAATAACCCCAAAATGACTGAAGGCGGGCAAAACAAGTGGTCAATTACCAGCTCTTTGAGGGTGGGGGTCTGGGTGCACAAGAGGGAACCAACCCTTGCACTGCCTTCAACGAAAGTATAGGTGAAAGATTTTTGAAACGGGGAGAGCGGAAATATGTAGGGGCTGCTATCTGCACGCGAGTACCCAACTCTCAGGGGGCCGCTCGTCTGTTTGACAATTTGTCGATATAGGCATCCCAAGCTTCCAGTGAGAGCTCCACTCCCCTCTGCAAGGGAAGCAAACCCTATGTGGTTGTCTAAGCCGTTTCCCATTTAAGATGACCTTTCACCCCAAATCATGTAAATGATATGCACAGAAAGAACAGGTACAGTTGCATATCCCACCCAAATGTACACTGTTATTGAAGACCAAAGTAAGGAAATTCTATTATGAAAGGACAGTTTTTGGTTTCAGGTTAAACGCTAACCCAACTAATAAATAGATTTTAGGGTCCTCACAAGCAGTTATCACTGTAAAACCACTGTGCTTCAGAGCTAGTGGTTTTATTTGACCCTTCGCAAAAGTCACAATTATATGTGATAAATCTGAGAAATTGAAGAGATTAGAGAGTTTTGCATTGGCCAGTAGTTGGAATTTAGTTGTAGGCAGTGTGATGATGAAGAGGACTTTGTCAAGAGACTATTTTGCATATGTGGCCAAAAAGAACATCTCTAACTCCTTGAATAATTGTGTCCAACATGCAGTAACATAAGAAAAAGAACAATAGCTCAGAACGATCGAATAGAAGCCTTAGGCCCTGTGAAAGAGGCTTAGTTTCATTTACTCAGCGTCAGCTTGGAAAGAACAAACTGAGGTGCACCACAGTTTTTAGCAGAAAGGGAAGGCAGGAAAGGAGTGGGCAGGGAGGATGAGTTGGCATTTGGACCAACAAACGAGGACAGGAAAAGCATGAACATAGCCTTTCAGGAACCTTTACTACCTTAAATCCTATTGATGACTCAAGGTGGCTGGTCCATTTTCAAAGAGTCCAATTTGATGCATTTGATAGTTTTGTGAATGCTGCAATATCTGTGAGTTGGTTATATGCACGTAGGAAGAGGCATACGATCAGAAAATATACAGTTGTAAAAAGAAATAATGTGTGGTCTCCATCAGCCAATTTTAAGAAGAAATGCGTTACTCACCTGTAACTGTAACTTATCCAGTATTGGTGTCTTTCATAGATTCACATGCCTGAATCATTCCCGTCGTCGAGATGGGAGTCCCCGGTAAATAGAAAAGTAATGTCCTATAGACATACATAGAGAAAAGTAGGCCTAAGGGCCTTGCCTTAGTAGCTTATCTATGTCCGTTTGTAAAAAGGACCAAACTCTAGAAGGTAGCCAATCAGCTACCACCTCCCTCTAGAACCTTCCTGCCAGGAGCCTGAGTCTCTCAGATTTTTGTACGCACCAAGCTAGTTAGGCGTAATATACGATAGAGAGAGAGGAGACCTTCCTGGGGAGGCGGGAGGGTTGCATGTGAATCTATGAAAGACACCAATACTGGATAACTGCAGTTACAGGTAAGTAATGCATTTCTTATCCAGTATTATGGGTGTTTTTCATAGATTCACATGCCTGAATCAGAGTAGCAAGCAATACATTATGCACATTTGTGAAGAGACAGTATAAGCAGTCTGAGATAATACATATCATACGACTAGCAACCACCAACAAGTAAATATAGTAAAGAAGTAAATGTGCATACCAACAAAGGATGGTGGGAAGGAGGAAGGCTCATCTCACTGGAATAGATGGCGAAGTACAGCCTGGCCTACAGCTGCATCCTGCATCAGTTCCGTAACCAGGCAGTAGTGCCTGGTAAATGTGTGTGGCGACTTCCAGGTCACTGCCCTGCAAATGTCCAGAATTGGCACCCCAGCGAATAGTGCCGCCGATGTGGACACAGCTCTTCTGGAATGAGCTCGGACTTTGGAGTGTAACGGTCGTCCGGCTTTGTCATGGCAATAGGCAATTGCAGAGGATATCCATCTTGAAATGCTTTGTTTGGAAAGTGGCATGCCTTTTCTTGGTCTGCTGAAGGCGATGAAAAGCTGATTCGTTTTCCTGAAATGCTTTGTTTTGTCCAGGTAAAATTTAAGACATCTCTTTAGGTCCAAAGAGTGAAGGGATCGTTTAGCTGCAGTACTAGGATTTGGGAAGAATGATCGGAGGACTAGTGGTTCATTTAAGTGGAAGTCCGAAGGGACCTTAGGAATGAAGCGAGGATTAGTCCTTAAAATCACTCTGTCTTCCCTGAACTGCATGAAGGGATCTTGAATGAAAAGAGCTTGTAGCTCGCTGACCCGTCTCGCTGAGGTCAGAGCTAAAAGTAGGGCTGTTTTCCATGAAATGTATTTGATATCAGCCCTATGGATGGGCTCAAACGGATGTTTCATTAATTGGTTGAGTACCATATTAAGGTGCCATGTTGGTGGAATTCTGCGTGGCCGAGGAAAGGATCTGTAGAGCCCTTTAAGGAATTGCTTAACTAATCTGTGGGACCAGAGAGATGGTCCTTTTGAAGTTCTTGTGAAGCGGGAGATGGCTGCCAGATGAACTCTGATGGAGGCATGGGCAAGTCCCGATTGTGCCAAGTGTAATTTATTTTATTATTTATTTTGAGAATTTATAGAGCGCGAACTGACACCTTGCAGGCTTCCTGGCGCTGGAAATTACTCTGTTAGCGGTAAACCGGAAGAACAGTCAGACGGACAGTTTATTTGGGGAAGAGCCATGTCTTAATGCGTCTCCTGAAGGGAAGAAGCTGTGATATCTGACGTATGTCAGTGGGCAGGCTGTTCCACAGCTTGGCCGCAGCTACACTGAATGATCTGCCCCCTGTTCTAGTTCTGTTAAATCTGGGTACCTTTACCAGACAAGCAGAAGATGAACGTAGGTCTCTGGCAGGAGTGTACCACCGGAACAGGGCTTGTAGAGGTTTAGGTCCAAGTCCGTGCAGAGCCTTAAAGACAATGCAGAGGGACTTGAAGGCCACTCTTTGTTTTAGGGGTAGCCAGTGTAGCTCAGCCAGAGCTGCTGTGGCTGAGGCCCTTCTCGTCCAGCCAAGAGCCAGCCATAATAAATATGGAAGGAGCTGCTCCGGAGTGATCTGAAAGGGATGGAGATCGTTGTCCATACACCAAACGCAAAAGCGTTTCCATTTTAAGGAATAAGTTTTGTTTGTGCTGTCTGCTCTTGCCTTTGTTAGGACGTTCTTGCACTCCTGCGGAATGTTTAGTTGGTAGAACTCTCGGTACTCAGGAGCCATGCCGATAATCTGAGAGATTTCAGATTCGGGTGGAGTACTTGGCCTTTGGACATCGTGAGTAGGGATGGATGCTGGCCCAGATGGATTGAGGGTTGGACTGAGAGGCGACGAAGGTCCGTGAACCAGTGCTGCCTCGGCCAGAACGGGGCAATGAGAATCAATGTGCAGTGCTCCGTTTTCATTTTCTGAATGACTCTTGTTATCAGGGGAAATGGCGGAAATGCATACGCAAACACGTTGCGCCATGTGATGGAAAATGCATTTCCTAGTGACCGCGATTGGGGATGTCAGCTTGCGAAGTTGTGGCATTTGGCGTTCTCCCTGGTGGCAAAGAGATCGATCCGCGGTCTCCCCCATTTCTAGAAAATGTTGTTTAGAACAGTTTGTTTGAGTTCCCATTCGTGGGACAGAGACCTCTGTCTGCTCAGAGCGTCCGCTATGACGTTGTCCTTGCCTAGGACATACTCTGCTGTTAGCTTGATATTGTGTAGTACTAGCCAGTTCCAAATATTTTGCGATTCGCGAGATAGTGTCAGTGTCAGCGAACGTGTCCCTCCCTCCCTGTTGTCTGTTCTTACAAGCACTGCTGAGCCTTTGATGCGCAGGAGGAAAGCCTGGAGAGATAGGAAAACTGCCCTCAGTTCTAGGAGGTTGATGTGGAGTTTCCTCTCTTGGTCTGTCCACTTGCCACTGATTTGCAATTCTTGAAGGACTGCTCCCCATCCTTCTAGAGAGGCGTCTGTAGTTATGACATGTGGAGTTGGAGGCAGCAGGAACGTTAGTCCTTGTGATAGGTTTGTGGATGTCTTCCACCAGTGTAAGGCCTTGGTGATTTGTGGACAAATCACAATGTGATCCTCGAAAGAGTCTGTACACTGAGTGCACTGCTTGGTCAGGGCCTCTTGGAGGGGGCGCATTCTGAGTCGACAGTGAGGAATGAGTAGTATACACGAGGACATCATCCCTAGGAGGGACTTGAAAGTACGGACTCGGATGGTGTTCTTTAAAGTTACTGCGGTGGCCATAGTAATTATTTTGTTTTTCCTTTCCTGTGATGGGAATGCTGTTGAAGATGTCATATTTAGAGTTGCCCCTAGAAAAGTTATAACTCTGGAGGGCTGTAAGGTTGATTTCTCGTGATTGAGTGTCAGGCCCAGTTGTTTGAAAATATTGAGACAGGCGTTGGAAGACATTTGTGCGCCTGCCATCGATGGTGCTTTCACCAGCCAGTCGTCCAGGTAGGGGAAAACCTGGTGTCCCTGCTGACGTAGGAAAGCTGACACTGGAGAGAGGCACTTTGTGAAAACGCAAGGTGCCTATTTGAGGCTGAATGGGAGGACACAGAATTGGTAGTGCTGCCCTGCTACAGCGAATCTTAGGAATTTTTTGTGGCGCCTGTGTATTGGGATGTGGTAATATGCGTCTTGCAGGTCCAAAGACGTCATAAAGTCTCCTTCCTCTAGAGATCCTAAGATTTCCTGAAGGGTCACCATCCGAAACGATTGGCTCTTCAAGAATGAATTGAGTGCCCTGAGATCTAGTATGGGCCTCCATTTCTTCCTTTTCTGTTGTATTGGAAAGAAGCGGAAATAAACCCCCTTCCCTTTTTGAGCTGATGGGACTCGCTCTATTGCTCCTTTCTTCAACATTGATGACATTTCTTGATGGAGTAATCGCAGGTGGCTGTGTTGAATCTTGCGAGGAGCAGTTATTGGGGGGATTAAACTGAATTCCAATGAGTGTCCGTATTGGATTAATTGGAGCACCCACCGATCTGTTGTTATTGATTTCCAATTGTGGAGTAAGTGTGTGAGTTTGCCTCCAATTTTGAAAGAATGATATGGTGGACGGACTGGCTGTTGGAAACGGTCATTGGCGTCCGCCTGCTGGTTTCCTCTGGTTTCTTCCTCTGGAGTTAGATTTCCCATAGGAGGTCTGGCGACCTTGCTGCTGTTGCCGTTGTTGGTATTGTGATCGGCCTTGATTATAGGAGTATGAGGATTTTCCTTGGTATGACCCTCTGTAAGAGGGCTGACCTCTACCCCTGTTCCCTCGAAAGGACTGGTTTTTGAACTGTAACGTGCCTAGAGCTCGTGCTGTGTCTGTATCTTTTTTGATTGCCTGTAGGGCCGTGTCTATTTTCTCACCGAATAGGTGCTGTCCGTCATAGGGCATGTCTAAAACTTTAGTTTGGATTTCTTGGCGGAAGCATGTTGCTTCGAGCCACCCTTGTCTCCGTAAGACCGCTGCACCTGCCAGTTGTCTGAAGCCTGTCATTGCGATATCTACAGCACAATCGATGATCTCTAATGCTGACATTTGTCCTTCCTTTAGGAGGGATTGGACTTCCTCCTTTGAGTCTTCAGGTATTTCTGTCAGGTATGGGACAATGTCTACCCATAATTGCCTGTTGTATCTCCCTATTAGGGCAATGGCGTTAGCTATATCACAGAATCTGGGCATGTAACATGCAGCGACAACGTAGGACCACGCTCCTGCACTCCTTGTGCACATTATCTGGTAATACCCACTAGGGTACCGGGCACAGCAGCACCTGCACACCTCTCGTGGGTAATGCGGTTCCAGACTGTAGGCTTTGGGCCACCGGCCCACCTACAACAGGGAATATTGCCACTTCCTTTGCCACAAAGTGTGGGCCTCTGTCAAGGTCTCCCCCGTCTCCTCGTCAAGGTACTGTGTGCCCCCTGGTATGCAGGCATGAGAGAAAAGGGGAGAGCGCACCTTCGTGGTGGACAGACCTCGTCACCCCTTCCCACACGTAGTCCACAGCCAAGGCAGCTCGCCACGATCCCGCGGAGCAGCTGCTAAGGACCAAAAAGACTGGTGGCTCACTGTATCATCCGGATAGGCCCCTCTGGGCCGGGAAGGCACTGAGCGAAGTCTCCGCCTCTCCACTCTCTGATGGAGCGCTCCGATCTAGGACGGGTGTGTGGTGGCAACTCTCTTTACTCCCTCAAGAGTGTCATTGTTGTCTTTAGCTGACAGCTCTCGGCAAAAAGATGCTGGCACACTTGGTGCAGCGTCTCGCTTGGGGGCCGGACTGCAGTAAGCTGCAGTCTTTCTTCTGGCTGCTTCTCCCAGGTCAACTGCTTCAGCTGGGTGCTAGGCATCATCTGGCATGCCTGAGGTGATCGCTCTGCTCATGAGCGACCACCCTTAAATCCAATGCCCTCTCTGACTCCCATAAAACAGGGGGGGCTTGTCTGAGAACTCGGGCCCATGGAGGGGCGCTGGTATTATCAACGCAAATGCAAAGGCTGTCCAGGGAATAAAACCCTCTGCAATTTTTGTAAAACGTAAGAATTCTCAGGCCATAAAGCGCTCCTACACATGCTTTCCCGAAAAGCAAAAGGGGGAACGGGCCAGCACCCAGGGAAATGCTACACAGCCCTGGGAGATCACTTGGGCCCTGAGCAGGGAACAGGCTCAGGCCAACCCACAAAGACAAAGTCCAGATGGTGGTTCCATGGTAGCCCAGCAATCCTCCGGGATAGCATCCAGAACCAGCAGCATCTGGTTTCCGTCCACGCAGTGTCTTCTCCCCTATCAAGGGGCCACAGCCCCTGTACTTATAATACCAATGTCTTTGTTCTGGGGGCACTTTAAAACACATTTAGAAGTGCACAACACCCCCATTCACATTGTAAGCCCTGATCCCAGACACACCACTGGGGGGCGGAGCCAGAATTGTAGAAGGCAGGCACAGACCTATTTAAGGGCAGGTGCAACTCCTCCCACCAATCCAAATCCAGACCAGGCCTATTCAGGTGCAAGGGACTACTTCTTCTTCTACTCTAAATTGAGCCAAGGTCTATTCAGCCTAGAGCTGAGTCACCCGGCGAAGGTAGAACACATTTCCACCCCCTTTGCGACTGGCTGGAGTGAATGCACATCCCCTCTCCCCTGGCAGTCAGAACCAGACGTTCAATACACATCCAGGCAGGACACAAAGGCATATAAGCACACAGAAACGCCCACTTCTAAAAGTGCCATTTCTAAAGTAGTAATAATAAGTCTGCTTTCACCAATAAGTAGGATGTATCACTACTATTCCAAACATACCAAACATGGTCACGCTACCACTCTCAGATCAGGAACTACCAATGAGGCACATCTCAGGTAATCCCCAATGCATTCTTTTGAGAGGGCAGTCTTACAGCAGTGAGAAACCAAATAGGCTGTATGTCACTCCTAGGACATGCCACACAGTTAAGGTACATGTCCTACCTTTTACCTACACTGCACCCTGCCCATAGGGCTAGCTAGGTCATACCTTAGGGATGACTTATATGTAGTGAAAGGAGGGCTGCAGACGTGGCAAGCACTTTATATGCCACGTCACAGCGGCAGTAAACTGTGCGCGCAGGTCCTGCAGTGGCAGAGGCCTCAGACAGGTTTGAAAGGCTACTTAGGTGGGTGACGCAAGCAACTCTGCAAGCCCACCAGTAGCATTTAATTTAAAGGCCCTGGGTATATGGGATCCCACTTTACAAGGGTCTTACAGGTAAATTAAATATACCAAACAGGTGTAAACCAACCATACCAAGTTTAAAAGACAGAGCACATGCACTTCTGCACTGATCAGCAGTGACAAAGTGCCCAGAGTCATAAACCCACCAACAGGTCAGAAAAAATACAGGAGGAAGGCAAAAAGTTCTGGGATGACACTGCAAAAAGGGCTAAGACCAACATAATCAGCTGCGGTCCGTGCAGGTAACGTGGGTGGGGCCGCGTGGGGGGGATTTTGAGGGATGATGCAGATTGAAAATTATTTATTTATTTAATTTTCCCTTAACATCGTCCCTCGAAATCTCCGCCCCCGCCCCCACAACCCGGCCTCACCGCTGTTACCTGCACAGACCGCGGCTGAACACCATTCAATTCCATAGGGAAGTTTATCATCAGATTCTGATTATGTGTTTTTATACACCTGAGTATATCGTCACAGCAAAATCAGTGGTTGAACTGTTTGCAAGGAGCCTTCTAACATTTGATGAGGTCAGCTTGTGACAAGAACTCAAGTTTATTTTTAAGTACTTACGCCAGTAGCACAATCAATACCCTTGCTCCATAAAGAACTTACAAATTCAGCATCTCTCTGGATCCTAAGTTGTACTCGAAGGAATCTCAAGAATCTAAGGAAGCAAACTTCTGCCACAAAACACATGCAAAAGCAAAACCCACCACAGTGCTGCGGCATTTACTGATCATCAAAGTGGATGAAACAACTTGTCTTACCCCGCTGACGTGGAAAGACTACAGAAGATGTTACAGTTCTGGAACTTTCATTTTTACATACAGAAGAGAAACAGAAGGGCCGGATCAGACCAGGTTTTCAAATTTACATACGGATTTTTAAAGTGTTATCATTTACAGTAAGGACTCATCACAAAATGTTGCTTGTGACTTGCATCTGTGATGAACACTCCTACAATTTGGTAAATATTGTCAATGCATGTCCCTTTGGTACATGGGAAGGCATTCCTCCAAGTATAGGACCAGATGTATGACCTGTTTTTGCATGCTCAAACGGGTTTGCGGCCCGTTTGCGCATGCAAAAACCTACAGGGCCATGTACAAAGCCTATTTAGCGAGTCAAAATTTATTTGGGGACCACTATCTGCCCTTAAAAAGTTAAACGAATGGTGGGGACGTTCATACATATACTATGGGAGTGCCCCTTGATACAAACCTTCTGCAAACAGGTACATGAATGTATGCGTACAGTTTGGGGGGTAGAAATGCGGCTTGAAGCCAAAAGGTGCCTCTTAAACATTTGGGAGCCCACAGATTTGACAGTAAAGGGCTGAATAAGGGCAACGCTTGGTCAGACTATAGTAAAACATAACATAGCACCCCTATGGGGGAAATAACACCTCCAACACTTAGCGCATGGAAGAAGGACATGGACTGGAGCATGTTGCAAGAGAAGACAGTATATGTTGCCCGGGGCTGCCCCCGGAAATGGATAGCAATTCGGTCGAAATGGAATGTGTACCGTGGCAACCTGAGCGAGCCTCCCATATCCCATCCCTTGACGAACCATTAACACCTGAATGTGATATTTAATGTTAACATCGTGTATTATATAACATCGGAAGCTGTGATATCTGTATGCGATCCTGACTATGTAACACTGTTAAAGTAATTATTTTCTGCATGTAATGACCATCATGTTTAACCGTACCAATAAACAGTTATAAAAAATAAAAAATGACACAAAAACGTTTCTTTTAAAAAAAAAATTAAGCATCCCATTTTTCTTTAAAGAAAACGGGCTGCATTTTAAAAAAAAACCTTTTTCATTGAAAAGCAGTTCCAGGCTTGGAGGTTTGCTAAGCCCAGCAGGCTACCATCCCTGGGAGGACCAGCCATTCCCACTGGGGTCGCAAATTGCAAGTGGCTCATTAATATTCATGAGCCTCGCATTTGCGCTCCCATTGGGAATCACTAACAGTGTCTCTGACACTGTTGTACATTGGCTTTTGTGACTTTAAAATTGCGATTCGCAATTTTTCGTAATTTGCTAGTCGCAAAAGCCAATGGTTGTACATCTGGCCCATAGTCATTGAAATCTTTTCTAAATAGCCATCCACTATTGGCTGATGGTCTCAGCAGGCTTCTGCCCCGCAGGCTCGCTCTCATTGGTGATTGTGATGAAAGAAACATTGCACCCTCCAACGCAACTGAGCTGTGATGAACATAGGTTTGCAGCACTGCGCTTTGGAATTCACTAGTCCAACTGTTAGTCCCCCCAGCAATGCGTTGTGGGATCACAGCTGTTCTGTTTCTTACAGCTTCATTATTACCATATGGTTTCATTATTTCTCCTTCCGGTCCTTTGGCGAGTTGTTCATTAGATAATAAACCTACGCACGGTTTACACAGATCTGTGCTTAATGTCTTAAAGTCCAAAAGCGTTATAGACAATGAATTCCTCATTGAAACTGTGGCAGTCAACAGCTCAACGCTGTAAACAAATGTTGGCTTTACACATGATCTCACATTAGATTGAGTGGAAGTGATTGCTAACGAGAAGCCGAAGGAAAGGGGGGATTAGCTTTTAGAGGGGGCTACATCTGTTGTACTGGTACAGCTAAAGGAGCCACCCGAAAGACACGGCCTTCGAAAAGTGCAAAATATACTCTACTTGTTAATGTTACAGCAGGCCAGATATTTTTCCTATGATGTAACTTGGAACAGATGTATTATTGCAAAAGAGCTACTCGATTTTCGCATGGAGAGCATGGCCTGCTGCGATTTTAAATTGTATTGGGGGACCTTCGCTTTCTCATTTCAGCTCCCTTCTCGGTCCATTATCTGTGTGCTGCTACCACTTTATATTGCGTCACACGTGAATGGCCAATCACCCGTGTTGGCAATATTTCCACATTGCGTCTATCATATGAGACATTAATGGTGGCACTTCGCGCTTATGAAAAAACTCAAATCTGTTGTCTTCTCTCAACTCTGCCAGGGACCTTTAAACATTTTTCTCGGACCTATGGCGAAACAGCTGCACGTTAGTCACCACCAGTGGTTAATTTGTGAAAGGATAAGTGTCGAGCTCTACTTATGGGATTTTTGCATCCGCCCGCGCAGCAAGACACCATTCTGCACTGTCCTGTGCTAAAGTGAAAGGGCAGGAATGCGCCATATTTAAGCAACACAATACATTTCTGTCCTTTCTCCCTGCGCTGGTGCCGTTTCGGCAGCCTAACGTCAACGTAGGCACTCTTGCACCATGGTGCAAGGGTCCTCCATTGCAGGCAGGATTGTTTTTGTGCAGGAGGGGCCATCTTCCTGCAGAAAAAATAATCCTAATAGGCGTTTTCCTCTTTTTTTGTGTGCTGCATTCTACAGCGCACATAGAAAGAGGAAAAAAGAAGGAGAAATAGACCTATTTCTCCTCGTTATGCCTCAACTCGGGAGGCGTACGGATTTGCCGCTTCCCCAGGTTTACATCACCTTGTAAATCTGTGGCAGCATCAAATTCCTTCGGTGTTGTGTGGAAAAACCCAGCACAACGCTCATGGAATACATTCTGGGCACAGAGTAAGACGTTGCAGTGATTTGTGCTGCGTTGTCTTGATTTATGAGGCCACTATAATCCATGCACAATGGCTTTGCGTGGCTTCATAAATCAAAATGAGAGCCGTCATGCATGTACCACCTTACATGATGCAAAAGTGATGCAGGGCTCTCATAAATAAGCCCTTAGTGTGCTGTTTTGCCATTTAAATGTTTTCCACACGTAGACCCGCCAAATTAAAGGTGCATTGTAGAAGTGAAAGTGACCGACTGATAACCATGTCTAACACTGATAACAGATAAAAGCCGTCATGAGCACCCAAGGAGTTAAAGTGATGTCAGGGCACTGGTTTTAATGTATCCACTTTGGCTTTTGACACCATTGAGCCAGCTTATCTCTTTGCAACAGCAGGGGTGTAGCTTGAGGGGATTGGAGTGTAACGACCCCCCAGGTATTTCCTGGTAAATAGTTGGGTCCAGGTGCTTTCAGTCTGGCATGGTGAGGTGTCTGTTGAATTTCAACAGGATTTGTTCCATACACACAGACAAAAATGCGCACACACTCATTCCCTCTCTGTTTTGAAAGTCTACAAAGATGTTAGTTATTTTACAAAATATTGTGTTTTTTTCACTTCTTATCCTTATCAATCTGCATTAGTCACACTTTCCACTGCCCCTTTAGCTCCTCTCATGCACCCTGCTTGTTGTGTCATGTATTTTAATATTATATGCAAGTGTGATTGTTGGAAAATCTGAACCTTGCACCACCTCAATCTTATTGATCAAGCTATGCCCCTGCCTATCAGTTCCTTCTTCCTGTCCCTAAAGCGTACACTGCGATCTATAGTGATATATCTTTTTCTATTGCAGCAGCCAGGTGCTGGAATACTTTACTTATTCACAGCAGTGTGACAAGCCTTTACAGTGCTTACTTAATTTGTAAGAAAAAACATAAACACAAGGGTCTAATTGTTTTTATTATCTCAAGGATTGATCCCCGACTGCCGAAAAGCAGCCCAGGTTTCACCAATTCTAAAAAAACTCAATGCTGACAAATCGGATATCAATAACTTCTGTCCTATCTCCAACATCTCCACCCTAGCTAAACTTCTCAAAAAATGTGTCCAATCCCAGCTCTGTGCTCACATTGAGAATTACCAACCCTTAGACCACCATCAATCCGGTTTCCAGAGGGGTCAGAGCACTGAATTGGCATTCATACACATTTCTGATGACATCCTGAAAATGCTTGACAAAAATGAATCCTGCCTCTTGATCCTCCTTGACCTTTCCTCTGCATTCGATACGTCAATCATGACATTCTCCTATCCATCCTTCAAAACAGAATGGGTTTCTTGGATCATGTGCTCCACTGGTTCTCATCCTTCCTTCTCCACAGATCTCAAAGATTCAAGATAAACCACTCTCTATTCCAGCCCTCCCCAGTACTTATGGGGGTCCCCCAAGGATCCGCCCTTTCTCCTATCCTCTTCAACCTTTTCTTGGAACCTCTTACCAACCTACTTAACTCTATGAATATTCTCTTCCACATGTATGCCGACGACACACAACTCTATTGGAAAATGTCATCCCCGGACAACATCATCTCACTAAATTCTATCCTCACGTCGACCCAAAATTGGTTAACGGAGAACCATCTCCTGCTCAACGCTTCCAAAACGGAATTCCTGCCTATCTCCCCACCGAACCACACCCCCAAGATCGATCTCTGGTAGCCTCACCTCACAGCTCTCAACTGCACTCCAATCCTCATAGATTCAGCCAAATCGCTTGGGGTTACAGTGGACAAGCACCTGAGTATGATGACTCATATCAGCAACATTTGTAAGAGAGCAAACCACCTGATGAGGACACTTGCCACAAAAGGATTTCAAGCAGGTGGTACAAGCTCTTGTCTTACCAAGATTAGACTGTGGCAGTTCAACTCTCTGTGGCCTTCCTAAATACGCCTTGGCTCCCAAGTCCTTAAATCTCTCAACTGGCCACCCTTTGAAGCACGAATCCAGCTAAAGATTGCAATCCTGACTCACAAAGCCCTTCATTGCAATACCCCCATTTATCTAGCGCAAAAACTTGAATTATCCTGTGGCGTGAGGGCATCCAGAAGCGCCTCTACTCTCCTCCTGAAACCTATCATCCTTAGCAAAAAGAGAACTTGTCACCGAGCCTTCTCTGGTGCTGTCCCTAAAATATGGAACTCTCTTCCTCCGGATGTACGCAGACTCGCCTCGACGACGGCTTTCAAACTGGAAGCCAAAAGAATCTTAATGAGCATATTCCTACCAAAAGGGGTTGTGGCACTCATAAGGTGGCTATCTCTTGATGCCTAGCTCCATGGCACAACAAACAGTTACGGACTATATTGTCTGCTTAATATTGCACCTTTTATGTGTACCATTGCTTACTGTTTACCATTTTTTTTCTCTTTCCGCAATTTGCTGTGTATATTTCCTTTTTGTCCTCTCCACCAACTTATTGTAAAGTGCTTTGATATCCTTCGGGATCTTGTTTGCCCTATATAAAACTTTATAAAGAAATAAATAAAAAAGATCTTGCCGCTGGGGCAATCGAATGCCAGGGTTTCAGAATGCCAAGGCCAATTAGTCTTCATTCCACCTCATGTCTTTTCTTCCACCTCTCTACACTTGCTGTGTCTTGAGCTCAATCTTGGATTTTCTTTGTCATTCCTGTTTTCTCCCTTCACTACTCTTTTCCTGTCTTTCTCTTCCTCCTTCTTTCTCCATTTTCTGACTTTCTTTCTTTTGCTTTGATACAAAGGCTTAAGATGCAAAATAAATCCTGGACCCACAATATGTAAAGGAAGCACTGCCTTGTTTGCTCCTTGGCGCACATTTAACAAGGTGCGCTGGGCATAAACAGAGACAGTGATCCTTATTACAAATACTGCACTGCTCCCAGGGCAGACGCAAACTCTTTTTGCCTTGGGAGTAGCCCATTAGTGAACGGCAGAGTGTCTGTTTGAAGCTGCGAATCTGCCTTTCTCTTAGCTGGCGGCACCTGGTCTGTAATTCAAAAAGTTGGGAGGTGGGAGGCAGAGACCCTTCTCAAAGCAGATATACTGAGTGACTGGACCAGCCTGCAGGGCATCTTTGAGGTCAATGAAATCCCCTCCTTGCAAGGCTCATTTTCAGGAGCACCTTGACTGTGTACCATGAGTCCCTCCTGATGGCTACTTAGCCTCCTACTCGCTCATTCATAATGTGACCTCCTTCAAATGAGGGAGTGTCCCTTAGGACAGCATTAATGCTTCACGTACATTGGTGCTATCTGTTTTACAAAAGAGGCTGCACAGAAATCTACAACCCCTTCTGTAATGCGCCCACCATACCCTGGTAGCATTTTTACTAATACCCTGATACCCAATCTTGAGTGCAGGTGCTCGTTCCAAACTAATCACTGCTCCTCCTTAAGTTCAGAAAGTCTTTCAAAACCTGGCTATTCATGCATTAGTTCTTCTAAAATGAAATTTTAGCAGGAAGAGCAACAGGGCAAGGAAGGGTGTCATATGCAATGTCAAAAAGCTTTTGTATACATGCACTTAACAAATTATAAATTCCAGAAGATAACTTAAAATAGCATTAGCACTTACTCCCACCGGTATCACCAATCTTTGACAAGTCAGTCTTGGTAGCACACATGAGTATGCTCCCCGGTGTCACGGGTGTAAGGATGAGTGTTGACACAGCTTGACCCTAGAGGGCCACCGTACAGTGGTGGCTTGAAACAGCATCCACATCATGGCATGTAAGACTCAAACTGCTGGTCCTTGGACCCCATGGGTGATGTCACATGTGGTACCGGCAAGAATGTTTCGCATGGAGTCACATAAAACTATAGGTCCACAGCCACATGACACTTCTGCAACTGGGATAACTGAGAGATTATGACTACCTCTTCCTGTAACAGACATACCATTTTGCAGGGTCCTGCCTCCTTCCCCACCATGTTTCTCTTGACCTGATGAAAGTTTTTTTGGTGGTTACAGCTATGACCTGTGAGACTTAGGTTAGCTGTTTTGCTCCCTCTACTTGGTCTATTTTGTTGGCGGAAACTATCTTGGACTGTGAGTTGTCGTAGTGTCTCTGTTGTAAGATGCTATCATCTACCTTAAAATTGGGGAAGATTGTATCTTGAAGAGTTAAGATGATGATATTTGACTTCTTATGCCAATGCTGAGCTGAAACTCTGCAGGCCAGATTCATTATACTTTCGGCACAATGCAATACAGCAAGACAACTTGCTGCGTTAATGGGAGAGGGTAGGAATGTGCCATATTTGCCAACATATGGCGATTCCTTCTCTCTGCGTGTGCTAGCACACAATCTGCTGCCTAGCTCCAGTGCAGGCCCCCTTGCGCCATAATGCTAAAGTATCTGCATCACAGGCAGGATTGTTTATGTGCAGGATGGGAGGACTGAGATGGGTTGATGGTTAGAGGGACACCTTCCTGCACAAAAACAATCCTTAAAGGTGTTATCTTCTTTCTAAGTCTGCTGCAGATAAATGAAGATATTTCTCTGAGTTGCGCCTCCGCTTGGAAGGAATAGTATTTTGATGTATTCCCCGGTTTACCAGTGTAGTTAAATATGTGAATAGCCCAAAATTCATGGGTGGGCACTCTCCACCCATGGAACGCCTTCCCTTGGCAGAATAAACCAAGGCAGCAACTTTTGTTATGCTATACTTGCACGCTGTCTTTCAACTTCTTCTTGGTTTGTAATCTTATTGTGTGTACTTTGCCATGCTCACCACACCATATTAGAAAGATCGTAGGCTTTGCAGGAAAACACAACTCTAGTGTGCATTGGGTTTTATTGGCACGGTCCAGGGACTGATTTTGAGGGAGCAAACTGCTACTGCCTACCTAGTAAACGCCTACATGGAGTTCTCCCATGTTGTTGGATCACACACAGTGGCCACCTGGCGTGGCTGCGAAGAGGAAACTCTCCCTGAGCGCAGCTGTGTTTGTCCTCCTCACTCTTTAGTCCAGATCTCGAAGCAGAGAGACAAGGTTGGCATTACTGCCACTAAAGTGGAGGTAAATTAGTCTGTCTATGAACCTTATATTGGATGCCAGGCAATGCCTTTTAACGCAGAGATACAATTTGCGCCCTTCAAATATGAGTCAGATCTTTGTGTTTTGTTACTGTATTCAAGCCAATACACTTCTCTTTCGTTCTGTTTTCTGTTCACCCTCGTTATCTCCTCAATATCTTTTTAAATTTTCTATTTTGTTCTCTATCCCACTTTCTCTTTATTCGTCTCTATTCCTTTTCCATGTTACCACCTCTCTCTCTTTCTTGCACAGTCTTTCTGTACCTATTCCTCTATTCTCCTACCCAGAAGAGTAGACCACTGCATTAACCAATGAGGATAGATTTGGCCGTCCGATTGCGCTCCCTTGTGCAGATATGAGAAGGAGGATTTCCTGAACCGACTGCCCCAGTCGTGCTGGCACTCAGCACTGTGCCACTGCGAACACAGACACAGAGTAGGCTCTGGGTCCTGCTACTGCATCCTGCCCTCGAAATATCCATGCCCCGCGCATTGGGCACAAAGCAAGAGTACATTCATGAGAGGACACCTCGTGAATTCCCTTTGGCTGCTTACTCATCAGCATAATCAAGCTCTCTGAATATTAGAGCAGGCTCTCTGTTCCAGCTGTCTTCCTTGGTGTCTGACACTGAAAGTTATTTTGGGATGATGGAGCCGACTTTATTATTCTGCTTTGCCGAAGCAGGTGCAGTGTGGGTGTGCTTGGAGGCAACCATCCGGAGTGACAGAAGTAGGCCACCGTGGATACCTAGACGGGCAACATGTCCCTACAAGGCACCACACAGGTCGGTCCGCAATGGACTCCATTTGAAGGAAAGCACTTAGCAGGAATTGATGTAACGATGCTCTTGAACACTCACTATATGTTTGACAGGTGTCTAAAAAACTTGCAGATGGCATTTGTATAACAGTTGCATATGGATGATCAACGCATTGCCCTTCCGTACACTAGACAGCTGTAGCTGCCTGCTGGTACGATTCCCGCAATATTATTTTTCTTAGTTTAATAATTTATTAATTTTGCTGCTTGGTACTCTAAAACCTGCCAAGGTGGAGTCTCAACTCATGGATGGAACCAGCACTAAGCTGGTTGGCTCTCCTCCAAACACAGGCCACAGTACAAATTATTCATACCCTCCTAACTGATCATATAGAACATGCTCTCACACTGTCTAGATTGGAATCTCTGTTGTCTTCCACACAGTCATCTTTCTGTTTCTATGTCAAATAAAGATTGTATTGCAAGATACCCTTCTGTTATAGCCCTTCAGAATGAAAGGACTATCATGAAGGTTGTCTAACCACCTGATTATAATTTGACTTAGAAATAAAAAGAAGACTGTAGTAATGGCAGAGAAGCTCTCAATATATACAGACTTTTGTTTGTAGGCAAGCCCTTGCAATGCTACCGAGAAGCTGTTGGACAGGAAGGTATCAAAGGGTGGGTGGGGGACTGGAAAGGAGTGGGTGGTTGGAGGGAAGGAAAATAACTCATAAGAAAGTAAAGAGGGAGCATTGAGAGTGAAGAAAAGAGGAGTTTATGCATGTGGGACGAGGTACACAAAGTAAAGAGGCAGGAGAGAAAGCTAAAAAAAATGAATGTGTGTAGGGCAGGAGACATGGAAGTGAGCTTAATCTGAGTCTGTGGTTACTGGTGGGGCCACCGGAACTCATTTTTGGGACCAGCATTTATTTTTCTGCATTAGACATTTATCAAGAACAAGAGACTGAAAAACACAAAAAGCGTCAAGACAGAGGAAGAAAAAATATAGAAAATCTGTCTAAAAGGAGAAGACAGGAACCTGCAAGAGTGAGATAAAAGGGCAAGCAGTGTCTGCCGGTGGATTAAAGAGGCTCAAGGTGGATTGAAGACCAGGCAGCCTCGGTGTTCGAGACACTGACATTTAATAGCACTGCCTCAGGCTTCTGAACAGAGCTTTGAATACCAGCACTCATGCTCTTACAAACTAAGCACTGTAAGAGTGAGGCACAAAGGAAATTGGGACAGCAGAAGGAAGGAGTAGACATATGAAGGTAAATTGGAAGGGACAGAATAAGAATCAAGGAGTCGACATAGAATAGTTCCTCGTGCAGTTTGATGCAAATAAGACAGAAAGATACACTCAAACTGCCAGTATTATCAAGTGAGTGAGAAATGCGCCCTTGGGCTGAACCAAGAAGTAATTGAAAAATGCAAGTAAATGTTTGAAAGAGGCTAGCCAGAAAAAAAGGCAATAGTTGAAATAGATGGACCATAAGTCACCTCTGAGTATATTAAATGTAATAAGTCTTTTCGACTGAGTTGCTGCTAAAACCCACACTTAAACATGCTGTTCTTTGATATAACATTTACCATTTTCAAAGACACAACGCATGTGCCTGAGGCAGACACTTGGCTGAATTTTCAACATGCCAAGGCTTCTGAAGAGAGCAGACGGGTAAGAATCTTGTGAGATTTGCCTTTCAAAGCTAAAATTGTAACACCTCAAATTCCTCACCCCCTGTGTTCTTGCAATTTCCGGATCCTTCTCTGCTCATGCTCACTACCCCCCTCGCCCCCCATTGCCCCCAGGCTGGGGCATAAAGGCTGGCACACCACTGCTTGTATGGTTGTGGAGCCATCAGTAGCCCAAATTAGCTAACACTTAAGATCAGGACAGAATGGCTCCTTAAAATAAGAGTGTTGTGGAGGAAGCAGATTAGTTAGTCTTTTTCTATGCAGAGTAAACTGTTCCTCGGCAGAGGAGACTATTTGAACAGGTGAGGTTTTCCTTGGACTCTTTTAGTGTAACTGTGCATTTGAGGTAGTAATAGGCAATTTGACGGGGTGTGTGCACATATACATGCGCTTGAATGTGGCTGAGTCTGGAAATGTGATGTGTGTGTCTAGGTATGGGATGGGTGCTCCTTGGGGTATGATGAATGTTTTTTGGCATTTGGGTGCTCCTTAGGTTTCATATGGGCATTTGAAGGGATGCATGGGCATATAATTATTATGCTCCACCTGAAAATTTAATATTTGCCTGGACATATAGGGGCCCATTCACAAAGTAGATTTTGCTGTTTGTTTAATAGCACTAAAATCAAACAACTTGCTTACTAAAAAAAAATATTCACAATCCTGCATGCTGAGGTCTCCGTCTTTCTTATCTTTTATGTACGAAGAGCTCCTCCCTGACTGCAAAGTCTCTGTGCATGTAGATATAGGATTTATTAATAAAAGTATATTGCATATGACCAGATAAGGAAGACAGCTATGCAGTACGGATTCCATATTCTCCCTTTGTTTCTCTTTTTGTTTCTCTTTCTCCATCTCTTTCAATATGCCCATGAATCCCCCACTATGTTTACAGTGTGGCCCAAGTTCGTGATGCTGACGGTGTCTCTGATGCCACTGAAATACCATGTCCTTAAATTAATTGATTCAAACATGTCAATAGATACATTGATTGATAATTCAGTGATTAATTACAGCGCCATGTCAGGTATTGCTGAGGGGAATCCATGATTTCGTGCCCACCTGCAATATGTATTTTATGTATTGAACATTCATTGTTACAAGTAAATAAGTGTGAAGTGGTTTGCTTTCATTTTGCTCCATTTTGAAAATGTTCCTTTCTCTTAAATCTGTTTTTTTCCTGGCCTCTTCTCATCTCTGTGCTTTATTTACCATTGAAATATATTCCCCTGTATGCTCTAAGGTCTGATTCATGCTTTGCAGCCAGGCTGTATGTGACGAACTCTGCTCGCCATTCTCCAGATTTTCTCGCCTTGCTACCAAGCTGTGTTGACTGCAGACACTGTTCTTCCCGCCTTCGGGCAAGGGGGCCAAGTGCAAACATTGACTGTCCGCTTTCCGTCTTCGTGGCTTTTGGCTAGAGTGGCAATTTTAGAAACGTGCAAACTAAATGTTGACCAAGAAGAGAGCGCGTCGTCCGAGAGGCTGGTCGGTGCAGACCGTCCTGCAAAATAGATGCATTCATCAGGAATGTACATTTTTTAACCGGAGAAGGACAGAAAATGTGCCGTTTGTGATACTCTTTCTCGTTCTATATATGCACATTATCACTTGAACCCCACCAGCTTAAGGCACTGATTTTAAAGAAGATAGCATTGTCCTTACTGTTTTCAACCATTGTCCCGAACAGCATCTTAGTTTTTCACATGTTTAATAGATACTTTGATTCTCTGTTCCGTGTGAATTACTGGATGTGGTACTGGCTTGTGGAACATTTGAAGCATAAATGTACGACCTGGGAGCAAGATAACTGTGCTGTCTCAGAATCATCATCATGTATTCACAGAAGGCATTTAGGAGGGAGTAGTAAAGTTAGGATTCCCAACTTTAATACTCGTAAATGCTTTTTGTGAATACCGAAAGTCGTAACGTTAGGATTTTGTCTCAGTTTAGGAGTAGTAAAGTTAGGAATCCTAACTTTACTACTCCTAAATGCCTTTTGTGAATACCGAAAGTCGTAATGTTAGGGTTTTGTCTCAGTTTAGGAGTAGTAAAGTTAGGAATCTCCTAAATGCTTTTTGTGAATGCCAAAAGTTGTAAAGTTAGGATTTTGTCTCAGATTACTTTTGTGAATCGAGCCCGAAGTCTTTGCATTGCTCGCTGAATGAGGGACGTGTATGTTCCACAGTTTGACCTCCTCTGGGGGGCAATTATTCTCCAAATGGCTGTGCATCAAATTCAAATTGAAATCATTTAAGACTGTGATTGTGCTGTTATTTAACTTCATTTTCATGAGTGTTGGGTAATAGATTATCTCATTGATTTTTCAGCTTGGATCTGGGATACAAATAAATATTTAAAATTATTATTATTACTGGTGAGAAATGAAGCAGTGTCCATGGGACAAAAGTGTCCTCCTTTTCGACATTCATATACATTGTTGTTGAAACAAATGTTAGCCCACTGGGTGGTCTACTGGTAAGTGATAACTTGGTAGCTGGCCTACAGATTCTTTTGTTGCCCAGTAAATATGTAGTTACTTTACTCCAAGTCACTTTTAGGTATATGATTTCAAACCAATAAATGCATGATATCTTATCATGTTGTCTCTGTAAATATTTCCAGTCAGATATGTTCAAAGAGCAAATTAATATAGAGAAAACTGTATCACACTTTATGCTGTCTTTGTGTTTGTTTTGTTTTAGCATTAGCAAAATCAAGTTAGTTTGCCTATTTGTTACGGCCCTCTTGGCCAAGGGGGCCATCGAGCGCGTTCCTGGGCCAGAAGTAGGGTGTGGTTGTTACTCGCACTACTTTCTGGTACCCAAGAAGGGCAAAGGGGGCGTACGCCCTATCTTGAACCTGCGGAACATCAACGGCTTCCTCCAGAAGGAGAAGTTCAAGATGCTGACACTGGCTCAGGTCTTAGCTTCCCTGGACCCGGGAGACTGGATGGTAGCGTTGTACTTGCAGGATGCTTATTTCCACATCCTAGTCCTGCCGGCCCACCGGCGCCACCTGCAGTTCATGGTAGGCCACGAGCACTTTCAGTTTACCGTGCTCCCCTTCGGCCTTACCAGCACCCCACGGGTGTTCACGAAGGTGATGGTGGTGGTCGCAGATCATCTGCGCAGGTTAGGGGTTTCAGTCTTCCCCTACCTCGACGACTGGTTGTTGAAGGCAGGCTCGCCCCAGACAGTCGTCAGCCACCTCCAGACTACGGCCGACCTCCTGCACCTGCTGAGGTTCTCCATCAATGTGCCGAAGTCACACCTGTGTCTCTCTCAGCAGCTCCTCTTCATCGGAGCGGTTCTCGACTCGGCGCAGTTTCAGGTTTATCCTCCAGAACAGCGGGTTCAGGATATTCAGGCTCTGATTCCGATCTTTCAGCCTTTATCCTGGGTCTCGATTAGGTTGACGCTGTGGCTGATGGCTTCCTGCATCCTTCTGTTGCATCACGCCCGGTGGCGGATGCGGGCTCTACAGTGGGACCTGAAGTTTCAGTGGGCCCAGCATCAGGACGACCTGTCCGACCATGTCCTGATCTCGGAGGGCACTGCGAAACAGCTGCAGTGGTGGCTCACGGACCACGATTGGGTCAGCGGCAGATCCCTCTCCCTACCCTAGCCAGAGCACGTAGTTGTGGCAGACACGTCCCTCCAAGGTTGGGGGGGCCACATGGGAGAGGCGGAGATCAGAGGCATCTGGTCTCCGGCGGAGTCCCGGCTCCACATCAACCTCTGGAGCTGCGGGCGATTCGTCTTGCACTGAAGGCATTCCTCCCCTCTGTCCGAGGGCGTGTAGTGCAGGTGTTCATGGACAACACCACTGTCATGTGGTACTCCAACAAACAGGGCGGGGTGGGGTCATGGACCCTCTGCCAGGAGACTCTGCGCCTCTGGCAGTGGCTGGAACATCAGGGCATGACCCTGGTGGTTCAACTCCTGGCAGGTTCTCTGAACGCCAGGGCGGACAAACTCAGCCGACGGTGCATGATGGATCATGAATGGCGTCTGAACTTGGATGTGGCGCAAGGCCTCTTTCTGCTGTGGGAAGAGCCTTGGTTAGATCTATTCGCCACCGAAGAGAACGCGCAATGTCATCAGTTCTGCGCGTTGGAATTTCCAAGGCGGCACTCGCTAGGAGACGCTTTTCGTTGCGAGTGGAGTTGCGGTCTGTTTTACGCCTTTCCGCCTATACCACTTCTGCCCAGAGTGCTGAAGAAGATCAAGCGCGACCGGGCCTAAGTCATCCTTGTGGCTCCGGACTGGGCACAAAGGTACTGGTATCCGAGCTTCTCAGCATGTCAGTCGATCCCCCGGTTCGTCTGCCTCTTCAGGAGGACCTTCTGTCGCAGCAGCAGGGGACGGTCCTCCACCCGAACCTGTCCAGTCTCCACCTCCATGCTTGGAGATTGAGCGGCGACAGTTGAGGCCATTTGACTTGCCTCCTGAAGTTTGTGATGTGATTCTGGCAGCCAGGCGTCGCTCCACAAAGTCGGTATATGCCTCCAGGTGGAACAGATTTGTGGCATGGTGCACAGCAAAGGCTGTGGATCCTCTCTCTGCCCCTCTCTCTGAGGTGCTTCTCTTCCTTCTTTCTCTTGCCCAGCAGGGCTCTACTCTGGGCACTAACAAGGGCTATTTTCTGCCGTTTCCGCCTTATTAAGGCTACCTGATTAGCCTTCTTTGTTCAAGTCCCTGATTGTAAATAGGTTCTTGAAGGGCATCACTCATATGTTCCCCCCTGTTCCTTTCGTGATGCCCCAGTGGGACTTGTACCTGGTTCTGACTTTCCTGATGTGCGCTCCTTTTGAGCCACTTCATAACTGTCCTCTCCGTCTTCTTACCCTTAAGACTGCTTTCCTGGTTGCCATCCCCTCTGCCAGAGAGTGAGTGAGCTCCAGGCTCTTTCCTCCAAGCCTCCTTTCCTTTCTGTCCATACGGACAAGGTTGTGTTGCGGACAAGACCCTCTTTCCTGCCCAAGGTAGTCACAGCCTTCCACATTGGGCAGTCCATCACCTTGCCTACCTTCTTTTCGCCTCTGCATCCCTCTAAAGAGGAAGAGCAGCTCCACCGTCTGGACCCAAAACGTGCGCTCTCATACTATCTGGATCGCACACGCCAGTTCCGGGTGCATGACCAACTCTTTGTTGGGTACGTGGGCGCTAAGAAGGGACGGGCGGTGCACAAACAGACCATCTCTCAGTGGGTCGCCTTGTGCATCAAGGCATGCTACTCTTTGGCTAAAAAGGAGCCTGCTGTTGGGCTGAGAGCCCATTCCACTCGGGCCACGACGGCTACTACTGCCCTGGGCCGGGGAGTCCCCTTGCAGGACATCTGTCAGGCATCTACGTGGGCCTCGCTGCACACGTTCGCAAGACACTACTGCCTAGACAGCCAAGTCCGGAGGGATGGCTTCTTTGGCCGTTCCGTCCTCCAGGACTTTCTGGTGTGATTATTGGTTCGCAGACCCACCACCTGGGTTGGTATTGCTGGGGTATCTATTCTAAGGTAAGGAATCTAATACTAACCTGTTTCTTTCAGATGCACAAGTTACTTACCTTCGGTAACGATATATCTGTAAGAAACAGTAGTTAGTATTAGATTCCTTACCGCCTCACCCATCCTCCCCGTTCTGCGAACCGATATCTAGGGTTAAGGTCATCCCCTTATTTATTTATTTTATTTTATTGAACTTGTATTGCGCACAGCTACCCGCAATGGGTTTCCCGGCGCCAGGGACAGACTAGAGAAGAAAAACAAGCAACTGCAGAGAGGGAAGACACAAGACCAAAAAAAATTTAGAACAGAAGAGTTTTCAGTTTTTTGCGGAAAGCAAGAAGGCTCGTTTCTGTTTTTAGCGCCAACGGGAGAGCATTCCACATCTTGGGTCCCAGATATGCAAATGAATGGCCTCCCATTTTTGCCAGTCGGATTCTAGGAATCACAAGATTGCCACTGTTGGACGACCTCAGAAGGCGGCCAGGCTGATATGGCTGAGCAAGATTATGCAAGTAAAAAGGAGCAGAACCTTGACGAATCTTGAATAGGAGGCACAAAGTTTTGAAGGCAACACGATCCGAGATTTTTAACTAATGAAGGTTGCGTAGAGCTTGCATTGCAGACGTTCTCCGTGGAACATTGCGCAGCAGGCGAGCAGCTGTTCTGTACAACCTGGAGTTTATTAATTGTGGCTTTATCTGCTCCTAGATAAAGCACATTGCCGTAGTCGATACGAGACATCACAAGGGCCTGCACGACAGTTCTACGAGTGGACTCAGGCAACATCCATATGATCTTCTGCAACCAACGAAGAGTGTTAAAACAGATTGCAGCGACCTTAGTTGCCTGCTGCCTCATCGACAGTTTGTCGTCGATCAGGACACCGAGGTTACGAGCAACAGGCATGGGGGTAGGCAGTGGACCCATATCACTGGGCCAGTGTCTTGAACCCCATAGATCTTTTTGTTTGCCTAGTATGATCACCTTGGTATTATCTCCGTTGAGCTTTAACAGATGCGTTTGCATCCAAGCTGCAACACGAGAAAGGCCGATTTTAAGGGCAGAGGTGTCCTGAACTCTGCTGCTAGACAAAGAGAACACAATCTGCGTGTCGTCTGCATATGAGTATATAGACAGACCGGCGTCCTCTACGATAGAAGCAAGTGGTCTGATGTAAATATTGAGCAACAAAGGGCTCAATATAGACCCTTGAGGGACGCCGTAGGCAGAGGAATGAATTGCAGATTCAGCTTTGTTTGAGAAAACCTGAAAGGTGCGCTCATTAAGAAATGAGGCCACCCAGGCAAGCACTGGTCCAACAACACCAAGGGAACAGAGAGACTCTAATAGGATGGAATGGGACAAGGTATCGAAAGCAGCGCTTAAATCAAGAAGAATGAGCGCAAAGGTCTCACCGCCATCAATACCGTGTCGGAGTCGCTCGGTTACCCCCAGGAGTGCGGATTCGGTGGAGTCATTAGCACGAAAGCCTGATTGGGATGGATGGAGATATCCCACGTTTTCAACAAACTCATTAAGCTGGGTGTTAACATGACGCTCTAAGATTTTAGAACAAGCTGGCAGCAGGGATATAGGCCTGAAGTTGGCGAGATTTGTGATGTCAGCACCAGATTTTTTAAGTAGGGGAACGACCATGGCATGTTTCCAATCCTGTTCCACCCGAGATTCAGTGAGAGAGATGTTTAGTAACCTCATTAGGAATCTCCGTGGTTCAAGGTCAACTTGTTTGAGTATCTTCATAGGGACTGGGTCCCGCGGAGAACCTGACCTGATGCTTTTTAAGCAGGATAGGAAGGAAGAGTCCTCAAATGGTATCCAGTTGTAAATGAACTCAGTAGGAGAGATGGAGGCATTGCAGAAAGGGCCAGGTAGAGAGGAATCAATTGGTGGTGGAAGGGAGGCCAGAGATTGATGGATGCCCTCAACCTTGGATATAAAAAAGTCTGCAATGGCATTACATTGTGTGCCATCTAAAGTTTCCGGATCCAGTCTGACGCCTGGGGATATTCTAAGGTAAGGAATCTAATACTAACTACTGTTTCTTACAGATATATCGTTACCGAAGGTAAGTAACTTGTGCGACATTGGTAAAGATGACAGACAACATTTGCTACTGTCTGCCTTTTATATAAACATAATTTCTACACGCAGGTCACTAACTGTCAGTGATGGCTCCTCCTTCAAGGCGGAGGACTGTTGCCCCACTACTTTTCACAGTGTAACAAAAAGAAAAATAATTAAAATAACTTGATGTTATCAATATCATTTTATTTGATCATGCTGCGGCATCATGTAGGGGTGGGGTGGACATGCTCTGCTCTCGGAGCAGGAGGGAGGAGTGGTGGGTACTCTGTGACTGCACAATGACTGATTGGCCGGTCTGAAGAGTCATGCGTACTTTACATGTTCTCCACCCAGGCTCCATTACAGCCTGGGTGGAGAACATGCCCAAGCTCCCATTCCCTGGCTGAGTGCAGTACTAGGCGTTCAGACTAATCACAACGCTGCATTGCAGCATTGTGATTGGCTATGGGTAGCCTGTAACCCCGGATGCTTCTTGCTAACTGTGATGTCAAAAGAGTCGTTGAAGGTGGCCACGCTCATCTATCAGTGGGGCAAGGAGTCGCCCCCAAGGTAGAGTGGAGATCTTATTGTAGCTCGGCCTGCATGACCTGTCCTCAGCCTGACACAACAGTGTGAGCTTGGGATACTGTTACCCAAAGACGTTTTAAGGCATTGACAAAGTGGGCAATTGGCCAGGTACTCCCAAGGGGGTTCCTGGGAAAGGAAACTTTCTCGTTATCTAGTTTACCTCTATTTCCATTTCTCAGCCTGTTTCCTCTCTGTCGCCCTCTACTTCTAGTCTCCCTCTCTTTGCCCAGCGACATTTTAACTATTTATGGGGGCTCTGGAAAGACATAGTTAACGATTTTTGTTTCAGCATCGGTTCTGAGAGTTTGGCATCAGGCGGGCTTCAATTAGCAGAGAAATTGCAAAAAGGGGGCCTCAAAACATGTCCTGCCATTTTTTGATACAACAATGCTGTTGCTACCTATTTCATTTTCCCATTACCACTCTGTAATCCGTCGTTTAAGCGTTCACCCACGTGTAACTACTACCCAGGCGGAAGAGTCCTCTCAGCCCTGAGACACAGGTTTGCATCTGCGCGCCTGAGATACGCGAGACCTGTGCACCTTCAGAGTACGCCAATTCATTACTCTGTTTTTGCATTATTTTCCTTTTACCAAGGACTATCGTTGAGACATGAAAGACAACATAGCTGCAGTTCATACTTTCCATGAGTAGTAACCTTTCCCGCTGCCAGAGCCAAGAAGTCAAAGGGAAACTGAAATAATGTTAGAAACGCACCTCTTTTCCATGCAGTAATTGGCATTCCTTCGGGTGGATTGTCACCTCCTTAGGCACCCGTCATCCTGGTGGTGTACCCCATCCGCCACCACAAGCTCGCGTGGATTCGCAGTATGCTATTGTGGTGGTGTTGCGCGTTTCCCTAAAGAACTAACCAATGTTTTACAAAGCACTCCGAGTTCAGCGCAGTCTAAGTTTATGCTTTAAATGAAAGCTCCGGAGTGCGGTTTGACCCAGCGCTGATTTATTTGCTTGCCTTGGCGCACATCCAAAATGTCTGATGTTTCCCCATTCCTGTCTCCAGTGAAGGCTTGGCGTGTTTTCGTTTTCAGTGCAGATGATGGACTCTAGGTTAGCATGTTTCAAACAGTTAAGGGCTAGTAGCCCAATACCTTAAAACACCATCACCTTAAAACAAGCATTGGAAATGCAATAGGTCTCGCAGCATTAGAGTTAGTGCTTTTAGAATTGTTTATGGGTTTTTTTGTAAATCTTTAGCATTTTTGTTTCCTGTAGCCAATGCTAAAGAATTAAAAAAAAAGCCATAAACATTTCTAAAAGCTCTAACTCAAATGCTCCGAGACCTATTGCACTGTGTGAGGGTGAGGGGTTGAGGGTGAGTGAGGGTGAGTGAGGGTGAGGGTGGGTGAGGGTGAGTGAGGGTGAGTGAGGGGTTGAGGGTGAGTGAGGGTGAGGGGTTGAGGGTGAGTGAGAGTGAGGGTGAGTGAGGGTGAGTGAGGGTGAGTGAGAGTGAGGGTGAGTGAGGGTGAGAGTGAGTGAGGGTGAGGGTGAGTGAGGGTGAGTGAGGGTGAGGGTGAGGGTGAGTGAGGGCGAGGGTGGGTGAGGGTGAGTGAGGGTGAGTGAGGGTGAGTGAGGGTGGGTGAGGGTGAGTGAGGGTGAGTGAGGGTGAGGGGTTGATGTTGAGGGGTTGAGGGTGAGAGGGTGAGTGAGGGGTTGAGGGTGAGTGAGGGTGAGGGTGAGTTAGGGTGAGGGGTTGAGGGTGAGTGAGGGTGAGTGAGGATGAGTGAGAGTGAGGGTGAGTGAGGGGTTGAGGGTGAGTGAGGGTGAGTGACAGAAGAGAAGAAAAATAACTAATCTATGATAGATAAGGCTCAGGTTGGATATAATATAGTGGGAAATTCCTCAAATTTGAGGAGCTGCCCTCACACTCTTGTTAAGGTGTCAGGCTTCATCATAGGTTGTTTTTGCTCCTCATGGGGTTGGCGCTGCAGTCCCCCACCGGCCCCGCAAGAGGGCTCTTTAGCGAAGATATTTTTAAAGGAAAACGTCGTAATGGTGAGTGCGGGTGTGTGGGGTAAGTTCAAAATATTGTGACAGTACTTCAAAAAGGTAATTGATTTGTGGGCCAGACCCGGTATGATTAAAAGCAAGGAACGTTATACCTTCCACCAAGGAGAAAGTTAGGTTTGATTCTCAGGAAGTGAATAGTGAAAGGTCATAGGGTCAATATGTTTCACACCCTTGTAGTCCAAACCAGATCCTTGGCGTTTCTTCTGTACCGTAAAGAGAGAAGTTGGGTATGCACAAAGAAACAGTGGTCACGGATAGATGTATGCCCTGTTAGACAAACCTTAGTCAGGCTTGTGGTGGCATTATCATGGAACAGCATTATCATGGAACAGTATTCCCCAAACACCTCAAAGAAATTATCCAACCCCAGTAGATGGAGGGGGTGGGGAGCCCTCTATGGGGGACGGCGGGCATACCTGGGGGTTACAGTGAGCCTCAATGGTGTGTAGCTATTGCACCTATTCAGTTCTGCTGCTGCCGGAGGGGGGAGAATTAACATTATCCACGCTGAAGAGAACAGGTTTTTTTCAGAAAGGCCCTTATGGTTCCCATCAACCTTTATTTAGGAATTTCATATATTGAGGATAATATTACAGCCTGACCTCCCCTTTTATGGTTGGAGATCTAGAAAAATGAGAAGGCAAGCTTAACCTGGGACCTTATTTTAGATTGCCTTAGTTGTAATAATGCCACCGAGATTCCCTAGCTTGCACTACTAGTAATAATGGCACCAAGATTCCCTATCTTGCACTACTAGAAGTTAAACATCAATAAAAAACAGTTATGGAAGGCTTTATATGACCTGCCACCTCGGAAAGAACGCTTATGGAGAATCGTAAGGTGACTGCCAGGCCAGAGGCGTTCGTAAAGCTCTGTCAATCTACAAGCAGCAGCTGCAAACACCCTGGCTAATTTAGTCTGGAACTAAATGAATGGCACTCACCAGAAATATCTTGAAAATAGCATGGGGGGGGGGGGCGTGCCTTGCTGCCGACGTCCAGTCTGACGGAGCTCCGAGGGTGAGACCTTCTCCCCATAATCCGTTCATTGAATTGTACCCAGATGGCGTGTATTACCAGTTGAAGGTTAGCAAAGCAGATTGGACTGACTCCGGTGTTTCTCTGCCGAGCTGAACGCCAGGTGTGCTGTGCAACGAGGGGCGGCCTACATCGGCGGATGAAGCAGCGGACTAAAGTTTGCCAACCTGCCGAGTGAAGAGCCAGCTGCCTGAAACCGCTGCCGAGAAAGTGCTGATGCCTGGGGACAAAGATAGCGAGTAAGTCTGCTGATCAGCGTGCTGGGGCGAATAGAGTAAACTCGGTGGCCGACCGTACCAGGTGCAGGAGGTGCGGTGTGGAGGACCGGCCTGGTGCAGAGTGGCCTAACCATACGGCGGACTAGAGTTTGGTGAATAGTCAGAGCGCCAAGCTCACAACCGGACATCGCTGCAGAGAAGGCGCTGGCGCTTAAGGGCTGGTGTAGTGGGAGCGCCTGCTGAACGCACCGGCGCCTGCGACTCTTCACTGCCCCGGGTTGCCCTATTGGTGAGGATAACTTAAAGTTGGCGGCCGACATTGCTGGGTGCCGCGGACGCAGGGTGGAAGAAAGACCTGGTGCTGCTGAGAAGACCCGGTGGGAGCCCTCGAGGGCGAAGTCTTATGGGTCGTGCGACCCCATTGTCAGGGTGTCTGGGGGACCCCCATAGAGCGTAGAACCAGGGGATTTGGCGCAACCGGCGGCATTGATGATTAATGACCACAACTAGACTTTGCATTAACACCACGAGTAAACTATCAGCGGACGGGAGGGAGGCACAGAGGGGAGGGGGGAGGAGAAATGCGACGCGGCGGGAAGGGGAGGGGGCGGAGCGGGTAAAATAAACAAGACGGAGGGGAGAGGGGAGGAGAAATGCGACACGGCGGGAAGGGGAGGGGGCGGAGCGGGTAAACAAAGACGGACATGCACGCGCCCGTGACTTTTAAGGTCAATGCGCATGCGCATAAGCTTAATGCGCATGCGCATTGACCCTAAAAGTCACGGGCACTGCAAGGAATCGCCACGATTCCTTGCAGTGTGGATAAAGAGTGGATAACTCGCAATACTCTCGCCTTGCTCGATGCGCATGCGCATCGACAGGCGAGACCTAAAAACGTGGCTGCCATGAACGCACGAGCACCCAAGTGGCCCACTCCTTCAAAACAAGACTGCCATAAACACACGATCTCCCATGTGGCCCATTCCTTCAAAACATGGCTGCCATGAACGCACGAGCGCTCAGTTGGCCCACTCCTTCAGAATATGGCTGCCCTGAACGCACAAACACCCAGGTGGCCCACTCCTTCAGAACATGGCTGCCATAAACACACAGGCTCCCAGGTGGACAACTCCTTCAGAACATGGCTGCCCCGAACGCATGAGAACTCCGGTAGCCCACTCCTTCAGAACATGGCTGCTATGAGCGCCTGACCACCTGGATGGCCCACTCCTTCAAAACATGGCTGCCATGAGCGTACAAGCACCCAGGTGGCCCACTCCTTCAAGAACATGGCTGCCAACAACGTACAATCATCAAGGTGGCCCACTCCTTCAAAACATGGCTGCCATGAATGCGCGAGCACCCAGGTGGCCCACTCTTTCAGAACATGGCTGCCCATAGGAATGGGGATGCACATGGGATTCAAATGTGTGTTGATTAAAAATACATTTTGATATTGGTGTTGCACATGGGCAACAGTGTAACTATGGCAGAGATACATGTTAGCATATAAATTGTGCATTAAAGGGACATGTTAAATAAATATTTATGGGTTTAGGCATCTAATGAAAAATAATGGAATATTCCTTGTTTCCATGATATACCTGCCAGGAGCAGGTGTTTGAAGGAGATGACACAGATTACAGAAATAGCAATCTGATACAACATTTCTCCCACTTTAAGTCTTTCTGTAAAAGAGTGCGTCAGTCACGTCATTGCAAGACTTGATGTACGGCATGGCATGCACTTGTTGGAATACAATATGTTGCTGTTGACACCACTAGTGCGACTCTGTTTCAAGGCTGGAGAACAGAGAATACCTTCTGTAGAGGCACACCCTCCTAAATGATGCTGAAGCTGGCTACCATGAGTCTTACCTCCAACTTCAAGGTTGTAAAAATCTGATTACTTTTACCATACTTGACACTAACGTGGTGGCCACAGCCATGAACCTTTTGTCTAGACTATCTGCAGCAGGAACCTACCTCAGGAAAAGTTCAGTAAAATACTTTAATTGTAAATTACTCCTAGTCCTGTGTGCCGTTCTGAAAGTCTTGTATATCTCCACTTGCTGCAGTGTGGTATTATTTCTATGTTTTCCATGAAACAACAAAACTGTAAAAAAATGTTTTTGAAGGACCAGTGTCCATGCCAACACCCAAAGCGACAAGGTTGAATAATGTTGTCAGATAACCAGGTGGTTCTGTGCTGCGGAATAGCCCAGTGTATAGCATTGGAACAAGGGATGGGAATAGCTGTCTAATCAAATGCCTTTTGTTTTTACACTTTTATTAAGCACAAACTCAACCTGAAGGTACTGAAGAGCTTTACTTGAGCACCAGTTACATCACGCAAGGACAGATTCATGTTTGTAGCATGGGGAGATTTAGTGATTTTCCCAGAATCACAGGATTTTGAGCCGACGCTGAGACTCAAAACCGGTTTCCCAGTTCCAAAGTCAGTATATCTGGTTGTTACACCCCATCCTCTCCTTTATTGAGGGAATAACCCTTCTGTAGCTAAACATTTTAGGGAAAACTTCCCCAAGCTAATGGAAGTACTACATTTCCTTTACCAATGTTAGTTAGTGTCTTTTGCTTTATATGAAACCTAAGCAATTCCACCTTTTGCCACATTTCAACACAAGCCTGTCCAGTTCTCTACTACAAAGAACATGTTCTACAACCAGAGTACAAGGCCTTTGTTGTGGGATAGTTAATGGATACATCATTTGCTGCAGGTGCAAGTGAAACTAGGTCCAACTAAAGCTGATGTCCGACTGGCCACCCTCACCTCCCCTAACAAAATAGAGTTCTCAGTGTGTATTAGCTCTGAGAATTGTTTACTACTTCTGGGTGACTTACGTCATTTTTTATTTATTTCTGTTATTACAGCAGGCCAGATGAATGTTGGCAAACTCTGGAGGGCGCTTCCCACCCCGTCCCCACTGCCCCAGCCGAACCCCCATTTCACACCCTCCGGGGTCGGAGGCGCCCCTGCTCTGTCCCGTTTTATTCTTTTTAAGCAGCGCGCATTGCTATTAAAATTATTACGAACCTCTCAGTTGTGTTTTTACTATTAATGTTTGCTTTTCACGAGTACAACTTTATTGTGCTTTTCTGTTGACACGCAGCGCCAGAACTTAGAACACTTAACGCTCAGCACCTGGATCCAGTCGGAACCATTCGTAACTGGTCGATATAAATGAATTGTGTTCACTGTCGGTATCGCCGATAGGGGGCGAGTGAGAGAGGGGAGGGAGTCCCAGGCACGGGGGTAGAGGAGGGTCTGGTAGGTTTACATTATACCAAAACGACAAGTCGTGATTTTAAGCGCTATATAAGTAACTCCTTGATTTGAAATCGCAGGAATAGATGTACTTGTGCTGAAAAGGTGGGAGACCCGTTCACAATGCTTGTGAATACACAACATCATAGGACTGACTGCGTGGTCTGTGGTTCTTACATGGACCCCTGAGCCCGGACCCCTCCCCCTCCCCTTCCCCCCTTACTCGCCCCCACCTCCTGCAGGCAGATTCAGGGCACGTGCGCTGCGCAGAGAACTCTTGGCGCTGTTCGTCCCACTCAGGGAACGGGGCTGTAATGACTGACAGACACTTACCACAGGGACTCCCGGCGGCGGAAGGCTCCTGCTGCACTTTACCTGCACTTAAATGAATCGCAAATTACTACAGTGTCCAAAGAAAACCTTGCTTTTACTTGCACAGATAGGTTGCGTTCAGAGGGGGTTTGAAAACAGGTCTCTTTGAGAGGTGTACTTTTCGTTACATTGAAGCGCCCAAAAAGCTCATGCAGCACATTATGGGCGAAAGACGCACAAGAGCAGTGACTTCATAAAGCGCATAGTTACACGCTCAGTTGTTTTAGGTGCTATAAATACTCAGTTCGATAGTCCCCATATCATTGTCTCTGTGAAGATGAAAGCATGAGTCTGGCCGCCGGGAATCAAAGGTGTGGCCTCCGTGCCCCCCTAAATTGGCTGCAACCGAAAGGACGGACATCAATACATCTACCAGGACTTTAAAACACACCTTCAAAAAGTTACTTTTAAAATCACTTCAAAGTTAGCTTAATTCTTCGTACTGCCTGATTAATACACCCGAGGCCCGTCGGCGCTGTTTATGCGCTTTATAAACGAATAGAAGCCCGCCCGACGTTGTCCGGGAGCAAAAGGCTTGTGAGCTGTCAGTGTTCATGGCCCCCGCCCGCGCTCACTGCTCCTTCCTTTTGATTCTGGGGAGACATTTCAGCGCTGCTCCGCCTCACCGCTTGTCCAACGCTCACAGCTCCTCCCTTTTCATTCTGTGGAGACCTCCCCGCGCTCATGTCCACCGCTGTTCCTCAGGCTCCTGTACGCCGCTCCTCCCCGCGCTGCTGATGTCAGCACGCACGTCGCGGCCGGGCGGCGCTACTTCAAAGGGACTACTTTTTTTTATTGTACATTTTTTAAATAAGGTATGCGGACGTGAGATTTTGATCGATTATCTGATCACCCTAATGCTTATCTCACTTAAGTCCCTTTGGATCGATTATTGACTGTCATTGAGTAAAAGGCAAACCTTACATAGATCAAATCAACCCTAAAGACTGACGCAACTCTAAAGAACCACTTACCACGGAAAAGTTTTAAAGGTTTATTATAAAACCATAACCAGTTGTAAGTACAAACACCTCAGTATAAGGTTCAAAAGATATACAGGTAATAGGATCAATCAATCAATCAGTGACATTTATAGAGCGCACTACTTACCCGTTGGGTCTCAAGGCGCTTAGGGGGGGGGGGTGCCGTTACTGCTCGAACAGCCAGGTCTTGAGCTTCTTCCTGAAGGAGAGGTGGTCTTGGGTCAGGCGCAGGTCGGCCGGGAGGGAGTTCCAGGTCTTGGCGGCCAGGTAGGAGAAGGACCTTCCTCCTGTTGTCGCTCTACGGATGCGTGGGACGGTGGCGAGAGCGCAGCTGGCTGAGCGGAGGTGACGTTTGGGAGCGTAGAAGTTGATTCGTTTGTTGAGGTCGCTCGGGCCTTGGTCGTGGAGGGCTTTGTGTGCGTGGGTGAGGAGACGGAAGGTGATTCTTTTGTTGACGGGGAGCCAATGTAGGTCTCTCAGGTGTCCGGAGATGTGGCTGTTTCGTGGGATGTCGAGGATGAGTCTGGCTGAGGCGTTCTGGATCCGCTGGAGTCTCTTCTGGAGCTTGGCGGTGGTTCCGGCGTAGAGGGCGTTGCCGTAGTCCAGTCGGCTGGTGACGAGGGCCTGGGTGACGGTCTTCCTGGTCTCCGTGGGGATCCCCCAGAAGATCTTTCGTAGCATGCGCAGGATGTTGAAGCACGCTGAGGAGACGGCGTTGACTTGCCTGGTCATGGAGAGGGAGGAGTCCAGGATGAAGCCCAGGTTGCGTGCATGGTTTGTCGGTTTGGGTGCGGTGCCCAGGGCAGGGGGCCACCAGGAGTCGTCCCAGGCGGTGAACATAAACTCTCTGAGAGATCTCAATCGACAGAAGAAAACTACCAAAACTAGTTCAAAAATCAGTAGGTTAAATATCATTGACACAAGATGAATCTTAAGCGTCATTTACAGAAGAGAAAACAAATCAGGTTAAACTGACCCTACACTAGACTAGATGACATCCCTACTTAGCAAGTTCTTTACCTAAAAAGGTGTCAGCCGTTGGACTTCCAAAGAAGTTCAACCTCTCTCTTAGTCTCAGGTGGAAAACCTATGTCGTGTAGCAGTACCCTTTCTGCCTACCCATCCGCTCTCTAAGGGTCCTCAGGCCATCTGCTCTACCTCCTCCCCAGGGTGCTGTCCCTAATACAAAATCACAGTATGGGTGGAACGCCCCTTTGAGACGCCCACCACGTACACAATTCACGTGGTCTGGTTTCTGTTTTTTTTCCATAGTTTCGTTTCTTTGGATCTTCTGTTAAGTTGACCTTGCTTCCCAGGCTCCGTCTCCAGCGTGCCGGTACCCCCATGACATTCCAGTAGACTCCTCCGGACCCGAGCCTATCTCCTCAAACAGAGCTCTATTCATCAAGCTTTTGATTGGTACCCCCCTCGCACCTGCAAACAGACGCTTCGAAGCAGGGCCCCAAATTCCAGGCTCCCCTTATCGGACTAGGCCGTAAAACTTCGACCAGCATTGGCAATTTATTTTAACGAGGCTTGACTTTTAGCTCACACGTGCAGATCAAAGACGACACTTTATCCCTCCTGGTATACACCCGTTACAACGCATCTTTTACAACAACCTACTATTACAACGCATCTTTTACAACGCATACCATTACAACGCATTGCGCTGGGGGGCGCTCTAGGATAGGGAATAAGTATAATTTACTATCCAACACCTTCCCTAGTGTCCACGGGGACTGGAGTTAGAATAGTAAATTATACTTACCACTATCCAGCACCTCAAAGCGCTATGCGTTGTAATGGTATGCGTTGTAATGGTCGCGTTGTAATAGTAGGTAGTTGTAACGGTATGCGTTGTAACATGGTACATCCTCTCTCCTGGCTTACTAAATTATGTGCAGTAGTTTGCACTCCGTGAACCCTTATTTCTTAGCTTAAAATAATATGCTAACACACCACCCTTGTTATAAAAACACTCATATAATATACAGCCTTTAACATATATGTAAGCAAAAATCATTGAATAATATTGATCCATGCTACATGAAAGATGCAATGATACATTTAGTTCTTACACAGTGCCATGTGGTCTGCACGTTTCTTCATTTTACATTTACATCCTTCTTTATTTAGCAGCTACATAACATGGAACCTGATTAACACATTTAACATTTCTAAGCATTTCCACACATTTCTATTATAGCCCATACTCTATAGGGGCTTTCTATTTCTAATAAAACACTCATGAGTACATACGGATACATTTCTTCATTTCTCTAGTTACTTTAGCTAACTTTACGCCACAGGCTTGTACATATGACGTATACATACGTTTCATTCAAATTGCGCTCTCTCAGTTCCCCCCTTTGATGACCTCTAGGGGTCATCACTAGTACATCAATTTGAATGTGTCACACAGAACTTGTTGCAAGGCTCCCTCTTTTGATCGTTTCTAGAGCTCTCAGACTGCTATACTGATGATCTTGCATAGCAGCTAATCTCCGCTCCTGTTCTCTCATAGACCTTTGCAACCTGTTTGACCTATACCATTTGTACAGTCTTACTAGACCCCACAATATGATTATGCAAATTACAATTATGAAGATAGGCTTCAGGATATACCAGACAAAACTCTTCCCGAGATTGGCAAACCAACCTCCAACTTTACCCATCCCATGACCTACCTTTTCCCAGACATTTACTCTTGTTAGGTCTTCAATCTCTTGGTGTATCTTAGTAATATTCTGTACAGCCTTGTCAAGAGGTTTTGAATTGTCTGGAATGTAAGTGCAACATTCCTGGACCTTCAAAGCCTTACAGACTCCGCCCTCTTTTGCTAGCAGAACGTCTAAAGCAAGACGGTTCTGAAGGACCATTGCCCTTATCGATTGCATCTCCCCTTCTATCAATATTAGTGATCTTGCAGTACTGGCAGACAATCTATCTACAACTGTGGCCAGTCTCCTAATCTTGACATCATTAAGTATCAATCCTAAAAGAGGAATCATGGCGCCAAATACATCTCCAACTACTTCAGCATCACCTACATCTCTTTTCCCCCTTGCTGAAGCTTTTCCCTCTATGATCGCTATATCCTTTGCATGATATATTTTGGGGAAGACAATTGCCAAGTAGCATGAACCGTACCAATTGTCAGGCAGCTTCACGTAGGCATTTCTTCCACATACAAAATATACATTAGGAATCGCTTGCATCCCTTTCAGGAAATCTTTTGTATAATACTCTAATCGAAAAGCATGTTCACAACTAACTTCACCTACAAACACACTTTCATAATAAGTTTTGCTTCTAGTTAGACATAATTTTCCTTTCTGTGTTCGATCTAACGCTATTGGACCATTACTACCCTTCTTTTTGTGTGCCTTTTCCTCCTCGGTCCAATCTGTTTTCCATTGTCCTGACATTTTCAAGATCTTTTGCCTTCTGTAACGGTCATCAACTTGTCCAATAAACTTTTTCTCAATCTCTGACACTTTGCAAGTCAGATTGTTTCGGCGTGCATATGAAGTATCTAAAGGATCCCAAGGAAGGAAGAATTTCGCCAATCTATCTTCCTTCTTGTAATAGTCCCACTTGTTCATCTGTTTATAGTTCGGGACTTCTGGTAACACCGAATCGTAGTTTGAGAAGTAGTACTCAAACCCATCTCGTCCATAAAATATACTAAGCAGTAAACTACATGTAATTCCATATGTGAATGGAAGATGATGATATCGAATGCCCTCGTCTACGGAAGCTGGCAATTGCATGCAGACATAGCAATCCTTGGCCTCCATAACGTCAATATATTCATATAATAGTTTGGCATAAGCGTTGGTCCTGAAGTTTCCCTGCGACTCATCTACGTGTAACCTACGGGCCTCAGCTGCCAGCAACGCCTTTTCCTGAATTACATTGTTCTCCTCTTTCTTTCCAGCGAGAGCAGGTTTCAAAGTCGTTACAGGCTTTACATCCGTTGTCTCTGTTACACTTGCATGCCCCACTATGTATGATACGGTGACGACTATGACTATAAGGGAAATCACTACTGCTATGAGTGTGCCTACTATGCATTTTGCCTTACGATTCGAACCACCGGCCTCCATGTTATCAAACAGTGTAATCTCTTTCTGAAAAAGTCTCTTTTGATTTCTTTACTCTGCTTTCATTTCGGTTTCTCAGTCTGTTAACCACGCTCGAACAATGACAAAGTCTTTTTGCAATTAAGTCTCTTTAATTTCAACGGCAGACAACCCTAGCCCTTCTCCATCCACTAAATGAAATGTCCCTAATTTTCTTCTTCTTCCTCTAGGCGCTAGGTCATCTTCTTCCTTTGTAGTTTATTTACAAAGTCTTTAGGTATCTACAATAATCCTGGTTCCAGCAGCTCTAATAGCATATTCCAACAATTCTAAACGAAGAATTTTCTCCTCGTGCTCTGGTACTGGATGACCCAAGGTTGGAAATTCTAATCTGTTCAGTACCAAGTCTTTGATCCGACTTAAGTACAGAGGGACGGGGAGTGAGAACGTTAGCAACCCTTCAGTTTCGATTCCAGGTGTCAACAGCCGAACTTCCACCGTTACAATTGGATCGAGGTTGGTCACTTGCACTTCCCTCACCCTCCCGGATCTCTGTCCCCAAGACATCTGCTGCTAGGTAGGTCCACTCAGGGGTGGCGTATCTTCTGCAGGGCACACGTACCCTCCTTGACCTTCTCGGACCCTCAGTGTCTGAGTCCGCTGCACCTTCGTCTAGGTCTGAGTCTTCAGAAATTGGAACAAGAGTTCTCTCGGGATTTGCTCTCAGGCTTGGCCTTCTCCTTCTTTCCGGCCAGCTAGCTTCTCCACTCCTTGCCCTCCGGCTCCTTGTTCTTGCACTCGACTCTTGACCGCTTGCAGCTTGATCAGTGTCTGATTCGTACTCCCAGCTACTTTCTCCCTCTGAGGCGTCTTCAGTTTCGCTGGTGTATTGACCGTCCTCGGCTTGGTCAGACACACTCTTGGTCTCTTCTGGCACCCCTACAGCTTGGCTTGTCCTCTCTGTGGATTCTTCGTTCTCAGCTGGATTTTCATCCGAGGGAGGAGCTGTTTCTTCCGGGGGTGCTGGAACTCTGCGGGTGTGTGAGACGTGAATCCAATTGGGCAAGCCTCCACACTTTACTGCAGTGTTCGTTATTAATATGACTTGGAAAGGTCCACGCCAGCGCACGTCTAGGCAGTTCTTCCTCACGTGCTTCTTCACCACGACCCAATCCCCAGGGCACAGGTCGTGGCACAAATCTTGAGACGATGGAACTTCAGCGGCCTGCACCTGAAGGGACACAGAATGAATGGCGTCAGAGAGTCCCTTACAATAGTCCAGGATCAAATCATCTGTGATGTTCAACAATGCTGTAGTTGGAACTGATGGCAGTCTCATAGCCCTCCCCATTAACACCTCATGTGGAGAGAGACCTGTTCTTCTGTCTGGTGTGCTACGTATGCTCATAAGGACCAGTGGAAGTGCATCGGGCCAGCTCAAGAATGTCGACGAACAAACTTTGGCAAGTCGGGACTTAATAGTGCTGTTTATTTGTTCCACGATCCCTGAAGCTTCTGGTCGATAGCTACAGTGCAGCTTCTGATCTATACTTAGGGCTGAACACAGCATCTTCACAATTTCGCTGTTGAAATGCGTTCCTCTATCTGATTCCAAAGAGGCCAGCACCCCGAAGCGTGGTATCAGTTCTCTAAGTAATAACTTTGCTACCGTGAGTGTGTCACACCTGCGTGTGGGGTAAGCCTCAACCCATCTGGAAAAAATGCAGACAATCACTAGGACGTATCTGAGGCGGTTGCATTTTGGCATTTCAATAAAGTCTAACTGCATTCTATTGAATGGCCCCCCAGACCTCCCTATGTGACTCAATGTGACTGGTGTTCTTTTCCCTACATTCAGTTGTTGACAGATCACACAACGTTGACATACTGCTTCTGCCGCTACTCTGAACTTTGGATTGTACCAGGTTTGTCTGAATACTCTCACCATAGCGTCTCTACCTATGTGTGTTGGTCCATGTATTCTCCTTGCCATTGGACTGACTAGTTCGTTTGGTAACACTGCCCTCCCATCTGCAGAGATCCAAAAGTCCATTTCACTCTTGATGCAACCCGCTGTTTCCCATGCTTTTTTCTCAAAATCAGGTGCATTCTCTTGTATACATTTCAACTCATCCCAAGTGTCTACAGTTTCCAACAACATGGTTAATTCGGTCCTTTCCTGAATACCACTCACTTCTACCTCTGTAAAGGAATATCCTTGTTCTGCACAATAGCGTGCAACTTCGTCGGCATACCTATTGCCTTGTGACACAAAATCGGTATTTCTGGTGTGAGCTGTGCATTTGACAACGGCAATAGCTGCTGGACCTTGTAGTGCTTCCAACAATAGTCGAACAAATTCTCCATTTCGAATAGGAGAACCTGAAGAGGTCATGTAACCTCTTTGAGACCATAACTGCCCATAGTCATGAACTACCCCGAAACCATACTGGCTATCGGTGTAAATAGTGACTCGAATTTTGTTACCCGCTAAACAGGCGCGTGTCAAGGCAATAATTTCAGCTACCTGAGCGGAGTGTACTCCTTCCAGGCAGGCGGCTTCCACAACTCTGTTAATAGTGCAAAAGGCATAAGCTGCTCTCAGCTGACCAATATCGTCTCTTACGCATGAGCCATCAACAAAGAATATTTCATCGGGGTCGGTCAATGGCTCATCTACGATATCTGGTCTTGGTTTGGTGCATAGTTCAGTCACATCAAGGCAGTCATGATCTGTACATACATCATCATCAATGTCATTTGGAAGTGGCATCAAAGTGGCAGGATTCAAAACAGAGCATCTCTTGAGGGTCACGTTCTCGGCAGCCAAAATGACTTGCTCATAGCGCGTGAGCCTGCTATTTGTCAGATGCTGTGTCTTGGTCCGGGTCATCAACAATTCAACAGAATGCGGTACATACACCACTAACTGGTGTCCCATAACTATATTTTCACACCTCTCAATGCTGACACCTGTTGCAGCAACGGATTTGAGACATCCGGGCAACGCTGCGGCTACTGGATCTAAGGTAGCCGAGAAGTATGCAACTGGTCTACGGGCATTTCCGTGTATCTGGGCCAAAACTGACAAAGCACAACCTTCCCTTTCACAACAGTAAAGTAAGAATGGTTTCTCATAGTCTGGCATTCCCAGAGCCGGGGCACGACACAAGTCCTCCCTCAGCTGCAAGAATGCCATCAAACAATCCTTGTCCCATGGTACCGGATCACTCACCCCCTTGTGCGTCAGCTTTTGCAAAGGTTTTGCCTTCAGTGAAAAGTTAGCTATCCACTGCCTGCAATAACCAACCATTCCTAGGAACATCCTGACTTCTCTTTGTGTTGTGGGCGAATTCATTTTCATGATCGCCTCTATTCTGTCTGGTGACACCTTCCGTTTTCCCTTTTCAATCCTGTGACCCAAGTACTGCACCTCTGTCAAACAGTACTGCAATTTGCTTGGAGACACCTTGTGTCCGTTCTCAGCCAAATGATTCAGTAAGGTGATGGTGTCTATTTTGCAACCTTCCTCAGTTTCTGACGCCACAAGTAGGTCGTCTATATACTGAACCAGAACCAAGTTCATTGGCAGTACTAGACTTTCAAGATTTTTCTTCAGCAGCTGGTTAAAAATCGATGGGCTTTCTGTATACCCCTGAGGGATACGACACCATGTTAAAACGAGATTTTCCAGCTTAAAAGCGAAAAGATATTGGCTATCCTCATCTAAGGGGATTGAAAAGAAAGCCTGGCAAAGATCTATCACTGTGAACCACTCAGCTTGGAATGGTATCTGAAACAGTATCACTGATGGATTCGGTACCACTGGACCGCACGAGACAACTATGTTATTAATTTTTCGAAGGTCCTGCACTATTCTGTATTTCCCACTAGGCTTCTGCAAACCCATAATCGGGGAGTTACATGGGCTTCCCACGATTTCCTTCAGTATTCCCTGCTTAATCATGGATTCGATCACGGGCTTTATTCCTGCAATCGTCTCCGGGGTTAATTTGTATTGGGGTGTTCTTGGATACTCAGCATTTGGTTTTACCATGATCTTCACTGGCTCTACTCCCTTGATCAGTCCTATTTCTTCCCCAGTGAAATCCCACACTTCAGATGACACCGCACCTCTCAAATCCCATGGAAGCTCTTCCACCGTCAAGGTAGGATACAGCTCCACGCATACCTGTGAGTTTGCAACCTTAAAATCGTCATCGTCATCGTTAGTCTGTACTTCTACTCCTTGAGGTGTGCAATATATCGTACAGTTCAGTTTGCATAACAAATCCCTTCCTAACAGACACACAGGGCTAGAATCGCAAACTACAAACTGGTGCTCATCGCTGTATTTCCCTATTTTCACCGATACTGGCTCTGTCAATGGATTTGTCATTCTCCTATTTGCGACTCCCACTACTTGAATTGTTTCTCCTGACATTGGCAGACCTGGGACTACCGCTGATCTCAGAGTGGATCTAGTGGCCCCCGTGTCCACCAAAAAGGTCGTAGGACACCCTGCTACTTCAGCCTCCACGTATGGTCCCCTCTGGTCTACCTCTAAAACTGCCCCGAGGGTACAATCTTCCTCTCTATTCACTCGCTGTCCCGTAAGGGGATCAACGTAGTAGCATTCCTCTCCTCCTACGAACAGTGGCAGTTGTCTATAGGTCTTTCCCCCGGTCGCAATTCGGGGTGGTTGAGGGAACTGGGCTCGAGGAGTCGGAGTCCCCCCTTTGATAAACTTTCCCTTTTGTATCGCTGTTCCCTTCACCACACTGTTCTGGACCTCATCCTCCTCTGGTTCTAGTTCTCCAGTCTCGATATTATAGGGGCACTCGCGTTTCCAATGCCCCACCTCGTTACACTGGTGACACCTGGTCGTCTTTTTCAGTGTCGCAATGTCTACCCTCGGTCTCTGTTTTTCCTCATCGTCTCTACTCTGATTGCTTTGCTTCTTTCCTAATGTTCCTGTTCCCTGTTGTCGCTGTCCACCTTTTCCAGCTGTCTGCATCTGTACCAACATCAGTTTTTCCTTAAGTTTCTTTGCCTTGGAGTCTATCTCGTCACTGCAGTACCTTGCAGATCTCAAAATTTCATCTAATGGTTTGTTTTGCCAACAAATTAAATGCTGCTGAATCATTAAACTGATGTCAGGTCTCAATCCCAGAACGAACTTTGACACAAACTGTCCTATGTCTCTAGGATCCATCACATCCAGCCCACTGTACTGTTTGAACGCTTTCAGCAATCTCTCATAATACTCATGGACAGTCTCTTTAGGTTCTTGGGTGGTTCGATCTATCTTAACCCAGTCTATGTCCTGCAACAGCACTTTATCTTTCAGCCATGCCATGACTCTCTCATACTTCTCCATGACTTTCTCTGATGGCCCGTTTGTCTGGGCGTCCCTATCCGGTTCAGAAGTTGGCCATTCAACGCTAACCTTACATGCCGTCCACAAATCCCCTGGAACTACAATGTCGAACAGTGTGTTCAAGTCAACCCACAGTACTTTGGATATCTTTACAAACCTCTCTACCTGCTTATACCATTCCACGGGATTCTCCCTCAGCTTAGGAAAAGAATTAGTAAATGCCGCTAAGTCCCCCCTACTCCAGGGCACATGCACATAGCTTCCATTCGCAATTTCTCGCAAAGGGAAAACTTCCATTCGCGGTAGCCCTCCCTCTGGGGACATCCCAATGGTGCTCCTCCTGACGGTCCCTCTTTTGGACCATCTTTCCTCCCATTTGTCCAAATCCCTCCACGTTCTTATACCCAAGATCAGTTCCTTTATGTGTATTTTCAACCCAATCGTCCTCCTTTCGTCTAAGTCCTGATCCGTGCAATGCAGCCTATGGTTACCCTGTAATGCTTTAGTTCTTGATAAGTCTATCATGTACCTGTTTGCCAATTCAGATAGTCTTTCATGTACTGACCTCGCCTTTCGAGTAACATCCTTTGCCATAAACAGTACCTCATCTTGTTCATACAAGTCGATTCTCTCCATCGGCAAGGTGCCGTCTATTATCTCATCTAGATCTGATTTTAAACTGGTTACATCGAGTCTTTTTGCCTTTACCTCAGCTCTCAGTACCTCACTCCTTGATGGTCCGTTTACATTCCTCCCGTCCCAACTCCGAGTCCTACGTCTAGGCTCAGGTGAGCTATGAGGAGTCCTCCCTCGTTCCCATCTTTCTAAGTCCCATGCTTTTCCATCTTCTCTAGGTGTATGGTGGAACAGTGCTCTATTCCCCACCACCCCATTCTGTCTCTTCTGTTCTGCCTCTCTAGACACATGACAGGATCCCCCACTATTTTCTACGCCTTCGCAATTCCCTTGCTGTCTGGTGTCACTCAGTAAATGGTAAGGTCCCTCACAGCTCCCCATGTTCCCGCGATCCCGTCCGTGATCACTGGATGCATGGTGAGACCCCTCGCGACTCTCCATACTCCCTTGACTCCAATGTTGTACATTTTCGCCCGGTGTGTGGTGAGTGCACCTGTAGCTGTCCCTGTACTCCTGTGTCCTTCGATCTCCCTCACTGAGGATGGGGCGAGGCACCCCCCCACATCCTGCACTTCTGTCCTCATGCATTTGTCTATTGCCACCAGTGGTATGGTGAGTATCCACTTTGCTTTCCTGACTCCTGCCGTCCCACTCTGGACTGCTTTCGCCAGCTCCGCAGTGAGAGAGGATTCTGTTATCCCGGCCTCTCCATTCCGCTTCCGTTTCTATTCTGTTATTCTGAGTCTCTACGGCAGCATCCCATTCTTTCAAGTACTCCCTTAACTCCTTATGGGATTTTGGTCGTGGTCCCCTCAGATCCATCAGTCCTCTCTGATCCCTTTGCTCTATTAAAGGATCCGCTACTGAATCCAATGGGGTACTCCGGCCTCTTGGTCCTAGCAACTGCCTTTGTGAATTAATCGTATTGTTCCTGCTTTCCATCTCTGCTCTTTCCCTGTCCAATCGTGCCTGCTCCTCCTCTCGTGCTCTCTCTGGGTTGTATATCGACACTACAGGACCTATGGTAACAGGTACTTGTAAAGCGTCCGGCAGTTGGTACGACCTTGCACACTCTGTTTCCGGCACCTTTTGTACTACAAACCTTCCGACCACCCTCTGTACTGGACTAGGTTGAGGTATTTCCTCGCCTTTGCTGGGTTCCCAATCTGTTATGGGGAGCGGTCTATATTCCCCTTTTCCGGCCCCATCCCCCTAATCAGGCTCTTGACGCTCGGCCTCTCTATTGTACGGAGGTGGTCTGTCCAACAGTAACCTATTTATCAGACTGTCGTCTGTCTCGCTCTCATCATACTCCACTGGAGGCTTCTTTTCTCCTGTAACTTCTATCACTGGGTACAGTTTATCTGCTTCTATTCTCTGCACTCTCCACTTTTTAGCTTCTTCATCCCATTTGGCATCCTGCACTGCTCTTACCGATCGTTTCACTCTTTCTTGGCGCCTGTTCAGGTTCCGGTCATACGCTGCCCTGAACCATGCATTGAGGGCTTCAAACTGTGTTGGCCTGGGTAGAGGTCTCGTTGCGAGCATTACTGCTTTCAGCTGGTTCAATGCCTCTAACCTAAACGTTCCGTATCTCGGGAACGTCAGCTCCTCATTTCCCTCTGTTATCTTGCTCCACTCGGAGATCCACAGTATAGTATGCAACCCAACATTCACAGCCATATAATGAGCTGGTGTACCCTCCGGCGGGGCCTCTTCCCCAGCATATGAGTTCCCTCTGTCTCTCTTAAAGATCGCCCTTAGACATTTAAAACACTTCATTTTTAAGAATCTACGATTTTCCTTAATTCACTTCCTTGTTTACTTCCCGATGGCGAACCACCAATCCCTGCGCGGCTCCCGCTGACCAGCCCATCCCAGCGCGGTTCTCGCTGACCAGCCTATCCCAGCGCGGCTCTACATCAACCAGCCTATCCCAGCGCGGCTCGCTCTGACGTCACTCGTCCCCTTTGCAGCAGTTCCCCTCCTTTCTCAGCTCGTCTCCCGGTCTTGCATGCGTCTCATTCATACACCGAAAAATGACTACTTCCGACCAAGCGATCACTTTTCTTGACTGTACGTCCACAGTCTAACTGTAATTGTCACCTCAACTGACGAAACGTCTTTCGTAAACGTTCAGACGCTCGCTTTAACTGATAGGTTACTTACACACCGTGAATGTCCGACCAGCGTCCGTTACTCATACATTCACTCTTACGTTCCCCCTATCACGGTCCTACGGGCGATCAATGGTACCTCATGACCCCCTTCACAACGGTAGACAATTACTCTGGATGTCCGATACACCCGAACCACTTAAGCCCTTCCCTGGACTTAAGATTTTCACCGGTTGCGCGCGCTCACAACCTGTCTCACAATCACTCTACAGGCATTCAACTCCGCTTGACATTACAACACAGGTACAACACAAAACACCGCAATCTGGCAACGCATGACCCTTATACTCACTCTCGACCGACTCTGCTGCTTTTCTCTCTCGCACCATCAGCACCTTCTTCGGCAGGTAGCTCTTCTTCTGGTCATCGATCACTAGGGGCCTTGGGGTAATCTTAACCTAATCTAGGGCGCCTTCCTCAAGAAGCCAACCATCTTTCTCTGCTACCAACTGCGGACGTGAGATTTTGATCGATTATCTGATCACCCTAATGCTTATCTCACTTAAGTCCCTTTGGATTGATTATTGACTGTCATTGAGTAAAAGGCAAACCTTACATAGATCAAATCAACCCCAAAGACTGACGCAACTCTAAAGAACCACTTACCACGGAAAAGTTTTAAAGGTTTATTATAAAACCATAGCCAGTTGTAAGTACAAACACCTCAGTATAAGGTTCAAAAGATATACAGGTAATAGGATGAACATAAACTCTCTGAGAGATCTCAATCGACAGAAGAAAACTACCAAAACTAGTTCAAAAATCAGTAGGTTAAATATCATTGACACAAGATGAATCTTAAGCGTCATTTACAGAAGAGAAAACAAATCAGGTTAAACTGACCCTACACTAGACTAGATGACATCCCTACTTAGCAAGTTCTTTACCTAAAAAGGTGTCAGCCGTTGGACTTCCAAAGAAGTTCAACCTCTCTCTTAGTCTCAGGTGGAAAACCTATGTCGTGTAGCAGTACCCTTTCTGCCTACCCATCCGCTCTCTAAGGGTCCTCAGGCCATCTGCTCTACCTCCTCCCCAGGGTGCTGTCCCTAATACAAAATCACAGGAACGCCCCTTTGAGACGCCCACCACGTACACAATTCACGTGGTCTGGTTTCTGTTTTTTTTCCATAGTTTCGTTTCTTTGGATCTTCTGTTAAGTTGACCTTGCTTCCCAGGCTCCGTCTCCAGCGTGCCGGTACCCCCATGACATTCCAGTAGACTCCTCCGGACAGAGCTCTATTCATCAAGCTTTTGATTGGTACCCCCCTCGCACCTGCAAACAGACACTTCGAAGCAGGGCCCCAAATTCCAGGCTCCCCTTATCGGACTAGGCCGTAAAACTTCGACCAGCATTGGCAATTTATTTTAACGAGGCTTGACTTTTAGCTCACACGTGCAGATCAAAGACGAACCTTTATCTCTCCTGGCTTACTAAATTATGTGCAGTAGTTTGCACTCCGTGAACCCTTATTTCTTAGCTTAAAATAATATGCTAACACACCACCCTTGTTATAAAAACACTCATATAAAATACAGCCTTTAACATATATGTAAGCAAAAATCATTGAATAATATTGATCCATGCTACATGAAAGATGCAATGATACATTTAGTTCTTACACAGTGCCATGTGGTCTGCACGTTTCTTCATTTTACATTTACATCCTTCTTCATTTAGCAGCTACATAACATGGAACCTGATTAACACATTTAACATTTCTAAGCATTTCCACACATTTCTATTATAGCCCATACTCTATAGGGGCTTTCTATTTCTAATAAAACACTCATGAGTACATACGGATACATTTCTTCATTTCTCTAGTTACTTTAGCTAACTTTACGCCACAGGCTTGTACATATGACGTATACATACGTTTCATTCAAATTGCGCTCTCTCAGGTATATATATTTTTTTTATATAGCCTATGTCCATCTGCTTATCCTGATGTTTTCAAACATGTATTGGATGTTTGGATTAGTGGTGTAGTGTTCGAGTTTACCTGGCTCAAAAGTCACAGTTCTCTCTTTATAATAGTAGTATAGATACGACTTCACCATTGAATTGATTTTAGTGACTATTAAAAATTGAAGTTTTATTTTTTTTCTAGCTTGTTCCATTCCCAAGGTTTATCATAGGACAGATAGAAACAACTTTTTGGACCTTATCACTGTAGGGGCATGATAACATTAACTTACTAGATATAACCCTTTGACATACCATGCACCAACTTTGTGGGCTACAAAGCTTCCATAAGAGTTACTTACTAATTTTTAAAAGGGAGGACTTTGCCAACAAAAAATAGTTTATTGTGACAGGTAGCAGTGCATGTTTTGCACTGTTACAGTCAGGCTACTGTTGTGGGCCTAAAATCATGTTTGCCCTGCCACTGGATAGTGCAATAGGTACTTCAGTCCACTAGTGGGATTTAACTTTTGGGCCCTTGGGGACATTTTGTGCATATAGTAGGCACTTATAGGCAAGGTAAATATACCAATTAGGAGTATGCAAATCAACCATGTTTAAAGGGAGAGTACAGTCACATTACTGCTGGTTAGCAGCGGTAAAGTGCATAGAATTTTAGAGCCAGCAAAATATAAGGTCCTGCAAAAGGTGAAAATCTGGTGCAAAAAAGGTGGATTTCTACATTTTTCGTTTCACTTTCTGCAAGACGAAGGAATCTACACCTTTAACAGCTGATTTATTTCAGTTAATAGATGCAGAACAGGCATTCACACAGATGTTCTTTAAAAGAATGTTCGCATAATTTTTCGTAGCTTTTCAAGATCGCTCATTCAGGCATCTCCAGCCAAGTATAGCCTTCAATCTTTTAGCAATAAAAATTCCCCTCTGTTTTTTTTGGGGAAGCCATGTTTCTCAGCAGAGCAAGTTCCTACCCTGTGAAACTGATGGGCTCCCATGTTTTTCGAGGTCTTATTTAACTTGATTTGTGGGCACATCCGCTGACACCAAGACTTGCTCTACATTGCGTTGTGTTTGGCAAATAGTCATATGTAGTGTTTGGGGACAGTAAAAGCTGAGAGCCCGATTCACAGAATGAACTTAAGACTCAATCCTAACTTACTACTATTTTTGGTATTCACAGAATGCACTTACTACTTTTGGTATTCACAGAAGTTAGGATTTTGTCTTAAGTTTGTCTTAAGACAAACTTAAGACAGACTTAAGTTAGGATTTTGTCTCAAGTCTGTCTTAAGCCTGCCTTAAGTTTGTCTTAAGTCTGTCTTAAGTATGTCTTAAGTCTGTCTTAAGTCTTTCTTAAGACACACTTAAGACAATATCCTAACTTCTGTGAATACCAAAAGTAGTAAGTTTATTCTGTGATTGCCAAAAGTAGTAAGTGCATTCTGTGAATACCAAAATAGTAGTAAGTTTATGATTGAGTCTTAAGTTCATTCTGTGAATCGGGCCCTGAGTTTCTTATTTGTGCAGCGTGAAAGGAGGGTATTAGTGCTTGCTCTGCTGCTTTATGTTCTTGAGCCTGGTTTTTCTCAAGCTTTAGGACATTCGTTTCTCTGGTTTATGCAGTTATGTAGTTCATTGCTTTCTTTGAAGACAGAACCAACCCAACTGCAGGGGCAGCAGTCGGACTTAAGGTCAACGTTTATTCCTGCATCCGGTGTTGTCAGAAAAATGCTTGTTCTTAATTTAAATGCTGAAAATCGTTAGTATGCCAAAGGCGCAATTAGCTCACTTTATATTGTGTGCTTATTCACTATGTAACCAAAAACATAACTTCTACAGCTATCTTTTATAAAATTGTCATGATTCATAGGGTGCATGTTAGAAGGTCGAACGAGAAGGCTTAAACAACATCTCAATCTTAGACATTTGTTAATTGATAATTATGGTTGCGTTTGTGTGTGTGTTTATATATCACTTTGTTTCATTTAACACTCCTATACTAAACTTATTGATCCCATTCATCATCATTGGTCATTTTGCCTCGATAGTGCTACCAGTGCTCGTAAAATCCGTGTTAAATTTTAGTTTATATAGAAAATGTTTTATTTACATGTGTGTTAGAAAACAGTTGACGTATACTCAAACACACCAGCAAAGGAATAAACATATTCAATGTCGAAACTCGGTCACCTCTACGAGCCTGGGATCGGCCATACAAAAAGACCTTCACAATTCTCCTAACTCCAAGTGCATGAACTATGCTTCCAGGCTGGCTGAAACTGCAAAAGCTTTAAAGGATAGTCTCATGGCTGACTGGTCAAGGACGCTCTCTCCAGTATGTTGAAGGTTGTTCATGGTGTGTAGACAGCCTGTGGGGACTCCTGTGTTAACTAACCAGAGGTGAAAACTAAACCCTGACATGAAGAAAGTGTTATCATGCACTGCATTTATTATAATACATCGGGGCAAACTGAGTGCTGGAGTGTGAGGCGGTGTGCGCCCACCCCCCTCCTATTTCATATTCAGCTATGTTTACCCTCTATCAAAGGTCCTCTCTCTGGCCTTCTCAGCGCAAGTTCTCCTAGTGGTTGCAGAGCTGAAGAACGTTTGTTTCCTTATATTGTAATTGTCATACGTTCACTTTTTTTTTTTTTAGGATTGACCAGGGTAGCCTCTATTTTAGAGCACCTTTTTGTCACACGCAGCAGTGTTTTCACAGAGGAAACGGACTCCAAATCCATTACTGCAGAAAATATATTGTCTTTCTATTCACATTCTACCAAATTCCAAGGGCTTCAGTTGTATTTTTCAAGAGATGCGCCTGTGGTGTGGATCGAAAAAATGCCTTAAGAAGCCTGTTTGTCCTAAATCATTGTATTCTATTCCTTTTCAATCTGTTTCTCTGGTTGCATAATCTACGCACAGTTTGGAAATAGGAGACAACCAGAGGGAAAATCTTAAGTTAATGGTGACTCTTGCTTCTAGCCCTTGCTCTCTAACCTGGTCCTGACCACTGGCGTAATGAAACTTGAGGGGGCCTCCCTGCAAGGCATTTGGACCGGCCCCCTCCGTGCTCAGACAGCTGTGCTGAGGGGCCCCTGGAGCTTGCCCCCGACACCGCGGCGACCTGTGTTACGCCCCAGGTCCTGATATTGTAAATTATGACCCGGATAGCTTCTTTATTGATAGGGAAGTGGTGAAGCCGCACACCCGTGCCATGGGAATGGCTTGGCCACTATTCCATGCACATGTCTGCATTAGCTTTGCTTCAACAGCTTTGAGAAGAGCTTTACTGTCCTGTCTCTCACTGACAGATTATGCACAGGCTGGGAACATAGCCCACAGAGCAGGAATACAAGAGTCATCACAATGGCATCTTTATCTTTTCCCTCCTCTGATTCTGTCATCTATAAATATTCATAATTTATGACCGAATTTGTAAATGAGGTGTTCTTGGTCTTCCACTTTTGTTCTTCTTTGTTACAGAGTACTGTAAATTCTTTGATTGTTTGGCCTAAAACTTGTCTCAAATCTGTATTAGGAAGCTCCATGGTCCTTTTATAACAACAATTATCCAGCTTGCGGCAAGGTTCTGCCAGACCACACGTATGCTGTTTAGTCATCAGCTACTGATTTTCTAGTTTTTAGCTTGATGTACGACATGATCCTGAATCTGCAACATTCTACGCCTGCAATTTGGTGGCCAAAATCTGCATGATTCTCCCCCTTCATAGTGGTAAATGTGAATGTGATGCCTGTCCAAATATGTGTTAAACTGTATGTGGCCTTTTCAGAATTCATTCTCATCTGGAAATCAGGTCCTCTATTTACTCCTCTGGCACGTGTAAATGCTCCAGTATCTGTGCCGCGCACCACACTCGCATAATTTGAGTTTAGGAAATGTTGACATTGCTCCCTCTGCTTCTTTTCAGTTCGGCCAATGGCCTGACATTATATTTTGTTGAATACGGGGAAAGGAATGTGAGAAAAACAAGGGAAGATTTTCTGATGTATTGCTTCTCCATGTGTTGTCAGTCAGAAACATGATATCATGTGGAAAGCATTCGGTCAAACATCTGATCTGAAAATGTTGAGATTGAGTTTACTTCGGAAGGGGAGTGGCTTCAGGCAGGAGCCCTGTGTGAGCTGCTGGGGAGTTGGCAGAGCTGTTGGCATCCTTTCAATGTGCTGTCCCTACTGAAGCTCGTTCAAGGTTGGCTCACCCCTGCTAGTGTTTGTCGCTGCTGCCTGTTTTAAGCAGACCACACTGCAGTTCGGATACCAGCTCTAGCTGTGCAGGCTTCCGAGCTATTTATAATGGCTATGACAGGGGAGGCAGGAGGGCTATGCATGCAACAAGTTGAATTACGAGGCATAGAACAGCTACGTGGACTAGTCTTTTGAAGTTAAGGACTAATACATCGGTGCACAATATAACGACCTGTAGGGGGTTTTAGAGTGCCTGGCCTAATCCGCATTCATTAAGCAGGTCGCAATATGCGACCACATAGAATTGGCTGCAGTCCTAGTAATGAAGGCCCGCAAATAGCAGCAGACCACCATCGCTCTAACTGCTTTTCAAAACCGAAACATTTTGGAAAATGTCAGGGGAAGACAGCAGTTGAGGCAGGCATGACTCACAGGTGGGGGAGTCGCACGGGGGTTTTCACGGGCAGAGGTTAATTGAAAAAAAAAAAAAAAACGTACCTTCCCGTGTCCTGCTCCGTCTCAGCTCCTGGCCAGATCCAGAGGAACAGGAAGCATGCAGCCTCCCTGCCCTCCCCTAAGCCAATCATAATGCTGCAATGTAAATGTAGTAGTAGTAGTAGTATTTGTATAGCACACCAAATCGACCCCCGATGGGGTATCTCAGGGGCTTGTACGCATACCGCTGTGGAACCCTTCCTGGCTTTTCCCTGTGAAGTGCCCACTCCTGGGCACCCCCAAGGTGAAGCCAGGCATCCTAGCGTTGTTGGGGCTGTTCGTTGTGGAGATTTAAGCAAGCTATTGCCCAGAGTTGCAGAGTGGGACCCATGATTAGAATAGGCACCGAGGCGAGAATTATCAGGGCAGCGTTGTGATTGGTTGGGACGCTGCCCACACAGGCGTCTCCATTTAAGCTGCATGTACCCTACATGGAGAAAAGGGAGAGTGCACTTGGCTGGTTTGATCAGCCCCAGAGGGCCGACAAACAGTCAGGGGCCGCAGCATTGGGCTAGCCATTCCTCCTCTGCCCTCAAGCAGACCCGCCCAGCCGCCCACCCCCAACCAAACCCTTCTGCTTTCGCGCAGTATGAGAAGCAGAAACATAAAAGCAGGGGGGTGATGCTCCTCCACCTACATGGAGGAGCCGACCCTGGAAGATAGTGGGCCTGTGGGCCACTGCACTTTTGCTGATTTCCCTTGAGGCTGCCAACATGATTTCCAAAGAGAAATGGGCTCTAAAGGGCCCCCTTGCCTTTTTCGAATAAGCTTTCACCCCAACTCTGGGGTCAGTAATTCAGCAATGGTTTACAACCGTAGTTGTGGTCGGGTCGTAAACCACTGATATATTATTTTACAAGTCAGAAATAGGAGGGCGACATCTCTTTCACGCCCCCTTATATTTGCGATTCAGAAAGGATCGCAAGAGCCCTTTTACAAATCCAAAATACATTTCCTGCTTATAAAAGGGCTTTTATACATAAGCAAAAGCCCTTTATGGTCGCTAACTCCCTGATATTGGAAACCATGCGATTTAGCAATTCACAGGTTTTGCAATTGCAAAAGTCCTATGTACCTAATGCCCTTTTTGCTGAAGCAAGCTTTAACATTCAGAAGAATCGATAATCATAATCAGAGAAGAATAGGAAACTTCTGAGCACAATATGGAAACACATTTAATATGTGTACCAATTACATAATGGTGCAATACATTTAGGGGCTTATTTTTGAGAGGCCTTGTGTCCCGTTTCCACCAAGTAAAGTAGTATATGTGTGATGCAGGGATTTCATTCTGATTTATAAAGCCAAACAATGCAACGCTGTGTAGCGTTGAGTGGCCTTATAAATCTTGAGTAAGGCGACACAGCGCAAATCACTGCCTTGCCTTACTCTGCGCCCAGGAGGGGTTCCATGGCCGTTGCAGTGAGTGTTCCCACGCAACACCCATGGAATTTGACGCTGCCCCAGATTTACAGAAACATGTAAACCTGGGGAAGCACCAAATCCATATGTCTTTCGGGGTGAGGCGAAATGAGGCGAAACATGCTTTTTTCTCCTCATTTTTTCCTCTTACAATGCTGCATGCAATGTAGGCACCCTTGCACCATACAGAAAACATGAAGAAAAGAACATCCTTGCACCGCCCTTTACAATGGTTTTGACGATTGACACTGAATTAAAAGGAAAACTCTGCTTTTCTGCCAGGGAATGACTTACTTGGAGATAAAGCTTTTACAAATCAAGCATCTTTTATTAATGAGAGCTGTGTTCATATTACACATGCAGTGGCGACGTGACACCCTAATGCACTATTTACACCTGACTGCTAAGTATTGCAGTTTAGTACAGTTTTTAATTTGTTACAAAGATATGGTTCCATGAATTGTTAATGACCCCGGCGGACTTGAAATGCCGCTCCAAATCGTTTCCGCGTCGGGTATTAAAAATGCACGGAGCTGATATTAAAGAAAGGCGGGGGAGGCCCCGTCGGCTGTCCCTCAGCTGCCCCGCTTTTTCTGCCGACTGCCACATATACAGACCGCTGCTGCAATCCGAGACGTAAGAACAACTGTGCCGGCAAAGCACCTTGCTGACAGACGCCCCCTGTCCTGCGAAGTGAAGGCCCGTCTAGTGGACATGTTAGGCAGATGAATCCGGCAAGAGAGCGGGAGTTCTCGATCCAACCAAATACTCTCTTTTTTCCACAACACATCCAACTCTTAAAACAGTAAATAGAGTCCTGGGCCCCATATATTTGTTTCTAATTGTGTGGCCTGCTGCTTGTTTGTACTCTTGTCCTTAGCAGACATTTGTTTTGGTTCATTTCGGGTATCTTTGATAAGAATTCATAGATTGAAACTGAAGCTTAATTCACTCTTTTGTTCAGCATTGTTTCAAGGTACATAAACCCACGTTTTTGTAACACATTTCGTCTGTTCTTGGCTTTGTCAAGGCTTACTTTCTTGCGTCATTCTAGTTTTTATATATTAATAAAAATAATTATGACAATAATTTTGATCTGTTCTGTTTTGTTCTTTTTGACGTGTAAAGTGTCATCATCATGGTGCCACGTCACCTAAGAACAAACAACAGTGTTGTTTAAAGAAATGCGGAAGTGTTGAGTCTCCATTTTTTTCTCAACATCAATTGGGCACGCCAAACCTTCCAGCAAAATACTAATCGTTGACAAATATGATAAACATTTTATGAATTTCTTAAAATATCAATGGTATAACCGGAAGTATAATAGCAGGCATCTGGAATGGATATCAGAATTGCTACCTGCCTTCCAGTTCATCACCTGCCTTGGCACTTTAATGTGTTTGATGGGAAACCAGTTTAAAAAGTGTATTGATGTTTGGAGATATGCAGTGGTTTATGACATAACGTGTATAGTCAGCGAGCAAAGCTCCAGAAGGATAACGAATTCACCATAGTGGCCATATAGATATATCAGCACAGAAGACTGCATGGTTTGAATTGTACCTGTAAAGCCATTTTGGCTCCAACACTTGAAAAAATTAGCATTCATCTATGTGTTCATTTCATAACTGTCTCTCAGCCTTCATTTTACCCTAACTCTACCTGTGCTGATTCTAAACACTGTAGGTGGGATATCATCAGTGATGTAATTTGAGATGTCAATACTGATGTCATCAGTGATATCCCTGACCATGTCATGGATGATGTAATAATTTAGGTAATAAGCAGTGCATTGCGGGGGCACGAGTTATAGTTAGCGTAGCTAATTCAAACTACTGAATTTCACTGGTATTATACGAGTGAAACCTGAGCCTAACTACAATGTCCCTGTAACTTGTGTTTTTTTCAGTGAATTTCTATGTTTTTTAATTGGTAATGGCGTTTGCAGAGTGGTGATAGGCGGCAGAGCTTCTGACCAGCTCTCAGGAATCTAGCTGAGTAGGACTTACAGAAAGTGCGAGGAGGATGTCTTGGCCCCCAAGGTCCATCAGCATCCAAGAGGACCTCATTCCCCAACCAGTAGTGTGCTAGGAGACACGTTTGCAGAGTGAGAAAGAGGGGCGTGGCATCCGAAGACCTCTTACCAATCCTGTTGTGTGGGACTTACTGGAGGTATCAGAAGAGGTTGCTTGCCCCTAAGCATTCTCAGCAGCCAAGGAGACTTCATCTCCCAACTAGTAGTGAGACAGGAGGTGTGTTTGCAGAGTGGTAGAGAAAGGGGGCGGGCCATGAAGACCTCTCAGCAATTGTTTGACTTACCTAAGGTAACAAGCTCGGTAGTTGGCCCACAAGGACATTTCTTTGCATCCACGTTTCCCCCACACATTTTTTTAAAATTAAAGCCCAGGGGAGGTGGCGGCCCCCCAGGCTGCGGTGGTGTCTGTGCGGCCCCCTCGCATTTATTTAGGATGATGACCCCGTGAGGTGGCGGCCCCCAGGGCTGCAGCATGTCCCCGTATCCTGCAGCACTTATTTTCATTAAAGATCCTGGGAGGTGTAGCCCTTGGGGCAATGGGGGGAGACCATGGGGGCCTCCCCTGCATTAGTACCTTGTGAATCCTAGGGTTGGTGGTGATCCCCACGGCATAATGAGCCCCAGGAGGGGGGCAGTGTACCCCCCTCCCTCATGAAAACAATGCCCCGGGGACCTGGCCCACCCGGAGGCTGATGATAAACCAAGTGTGGAAACCCGCACTTCATTTTTTAAAAATAATTCAGCCGGATACGCTGATCCCACCAAAAATGTCCTAAAAAATCTTTTTGGGACCCTGGTGAGGGAAAAACTGCCAATTTTGGTTTTCCCCTATTTGCCCTGGCTAGGGAAAAATCTGCAATTTTGTTTTTCCCTCATTGGGGCCTTTTAGCCCCATAAGCTAAAATGGGAATACTGCAATGCGCTGTATCTATTGACAGGATTGTGCTAAAATAATATTTCAAGGACTTAAAAGATTTTTAATGATAAGTCCAACAACTTTGCACTATTGAATTTATCATAACTAATACAAAAGTAGTTATAGAACTTTGTTTTCAGTGAGCTAAAATCTAGTCTTCTAGCTGGCTCTCCTGATTGGCCAACCTTAGCCAAACAGCTTTGATGAGGTAATAAGTGGCCTGCACAGAGACAGAGGTTATGTGATGGGGAGAGATCTACGATTGCAGAGAACAGATCTGGAAGGGGGCTGGGTAAACCAACTAGCCTAGAGAGCAAGACAATAAGAATGCAATCAAGGTCTACCCCTACATCCTGTACCCCCTAGTCACATGGGACCCCCAGCAATGGAATTTTGTGAGGGTCTGGAAGGGGGAGTGTTGAGCGAAATAAGCCACAACAGTAGGTTGACTTATCTAGGTCTTCGCTCCATGGAGAAAGATTCTCCATTTTGAGATTTAAAGTGCAGTGCTTTGTGGTACAAGAATCCGCCACACTTTGGAGGAAGAAGTCATGTTTTTGGGCGGCCCATTGCACCCCATTGGTCAGGGGTGCCCCATACTTGATGCCCCAGCACATTGAATAAATATGTGAGAGCTGCATAGCAACTCAGATCTGTTAGCTAAAACTACAAGAAGAAAAAGGACTGGCCTGCTGGAACCTTGGCCTTCACCAAGAGGACTGCACTCTGAATGTCTGCACCTATTGCACACTAAAGAACTACAGCCCTAAGGACTTTGCCTTGCTTCAAAAAGAGAAGGAGTGGACTTTCTGAAAACAGCAGGTTAAAAGAGCATCCCCTGTATCATCCAAAGCAAGAAGAACCTACCGGAACACTTTTAGCTGGACTTTAAAGTATTTGGCCAGTTGCATTATGGGAACTGTAGTCCCAGCTTCCCTAGAGCAGCTCAGAGACACTGGAACCTAGGATTTGTGTTTTGGATACATTTATCCCACAAGAGGAACTTTAGGAAAAAGGTCCAGAAGTTTGAAGAAGTTGGGAGCAACTTTGAGAAAAGACTCCGCAAGGTGACCGGCCCGAAATCGAGATTCATGCCGACTACGTCTAACCGTGACCAGGACTGGATTTCTGGTATGTCCCACTGAAAGCTCTGGTGCTTAAGAGTTCCAGGAGTTGACCGGGGGCTCCTGCTGAACCAAGCCGGCACAACTGCAGCAAATGCAGCCTGATGAAGAGACTTGCTCACAGTCAAGAGAAAAAGATTCCAGAAAAGTTTGTAAATGCAAAGGTAACATTTTGACCAAGGTATCCGACAAGAGCTCCATCACTGTCAGCTTCAAACTTTGACTTTGTCCTGGTCAAGCACGACCAGATGTCCCAATTTGGCACTATTTGGTTTTTAAGCCCTAGAAAGTGTTGACTCTTTAAAAATCCATATCTCCGGTTCCCTACATTAGACTAAATCCTGCACGGAGGATGAGGGGGAAGTGAACCCTGAGAGTCTAGCACAAAGAAGGGTAACCAGAAGCATAAGTACCCAAAAATCCCAGGACCTGGTCACTGGCAACTCCCTCCCCCAAGGCCTTATCACTCAATTCTTTCAGGCCTCAAACAGCCCCTCACCTTTGGATGAAACGTCACAAGATCCCGCGACCAATGCCATACCTGGGATCCCAAAGATCCACCTGGTCCCAGGGGACTCTCACTCCTGCGAGCCTATTAACTTCGAGTCACCTGGGAGCCTTGAAGCTTGTTTTCAGCCTGAGGCCAGGACAAAGAGCCCGATTAGGGTCACTGCCGACATTCACGATAGGCCAACTCTGGGGGCGAACGTGGATTCAGACACCGGGAGGACAAGCGAGGCTGTCGCATCCTCCTCCCCAAAGAGCACAAGCACAGGCAAGGGTCTGAATGCAATTGTGACACCTAGGGAAATACAGAGGCCAATCCCTCAGGGTACGGAGGTTCCAATAACTTCGTTCTTACTAAAATTGGAACAGACCATTGAACGAACACTTGAAACTACCCCCATTAATTTAGGAAGAGCTAAGACCCCGAGAACTGCACAAACAGAGGGTTGGAGTCCGCTGAGTCTAACTCATCACCAAGATTTAACCGACCCAATTGATGAACCCACCTTCAAAGACCTTAACTTGTCTGTAATAAGAGAAGCCCAGGACACAGTGGCTAGGGCACTGCTATGGCAGTCCGCAAAGATGGAACTCCAAATCGATCTTTTGCAGTCGATAGCCCAACATTTGGTGTGCCAAGATGATAAGCTGGCAAAGCTGGAAGTCCAACTTAACGTCCATCAAGCTCATGCCGCCAGCACCAATTCCTGTGACGTCTTAATTGATAAATGGGCAAGTCTACCTGAAGTCTTAAAAGAGATGCTTGCATTAGCCAGGGGTCAGGGCGAGATAACCACGCAAGAACAAGCCGCACAAAAGCTACCACCACAGACGACAGAGCAGGCCGAAACAGCAACCCTCAGCACAACGGGCAATAGCGCCACAAAGGTTCCCCTAGTAGGGCCCCGCATTAACTTTACTTCCGCCACTAAAGGGAATGGTGACCCCGAGGACTCGGATCTCAAGACCGTTAGTGATGACCCGTCTGTTACTACCCCTCAAGTGGAGAGGGTCGAAGGAGCATTAGCAAGTGCCAAAGCTCCGTTATCAAGGAGAGCCGAAAAAAGACTTAAAAAACAACTTAAGAAGTCCAAAGCTAGAAGCAGAAACACATCCTCGGTGGCGACACTGAAACTAAACGTATCCCCAAACCACTCTTCCCCATTTTCATACCCAAGCAGGTGTCTAAAATGGGCAAGCCATGTGACGCACCTCTTGTTCGCGGTGAGGCCCAAAGTCAACAAATCCCTCTCATGGAGGGTCAAACTAATGAGGCTCTTCAACAAAGGCCTTCACAGGTGGCCGTCTCGGCACCTTTAAGTGCCCCCAGCCCTTCCGGTTGGGTTCTGAAACATGAGTCTGTAACAAATCCCAAACTACAACAGGGCGCACAACCAGTACTGTCAAGAGTGGTAGGTCTACCAACTGAGGGGCAAGGGAATCCGCAACCAGGAGTCGCACTCAAAAATTACCTAAATTCAACATCAGACCAGGGGGAGTGGCAAGGATGTCCGAGTGTGGAAGGCCAATCAAGCGTGGGGCCCAAGGGGCAGCAGCCTGAATCCACTCTCATAAACCCTTTAAATTTCAATAACCCGAGGCTAAAGCTCCAGGGAGAAGGGGTGAGTTTGTGCTCCATCACACAAAAAAAAAACAATCCACCTATGAGCTGTAGTTAACCCTAAGGTATACAGCAAAAGGCTCATTTGACATCTTGAACAGGTCCAATATCGTCCGCCTCTTTGGCCATATTGCCTCGCTGGCCCAAATCACCTCAGAAAATATTGAGTGGGTGATATTCAAGAGACTGGAGACAGACACTCATGACGATTCCACCATAATCGGACTTGCGAGTCAGCACGTCCAACAGGCTGTCCTTCTTAAGGAAGCAACACTGTTCGCTGAATGGGGCATTGAAGTCGTTGCGCCAAGAACATTGAAATATCCACACGTCCTGTTGCCGCAACAGGACACACACGAACCGTCATCCATTCTTAAAGGCATAAGGTACACCCGCCAAGAAATAGGGGCTAAATCAGGGCGGGCAAAAACCCCCCTAAAAATCAAAATCCAGCAAAACGACGGGCAACGGAGCGTGCACGGCATCTCCAGACATCGGATCACCTGGAGGCCACATGGAGACAGCGTCCCTAACCTAATATACAGCTATGCAAATAACGCCTGTTCAAACCCATTCAGGGGCCTAGTCCGCGAGTTATCCATTATTTCATGGAACATTGCGGGGGTGAGCAACATCTTCAGGGACATAACTACATCTGAATACCTCGCACAGGGGGACATACTGTGTATTCAGGAAACCTGGGCAAGGGCAACGACCGCCATTGGTGGCTTTTACGAACATTTTAAACCAGCGACCAAAAGGACAATCTTTGGACGCCCGTCAGGGGGTCTTTCTATCTACGTAAGTCATGCGTGCAAAATTAACACAACTGAATTAAAGTTGGGGTCTCCTGATCTTCAAGCCATCATAATCAGTGGGTTGTCACCGGGTCAAAAATCTCGCCCCGTCTACTAATTAATTGTTATTTCAATCCAAACAAGTATCAATCCTCCCAGGCCATGGAATCACTCATTTCAATTTTGGAAGATCTTTTAATAAATTGGAAGGACCACGTCGTAATAATCGCGGGCGACTTTAATCACAGAGGCTTGGGTTTGATTTCGGAGGCTCCATCAAGCAAGAAGTCAGCCCTACTGACTGAATTTCTCGCAAATTTTAAGCTGCACTCCACCCATAGAATACAAAAAAAGACCCAACCTGAATGGACCCCCATTCCGACCTTTAGAAATGTCTCTACTATAGACTACATCTTTATCAACGAAGGGCTTGTCCACAATATTTGCAACTTCACAGTGGACGACAGAGAGGAAAGTGATCATAGGCCCCTCCGCGCCACATTCAATCTGGCGCGGGTACAAGCAGAATTACAAGTAGTTATTTGAACTACCACGGGGGAGGAACATCACAAGGTGCTTAAAAGAATAAAATGGTCAATCAATCTCAGACATAGCCTGCTAGACTATGTAGCTAGAAGAGAGGAAGAACCTAACCCAGTTCAAACTAAGAACCCCATTCACTTCTGGGAAAATCTGACCTCCGATTTATTGGAACGTCTGGGCAATAACCGTCACCCAAGAAGGCGCCAATTCCACTCTAATTCTCGCCGTGTAACATCGTGGTGCCTGTCACAGTGTAAGCGAGATCTAAATAAGGCAATCAGGGCACAAAAGAAAGGCACTCATCTGACAGGGAGATACTCCATTGCTGCTCAGCAAACTGACTATAAAAAGAAAGTCTGGGCCCACAAAAAACGGCAGACTGAACAGAATTGGTTGACTGTGTTCTCCTTAATTAAAGGAAATGACAATAGCAAGCTTTGGCGTTTCATCAACAGTCTGACCCCCAGAGGAGAGCAAAAGGAAAAGAGTGTTGCAGGGAAAGTGTGGGAACAGCATGCCAAGGGGCTGTATACCTGCGAGTCAAATCATGCCACTGCAGGAAGTCGTGCGTGGTCCAAGGTGGCGGCGGAAATTATCGAACCCGAAAGAGTTACGTCAGAAGGCGTAAATCGGACCTGCACCGGATAGTTCACAGAAATGGAGGTACTAAAGTGCATCAAGGGGGGAACATCCTTTACAACGCGGATGTTACACCGCAGTTCCCTTACGATGCAACTTTTACAACGCAAGTTGTAACAACGAATTGCGCTGGGGGGCGCTCCAGGATAGTAAATAGTTTAATTTACTATCCAACTCCTTACCTACTATCCACGGGGACTGGAGTTGGAATAGTAAATTAAACTATTTACTATCCATCCCTCAACAACGCAAGTCGTGGTAACGACTTGCGTTGTAAAACATGCGTCGTAAAGTACTGCGATGTAAAACATCGCGTTGTAACGACATACATCCCCATCAAGGCCATTAGAACTGATGGCGCTCCAGGCCCAAATGGGATTCCGGCCCAGGTTCAGAAAACTGCCTCAGCCTTTTTTGCATCCAGACTCACCCCTTTATTTAACCATTCTTTTGCCACGGCAACGTTGCCATCCTCTTGGAAAGGTTCTATTCTATTCCCCATCCATAAAAAGGGGGACCACACAAACCCGGCCAATTATAGGCTTATAGCTCTCCTCGACGTAGAAGCAAAGATATATGCCCGCCTTCTTCTCAGGGATCTGGAGGACTGGGTGGACATGAACGGTATTCTTCCGCCCACACAGACCGGCTTTAGGGCTCACAGCTCCACTCTTGACAACATCTTAGCCCTTTCCTACCTTGCGAAGAAGGCCAATATGAGGAACAAACCGCCCCTGTTCTGCTGTTTCATAGACTACTCCACAGCCTTTGATCGAGTGAACAGGGGCCGGCTCTGGGCAAAACTCGACTCGTGGGGGTTACCACAGGCTCTACTAAAAGCTATAAAAGCGCTCTATGAGGGCACCTGGGTCAAGGTGAAGCTAAGCCCTACAATAACAACTGCAAGAATTGAAACCAACTCGGGCCTCAAGCAGGAGTGCTTCTTGGCCCCCATGCTTTTCAACTTGTATATTGCGGACATGGGGACAGCTCTGAAAGATGCCAACTTAGCACCTCCAAAACTGGGGAGGCTCGTCTTGGGAACACTCCAGTATGCAGACGACACAGTGATCATGGACCACACTAGGGTGGGGCTCCAAAGAGCCTTCAGCAGTTTGGCATTATACAATAAGTCAAATGACTTACGGATCAACGTGGGCAAGACCAAAATTGTCATTTTTGGCAAATACCCCCTCAAAAAAGAAGCTTCATGGTCTCTGGAGGAGCACCGTATTGTCACCGCCCCATCCTACAACTATCTGGGCACCTGGGTCTCTGAGAGTGCCTCTGCAGCCAGACATCTGAAGGAGCTTAAACCTAAAATTGACAAAACCATTCTGTCGCTAAGACGCTTAAGCCACCGCTTGGACAGTCCCTCAGCAGAACCAATGTTGACAGTGTTCCGGGCAAAACTGATCCCTGCCATTGCATATGGGCACATAGCCTACCCTGGTGCATTTGACAAAGTGGTCAACGCGTCCCAGGCGAAAGCCTATAAGTTGGTGCTACAGGCCCCTAGATACGCAAAGGAACACTAGATTAAGGCTAGAAATAGGCCTTAAGCGACCGGAGCTGGTATTACTGGGGGGCCTTTTAAAACTCTATATTAGAGTATTGAAAGCACCAGTACATTCGCTAAAGCACTCTCTAAGACAGAGGTCTTCAATCTGTGGGGCGCGACCCCCAGGAGGGTCGTGGAGTCCTGGGAAGGGGGTCGCAGATTCTGCCAGAGTGCAGTTCCTGGCGTCGGGCTGATCAGGGTGCTCAAGGCAGAGGCCGCCTAATTCACACCGAGGTGTGAAAAACATCAAAGCCTCGTTAACAAGTAAAGGTCTTTTAAAGACCTGTGATAGTACTCTGGTGTGCCTTTGTGTGTGTCCAAGCTGTTTCAGCCAGGCTGACATACACGAGCTGGGGGGGGGGGGGGAGGAGGAGGCTGTAGCCCTTTGAGTTCAATGGACTTAGCTGTGGGTTTATTTTTACTTTTAACGTTTTATATAGCGCTAGTTTAACCCGTAGGTATCAGAGCGCTTTACAAATACACAGTAAACAGCAGAAGGACAGCAGAAGGACATTACAATCATATCATTGGTTCAAGTCCCACGAGCCCTCATACCTGGCGCCTGTGCAGGAGAGATGTGGCTGAGAGTCTGTTCTTCATGGTGAGATGTTTTCACCGTCGGCTGCCACCCCCCCACCCCCCCAAGCAGGGAGGCACAGAGATGCCCTCCCATGAGAGAGGAAGACGAAGCAGAGAGATACTGACCCCCCATGAGAGAGGCACAGACAAGGTGGGTGAATGAATGATGGGTGGATGGATGGATGAAAGGGTGGACGGATGAAGGATGTATGGATGGATGGATGAAAGGGTGGATGGCTGTATGGATGGACGGATGGTAAGATGAAAGGGTGGACGGATGTGTGAAAAGGTGGGTGGATGAATGATGAGTGGATGGATGTAAAGATGAAAGGGTGGATGGATGGATGAAGGATGGATGGATGTGTGAAAAGGTGGGTGGATGGAGGATGGATGGATGAAAGGGTGGATGGAAAGATGAAAGGGTAGATGGATGAGGGATGGATGTATGGATGGATGTATGGATGGATGGATAAAAGGTTGCATAGATGAATGATGGATGGATTTGTGAAAAGGTGGGTGGATGAGTGATGGGTGAATGGATGGATGGAAGGGTGGATGGATGAAGGATGGATGGAAGGATGGAAGGATGAAAGTGTGGATGGGTGGATGAAGGATGGATGTATAGATGGATAAAGGGTTGCATGGATGAATGATGGATGGATGGATGTGTGAAAAGGTGGGTGGAAGAATGATGGGTGGATGGATGGACGGGTGGATAGGTAAAGGATGGATGTATGGATGGAAGGATGAAAGGGTGGATGGATGATGGATGTATAGATGGATAAAAGGTTGCATGAATGAATGAATGATGGATGGATGGATGTGTGAAAAGGTGGGGGATGAATGATGGATGGGTGGGTGGATGGATGGATGAAAGGGTGGGTGGATGATGTATGGATGAAAGGGTGAATGGATATATGGATGGAATAATGAAAGGGAGGATGGATGAAGGATGGATGTATGGATGGAAGGATGAAAGGGTGGATGGATGAAGGATGGATGTATGGGTGGATGGATAAAAGGTTGCATGGATGAATGATGGATGGATGTGTGAAAAGGTGGGTGAAAGAATGATGGCTGGATGGACGGGTGGATAGGTAAAGGATGGATGTATGGATGGAAGGATGAAAGGGTGGATGGATGATGGTTGTATGGATGGATAAAAGGTTGCATGGATGAATGATGGATGGATGGATGGATGGATGTGTGAAAAGGTGGGTGTGTGGATGGACGGGTGGATAGGTAAAGGATGAATGTATGGATGAAAGGGTGGATGGATGGAAGTGTGGAAGTGTGGGTGGATGAATGATGGATGGATGGATGTGATGAGGTCTAACAGGCGCATTTATGGTTGTCGATAGTTGTTTATGATGAGGAGTACCAGTTTCTAGAATCTTTTGTCGGAAGGGGGTCCTTACGCCTAAAAATGTTTTACAAGGGGGTCTCGGCATCAAAAAGTTTGAAGACCTCTGCTCTAAGATCAATCTTTGATGAGGTGGGCTCCCCCTGGTACTTAAAGGTAGGACAAGCCATTGCAGCATTGAAAATCGAAAGAAGGAGTTTGCCCCTGCACGAAATTCCTTTCTCAGCCTGGGCCCAAGCTGTTAAGCGCCAAGTCCGGATTATCTCCTTTGAACTTGACCTTGCATCTCTTCGGCAAAATCCACTAACTCAGGCCCTGGACAAATCATATATTCCAGGTAAACCCCAACCTTACCTGCAAGATCCAGTATCCACTTACGCGAGAAAGAAAATTTTGTACTTTCGACTTTTGGCCCTCAGGATCATGGACTTCAACCCCAAATGGGCCCGTACGGATGGCACCTTGGCCTGTCGCCTATGCAATTACCGTAGGGAATCCTGGCTACACTTGCTGTGCTGCTGCACAAAGCTGGCCAATAACCGCCATCGCTTGCTGCTTCCGATTTTAAGGGACACGGCCCATAGAACTTGTAGAGAGGCCTCGGACTGGAGCCTCTCAGTCTCCACGACCTGTTTGCTAGCCAGAGTTGGGAAATGTATACACCAGGTAAAAATGGCACTCGACTCCCCCTTAACGGTATTGTCTGCAAAGTAACTGGAAGCCTTCTGCCCCAGTTATCGAACTTGGTCTGGTTTAAAGATCCACGAAGAATCCATCTTTCGTCAACAGCCCTTGGTACATGAATTGACTCTACCGAACTTTCATGTGCCCCCCTTTATCAGCTGGGAAACACTTGTATAACCTATGCATCACTCCTTTTTAAGAAACCCAGTTTTTGACAGCCAATCAGGACTAATATGTTAGTATTTTAACTTAAAGTCACTCTCACTTTTATGTTTGGATGGGACTTGAGAGTGGGGGAGTCGGGACGTTCATAAAGCTTTTTATTCTTTTCTTTTCTTATTTCTTTCATTTTTACACTGTAAAGATTTTAAGTAATCATGCAGTTTATTAATAAAAATTGTCAAATTGTCAAAATTACATTAGATTTGTGTTGATTTGGCATCATGTTAAAGAATAAAATATTTCTTATTTTAATAAATTGGTGTTGGATTTATATTGTGTGTGTGCCTTACTTATTTAATGTATTGGTGTTTTTAAATGCTTTACTAACCAGTCTCCAAAGTGAAGTCTGCCTGCTCATTGTCAGCGACCAAGTAAATAATTTATTGAGTCCTCGTCTGGACCCGTTTATTGCATTTATGCCTTATTGCTAATGGTAGGTGCAGACGTATCCCTACTAATAATCTATCTTTCAATATATATATGCATACATTTGTGTGTGGGGGTATATATATATTTATATATATATATATATATATATATATATATATATATATATATATATATATATATTTATACTATACTGTACTAATTTTAGTCACTTTACGAATTACAATAAGTGGCAATTGTTAGTAACAGTGAAAGTAACTGATATTATTGATGCAGTGTAACTCTGAAATAATGTTCAAACTCTTTCCACTATTATTTTGCACTGTCAGTTTAAAAATTCAAAATGAGCACTGGCTACAAATTGGTGAGAAAATGGTGGCGATTCAGGTTTGACAAAGACTGCGGAGGCTGTTGAAACGAGTTACCATTTTTTCTTGGCTTTCAAATAATACTGTTTGTAAGCTATCCCGAGCGTGCTGGAGTCTGTTTTCACGTATAGGAACAGTTGTTTTGACGATATTTGCTTTTCCGTGCCTTCTAACAATCTTCTGCTGAATTCTTCCATACCGTTCACGCCATATAAAAATATTTTTGTGACGTTTGCACCTGGTTTCTCCAGGTATGTTTAGACATATAAGTACTTTTACGAATGTCATGGCCAAAAAGCAATGCATTTAATGGTATTTGCATTGTATTTCCTTAACTGTGGAAAAATCTACAAAATTTGCTTTATGCTAAGACTCGCAAAGGACAAATCTATCAACTGAAAAAAGTAAATTCATCCAGCCTTTCTAAAACAGGTAGATAGTTTGCAAGGCTCACTTAAACTTGGGAAAACAATGAGTTTCTGACCCTTGGGAGTGTGTCTAGTACTGAGTATGTCTTTCATTTGTGGTAGGGCTCGAGAGACAATGCCAGATATACTGTTTCTCCTTCCAAAAAAGTGGTAAGAAGCCTTAAACAATATGACACGTGACCTGACAGTAATACAAAGTGACAATTTGAATAAAACGCTGTGTACAGAAGTAGCTGGAATGTGATGCTTAGTGTTAAAGAGGATTTGTCCTATTTGAAGTTTAAAGGAGTTTGATCTAATAAATTATCGTTCATGTTGAAGTTGTCTACAAGGTTGTTCTGAAAAATGAAATCTTTAGCATAACTTGAATAAGACTAGATGTAAGAGGGGAGCAAATGCTGATAAAACATACCTCATTCGCTGATAGGACTAAATCAATGTATATTTGGTGCACGTTTGAAAGCGTAGTGCTTCTGCATGTAATCACCGTGTTTGCCCTTGTGCAAGTATCCTCTTGTTCATTCCTTCAGATTCTGCCCCACACCATTTTAAACGCCCCATCGCCACCAGTCATACTGAGCACATGCTCAGAAAGTGAATCTCCTCAGCTCCCACATTGTGACTTGTACTTACCTATCCCATCACAGTTCGGGTATCTGCATCACCGCACATATCTTCAAATAGCCCATACAACCTAACTAGCTTTCTGTGCTTGTACACTTATTTCATATCACGCTTTGGCTATTGTTTTTTAATCATCTTCAGCCATCATTGTTTCCCAACATATTTCAGGCATTTCATTTTCACGTTACTAAAATCCACAGCCCATTCTACACCTTGTTTGCGACCTTGACTTCGAAAAATAAATAGGGAAGTAAAACCGTCTAGAAAGCAAAATGTTGAAAAATGGAGCTAGGCCTGCAGATAACTAAAGGGCATATTATCAAGGAAGGTCGTTTCATTATCGTCACTTTTATCGTCAGGAAACTGCCGATAAAGCGGCGATAATGGGCTTGATAATATGCTCTATGAATTCCAATCGAAGCCCATGTTAGATGTGAAGACATGTAACATGGGCTTCTATTGGAATTCCATAGAGCATATTATCAAGCCCATTATCTCCGCTTTATAGGCAGTTTCCTGACGATAAAAAGCGGCGATAATGAAAGGCCCTTTCTTGATAATATGCCCCACGGATTTTAAAAGTATCTTAAAAAAAAACAAGACTGTGCTTTCTGTGCTACGAGGAGCTTTCAAAAACCTAAATTTTACGCTCCTTCTCTGTTGAAAATCAAGGGCTGTGTTTTTCTGGATTTATAGTAGGTTGTGGCTGGTGTTTCTATGGTAATATGTTTTTTTAAACTCGGTTTCCAAGGAGTTGGCTACCCAGATCCTATTTTTTTTCTCAACGTGTAATAAAAAGAAAAGAATGTTTCATTGATACATTTTAACGAAATAGCTCTTCTTTCTCTTCATTTTTTTAATGTGAGCTAATTTGATTGCATTTCAGTCAAGAATTTACCGTCCATGTTTTGCTGTTTGAGCATATATATAGGAAGGTATGTTAATATTAGATATTATGGCAAATGATTGCTATCCAGTCCCCCAATCTGAGGTATGGGCCTGATGTACCTTTATTCTCTTTGCAAAAAGTGGTTGCAAATTAATTGTGCACAGACGTTTTGCTAATGGAATAGTATTTTGAGACCGCACGTATGTATTAATGCCAAATTGCAGGGGTCGAAAAACGACCTGCATCATTAATATTCATTAGCATGGTTGCAATTTAGGACCCTCTGTGATCAACTGCAGTCACAGGGAGGGAGGTCTGCAAGGGACAGCAGATCACAATCTTCTGACTGCATTTATTTCAAAGCTGAATTTATTTCTATTAGCAGCCTGTGTAGCTTAACGAAACGTGTGCAATAAATATGTATATATTTTTTTAAAGGTTTTCCTTTTGAAAAACTTCAGGGGGGCAGGCAGGGGTTCCCTGGACCACTGCCTTCTCCCCTGAGACTTTCAACACCTTTCACAAAGGGGACCACTTTGCAAATCAGTTTCCAACCCCAACTGACTCATTAATGGCTTGGGATTGCCAGGGCCAGACTGGCCATAGCGGGTACCAGGCAATCCCCCGGTGCGCCGCACGGGAGGGGGCCGGTTTAGCTGCAAAATTGGCCCTGTACCAAAGTCGGCCGAAAACCGGCCCCGCAAAGAGCACGGCGGCACCCAAAACGCCCCCTTGCCCCATCCCGAGAGGGGAGAGGGGCCAGCTGAGCACTTTGCCAGGGCTGGTTGTGGTTCCCAGTCTGGCCCTGTTGACCACAATTGCAGTTGTTAACCTTTGACACATTCCTTTTTAAAACAGAGATAGGAGGGGAACCCCCTTCTCAAGCTCTCTCCTACTTGCGATCTGGAAAGTATCGCAAAAGTTATTTTTGCTTCAGAAAGAATATTATCCTTGTAAAGGGCTTTTGTACATAAGGAAAAGCCCTTTTGTGGTTGTAAACTCTGTTCTTTTGCTTTGTACATGAGGTCCATAGTAGGTGAGAAAGCCAGAGAACCCGATTAACAAAGCAGCTTTGGCCAAAAAGGCTCCATATTAACTAATTTGCTATCCACAAAAGTATAACCAGTAGGCGTAAATACTTGAAATGATGTGTACCCAGTAGTAAACACAAAAGGGATAGGGGATTGTGAGATACAAGAGTACTTTGACCTGAGAAATTGTGAATGTCTAGATTAAAACTTGGGAGATTGCAGGTATTCAGAAAGCCCTCCCCCACCCTTTCTCGCCCTCAAAATGGCCAGAGATTTTCTACAGCAACGGGCTGGAGTAAGGGCCAGATGTACAACCATTTTTAGCAGGCGCAAACGGGAAATTTATTTATTTATTTATGGGATTTTTAATGCGCAACTAATACCCTAGAGTGTCTAGGCGCAATAAGATACTTTGGGATACAGTAATCAGCACACAAACTTATTGATTAAAGAGCCAAGTCTTCAAGGCCTTACGGAAGCAAATAAGAGTTGGGGCGGTTTTAATATCTGAGGGGAGTGAATTCCACAATCTGGGAGTTGCCACCAGGAATCGTCTGTCACCCCAGGTGGTAGTTCTTGTTCGGGGAACAGATAGTAGACAACTAGCTGCTGATCTTAAATTCCTTATAGGGGTATACACCTGAAATGCCTCTTTTAGAAACTTTGGGCCAGTATGATGAATGGCCTTATAGGCAATGCATAAGGCTTTAAATTTGATCCTGCTCTCCACTCTTAGCCAATGAAGATGGCGTATAGCTGCCGAGATGGACTGGCGCCTAGGAATGTTGAGAAGGATTCTAGCTGCCATATTTTGAACAGATTGGAGCTTGTTCAGAATATATTTATGAGTGTTGAAAAAGAGGGCATTTCCGTAATCAAGCTTGGAAAACACTAAGGTGGTGATTAGTGTTTTTCCAGCTGATGCTGGTAAGTACGGTAGCAGTTTTTTTATCTTTTTCAACATAAAGAAGGCAGCTGAGACAACCTTATTTACATGATGTTTGAAAGATAGGTGTTTATCAAAGATCACTCCAAGATTCCTGACCTTTGCGACTGGGACCGGGGGAGGACCCATCTGAGAAGGCCACCACGTCGGGGACCATTCTGGAGAGATGTTACCAAAGGTCATAACCTCCGTTTTCTCAGCATTCAGTTTTAGGCAGTTACTGTGCATCCATGCTTGTACCTCCAGTATCCCCTCCTGAAACTTAGCTGCCACCATTGGGCCGTTCTTATGCACCGCCAGCACAAGTTGGGTGTCATCAGCGTAGGTAGTTAAACGCATCCCATGAGATTTATGACCCTTGCCAAGTCTGCGACATAAATGTTAAAGAGCGCAGGACTTAACGAGGATCCTTGGGGGACCCCGCATGGCAGTTCAGAAGTCTGTGAATAATGATTGCCCAATTTAACTGCCTGTTTGCGGTTAGCTAGAAAAGAAGCTATAAGATCTTTGGCCAGGTGGTTAATCCCCAGGGCTGCAACACGGTCGACCAAGATGGCATGGTCGACCGTGTCGAAGGCCGCAGATAGATCCAACAGAATAAGCACTGCTGCTCCTCCCGATACAAGATGTCTCTAATTTCATCGGAGGCCTTTATCAGCGCTGTCTCAGTTCCGTGTCCCCTCCGGAACCCGAACTGCGTATCATCCAAGAGTTTGTGTTGTTCAATGAACTCTGAGATCTGCTGGTTCATGATGGCCTCTACGATTTTAGCGGGAAAGGGAAGGCATGCAATGGGCCTTTACCCTGCTGCCTGCTCCTGCCTGGTATCGTTGCTCAGTGCCGCATTGCTGTGTGATTTGCCTTTGCCTTTTAATAATTATTTAACTCACTACTCTGGCTAACGCTGCAGCGCGAGGGATATTTACTAGTTCTGGGACATTTGTAAAGCCTCTGGGGGACTGCTGACACGGCGCTCACTGTTACACAGAAAGGAAAACTTTGAGGGCATTGTTTGCACGGCGCTCGATTTTCTCACGCTAATTGACATAGCGCGACCCTACTGCTAGCACAGGCAGTCACCTGAGCCCCAGCCTACCTCCAGTTGCGTTTCTCCCCACGCTGCCGCCATCTTACGCGTGTTGTTGTTTGTTGTTGGTGCCTCAGAGCCTGACCCCCACAGCCCGCCCCGCCTCCCTGCTGACCCTCCCTCCCACAAACTATACTGCCTGCCCTGACCCCGCTCGCGCCGTGACCGTCCTGAAGAGCTCAGAAGCGGTCGCTCCCTTTACCCTGCTGCCTGCTCCTGCCTGGTATCGTTGCTCAGTGCCGCATTGCTGTGTGATTTGCCTTTGCCTTTTAATAATTATTTAACTCACTACTCTGGCTAACGCTGCAGCGCAAGGGATATTTACTAGTTCTGGGACATTTGTAAAGCCTCTGGGGGACTGCTGACACGGCGCTCACTGTTACACAGAAAAGAAAACTTTGAGGGCATTGTTTGCACGGCGCTCGATTTTCTCACGCTAATTGACATAGCGCAACCCTACTGCTAGCACAGACAGTCACCTGAGCCCCAGCCTACCTCCAGTTGCGTTTCTCCCCACGCTGCCGCCATCTTACGCGTGTTGTTGTTTGTTGTTGGTGCCTCAGAGCCTGACCCCCACAGCCCGCCCCGCCTCCCTGCTGACCCTCCCTCGCCCCTCCCCCTCCTCCAACCGTATATGACAGTAGCATTCTCGCGCAGCGGTCACGCGCAGCGGTCGCGCACCAGTTGCGCTGAAGGTGCGCCAAAGGTAAGCCTGTCTACGCCCGTCCGCGTCAAGACCGCGCCCAGCGCCAGACCCCTTGGTTCCCGCAATGCCCAGCCCACTCGCATCACTTACGATGCCACCACCCTCCTAGCCCTTAACCCGGCCGTTCCCCCAACTGCGTCCAAGCCGCTCCTGGACACACCCATGGACCCTTCTCTTGCAACTCCTGCAAGTTCGACGGCACCAAAACCAACTCCTCATCCACCAACACCAAACAGAGACCTGACACCAACCACCTAAAATGCATCCTGCTCAACACCCGCTCGGTCCACAGACACGCCATCGACCTCTGGAATCTACTAGACACCATCTCTCCGGACGTCGCCTTCCTAACAGAAACATGGATGAATGCCTCTTCAGCCCCAGACATCACCATTGCCATCCCGGAAGGATACAAGATCATCCGTAAGGACCGCTTCAAGCAAACAGGAGGAGGCATCGCTATCGTCCATAAGAACTCCATCCGCATCTCAACCAGCTCAGACGTCAACCTTGCCAGCGCCGAACATCTCCACTTCCAGATCCACACCGACCCCAAGACCACACTCAGAGCCACCCTCCTCTACCGGCCCCCAGGACCCCGTGCACAATTCAGTGACGACATCATTGACTTTATCACCCCACACGCCCTACCCTCCGAGGACTACATTCTATTGGGAGACCTCAATTTTCACCTGGAAAAGAGCAATGACAGCAGCGCCACCACCCTACTGGACAATCTCGCAGACCTCGGACTCAAACAACTTGTCACTACCCCCACCCACATTGCAGGTCACACACTCGACCCCATCTTCACCTCCAGCAAACATGTCTCATTCAGTCACACCACAGCTCTTCATTGGACGGACCACAGCTGCGTTCACTTTATCTACAATAAGACCACAATCCACAACCATCCTCAACCCACCCTGCGAAGAAATTGGAACAAAATCACCATCGACCAGATCTCCTCATCGCTTCTTCAAAACCCCCCTGCCCACTCCTCAAACCCCAACCAAGCAGCCATCAACCTCACCCAATGGCTATCCAACAGCGCCGACATCCTAGCACCGTTGAAAAACGTCAAATCAAACTAGGCAGAAAAAACGCCTCCTGGTTCAACGATGATCTTAAGAAATCGAAAAAACTCTGTCGCTCCCTCGAGAAGACCTGGAAAAAAGACCCAAACACCAGCACCAGGGACGCCTTCAAAAACGCCACCCGCATACACCACCAACTAATCCGGTCTGCCAAGAAAGCCGCACTCAAAGACCGACTAGACAACAACGCCCACAACAGCAAGGAATTATTCAACATCGTCAAAGAATTTACAAACCCATCAGCCAACTCCAAGGACATCACCCCCTCCCAAGCCCTTTGCGACTCCCTAGCTTCCTTCTTCCACAACAAAATCGCAGACATCCACAACAGCTTCGACAACCGACCCGGAGGCCAACCCACCCAACCTTCTGCAGGACCTTCACCCCCCTTGAACATCCTTAACGACTGGAACCCAATCTGCACTGAGGACACCATCCGCCTGATGAACTCCATCCACTCTGGATCCCCAACTGACCCATGCCCTCACCACATCTTCAACAAAGCAGACTCCATCATAGCACCACACCTCCGAGATGTCATCAACTGCTCCCTCAACTCTGCCACCTTCCCGGAAAGCTGGAAACACGTAGAACTCAGCGCCCTTCTGAAAAAACCCACAGCTGACCCCACCGAACTCAAAAACTACCGCCCCATCTCGCTTCTTCCATTCCCGGCCAAAGTCATCGAGAAAGCTGTCAACAACCAGCTCGCCGCCTTCCTCGAAACCAACAAATCCCTCGACTCCTCACAGTCCGGATTCCGAGCCAAACACAGCACTGAGACCGCACTCATCGCTACAACAGACGACATTCAAACTCTACTGGACAACGGAGACACAGTCGCCCTCATCCTCCTCGACCTCTCCGCTGCCTTCGACACAGTCTGTCATAGCACCCTTCTACAGCGCCTCAGAAACGTCGGAATCCAAGGAAAAGCACTGGAATGGATCACCTCGTTCCTTACCGGAAGAACCCAGAGAGTCCGCCTCCCACCATTCAAGTCAGAGGCTACTGAAGTCATTTGTGGCGTGCCACAAGGATCTTCACTCAGCCCCACCCTCTTCAACGTATACATGAGCCCCCTTGCGGCCATCGCTCGCCAACACAACCTCAACATCATCTCCTACGCTGATGACACTCAACTGATCCTCTCACTCAACAAAGACCCTAACACCGCCAAAACCAACTTACACGAAGGAATGAAAGAAGTAGCCGAGTGGATGAAGCAAAGCCGTCTGAAACTGAACTCAGACAAAACAGAAGTCCTCATCTTAGGCACCTCCCCCTCCGCCTGGGATGACTCTTGGTGGCCAGAGGCCCTTGGAAAAGCACCCATCCCGACAGACCACGCACAGAACCTGGGCGTCATCCTGGACTCCTCACTCTCGATGACCAGACAAGTCAACGCCGTTTCATCATCTTGCTTCAACATTCTTCGCATGCTCAAAAAACATTTCGCTGGATCCCCACCGAAACTAGAAAAACGGTCACCCACGCACTGGTCACGAGCCGCCTGGACTACGGAAACACCCTATACGCCGGTACCACCGCAAAACTCCAGAAAAAACTCCAACGCATCCAGAATGCTTCAGCCAGGCTCATACTAGACATCCCGCGTAAAGAACACATCTCTGGTCACCTGAAAAACCTCCACTGGCTCCCTGTAAATAAGAGGATTACTTTCCGCCTCCTAACCCACGCACACAAAGCACTTTACGAACTTGGACCCGAATGCCTCAACACACGACTATCCTTCTACACCCCCTCCCGTCAGCTACGATCCTCCAACCTAGCCCTTGCCACTGTACCTCGCATCAACAAAACCACCATGGGAGGTAGATCCTTCTCCTACCTGGCAGCTAAAACTTGGAACTCACTCCCCACTCACCTTCGCCTTACTCAGAACCACCTAGCATTCAGAAAGCAACTTAAAACTTGGATATTCGACAAGTAATTCCCCACCCTTCCTCAAGCGCCTTGAGACCCTATCGGTATGTAGCGCGCTATATAAATCTATTGACTTGACTTGACTTGACTCTGTAGTTGGCCGTAATGGTGGGGTCTAAGGAAGGCTTTTTGAGCAAAGGTTTAACGATGGCCTTCTTCCAGATCTCTGGGTAGACACCTGTTTTGAAGATGGCATTACAAATAGTGGTGAGCGGCTGCGAAATGGTATTGTGAAGTTGATTCATTATATCAGGAGGGCATGGATCGAGCGGAGAACCCGATTTGATCTTGGCAGCTAGCATGCTGACCTGATCTTCTGTCACTAGCTGGAAGCCAGAAAAAGGAGGGTGGGTCACAACCAAGCGAGTGGGTGGATCAGTCCTGACTGCCGCCGGTTGCTGTGGGAAAATGGAATAAATGTCCATTACCTTAGTGGTGAAGAAAGTGGCCAGCGAGTTACAGAGTTCCTGAGATTGCTCAATTACAGGTCCAGTTGGTGGGATAGAAAGAGAATTCACCACCTGGAATAACATCCTCGCTGAATTCTGGGCCTGTTCGATTTGACCAGTATAAAAGATATTTTTTTTGAGTGGTGATGGCTTTCTTATATATCGCTAGAGCATCTTTATAAGTTTGCTTAGCGGAGGGACTGTAGTGCTTTCTCCAGCGTCTTTCTAAGCTTCTACAGTACTGACGGTGGAGACGCAATTCCTCTGTATACCACTAGGCCGATGGAGTAGCTCTATTCGGGCGATAAGATTTCTCAGGTGCCACCTGATTAGCTGCCTTTAGTAACCAGCCCCGAAAGTTAGTGGACAAGATTTCGGGATCACAAGAGTTCTCCGGGACCGAAGTCCTTAGGAGATTTGAAAGGTGTGGAATATCGGCATTTTTCCAAACTCGTATGCCCAGTGACGACCGGGCTTTGGTCTGGGGGGGGTTAGATTGTAATGCTTGAATTCTAAAGATAATGGCTTGGTGGTCGGACCATACCAATGGTAGCACTGCTACCAGGTCAATGCCCGGGTTGCTTGTAAACAGACCATCCAGTGTATGCCCAGCTTCATGCGTGGGGCCCCTCACCAACTGTTGCAGTCCTATTGCTTGCATGTCTGTAATAAGTTGGGCTGTATCCTTAATTTCCATATCTTCCAGCGGAAAATTAAAATCCCCAAGGATTGTATAATCCAAGGATCCTATTACGGCTTCAGTGATTTCTGCGAGTGCTGCTAAAAATTTAGTCCGAGGACCCGGTCGCCTATAAACCAATGTCCCTTTAAAAGCTTGCTTCTGCGTAAGATTGATAGCAAACACGATAGCTTCGCAGTTTGGAGTTGGAATATGCTCAAATTTTGTCCGATAAGCATCTTTATGGATAATGGCTAAGCCACCACCTCGCCCAGAAGTTCTATCTTGTCTGGCGACACAGTAGCCTTCGGGGGTAGCCGAGACAAAATCTGGGCCTGATGCCTCATCTCCCCAGGATTCAGTGATGAATTGAATATCCAATTCCTGGTTGATAATGCACTCCCTAATACATAAACTATGTTTAGGGAGGGAGCGAGAGTTAATCAGTGCTGCTCTAAAATACTGTCCAGCTTGAGATTGGGCACTGGTAATTGGAGGTGAATAAGATGTACGATTAACTGCAAGTAACGGCGGCGGGAGGGTATAATGACAGCCCACACATGATGTCAATATGGGTCTTACATCGTTAGGGGGCGGTAGCATCTGGCAAGACTTACCTAACCCTGGGTTCATCCCTCTCAGCTGACAGGAGGTGTAGTATAATGTTGGCATAGTATCTTGGGTGGCAGCAGGGCCAGGGGGGGTGGCCCTGGGCCCGGACCTGGCTCGGACGGGCGCAGACGGGCTTGTCTTAGGCGCGTCTTCGGCGCGCGCCCGCTGCGCACGTCCGCTGCGCATCCTGGCGAGAGAGGACTAAATAGCTCTCTCCCGGAAGTGGAGAAGAGCTAGAACGCGTCCCGAGGCAGCCCCAAGATGGCGGCTGGTACTCGAGGACGAGTCCGAATCCCAATGCCCTATTCCCTCCTCTATTGAAGATAGGTAAGCGCGAAATGAGATGTGCAAATAAGCGCTAAGTCAGTGCAGCAAACTCTAAGTAAATCAACCTGTTTTCGACTTCTGAATAGGTCTATGCGATCAGTAGCGGTCGGTCGTGGGAGTGCTGCCGGGCAGTGACGTGGGGAGGGGGATTGGCAGGGTGGGGGGTAGTAAACTATGGATTACGGCCCATTACAGGTAAGTAAACATAAAAATAAATAAAACACATTTTGTTGCGCGCACTGCATCGCCAAATGTGATGCAGTGCGAGCAACAACATTTGTTTTATTTACTTAAATGTTTACTTACCTGTAATCGGCCGTAATCCATAGTTTACTACCCCCCACCCTGCCCCTACTTCTCCCCCCACCCCGTCACCGCCTGGCAGCACTCTTACGACCGACCGCTACTGTGTGCGATGTACAATCCCTATTTTGCAAGTCGGTAAACTATTACCGTCTCGCAAATTGTGGCATGGGAATATTGTGAGCGTAGGCAGGGAGGGGCCCCAGAAGAGAGACTCCGGATGCGAGGCTCTGTATGTTTTGAGTGAAAGTGCTTGTCCTGTGCTGGCTGGTGTCTTAGAAAACAAACATGAGGAAGCGGTTAAGGGTGGGTGCATGGTGGGAGGGTGCCTGAGGGAAACAGAGATAACCATCCCAAACAAAGCTAATGCATTTTGAGCAAGGATGTGGCATAATATGCAAAGCTGGGGACTTGGGAACAGCGTTCAAGTCTCCGCCTAAGCTACCTGTGCCTTCCAAAAATCAAATGCAGACATGTTGAGTATTAAGAGTTTAGTAAAGCGAAAGCCTGCTATTTAATGTTGCCTTTGTACGTTTCAAAGGGGACGGGAGGCAGATGCAGTGGCGCGGGTTTACTTATGACAAACTAATAAAACAATCCACATCGTGATGTAATCTGAGCAGCGCTTGGTTTGTTAACATAAATAAATACATTACTAAAACTGTGCAGCGTGCTGCGATGTCGTGGGTCAAAGAGAAAAACAATCCAAATGCTTTGTGATGTAATCCGAGCAGCTCTTGGTTTGTTAACATAAATAAATACATTACTAAAAGCGTGCAGCGTGTTGCGAAGTCATGGGGTAAATTGAGGAAGCTCAATAAAGAAAGTAGTGGGCAGCTCTGGCCGTTGCGCCCCACCCCCAGGTCTTTTTGCAATTATATAAAACTCTCTGCATAAAATGATGATTTAAGCATGACCACAGATATTTATAAAACATGTTTATGAACCTCCAGATCTACTTATAATGTATGCCAAAAAGCTCTATTGATGCACTTCTCGTTGTTGATTATCTCACAATTAGTGGGGTTTCTAAGTGAGTGCTTATTCTCTCACCTCACTCCTTGCAGTCATCACATCTGGTGCCGGGCCGCTTTATACTGAAAGATAAACACGCAACAGTAACGCCGCAGTCAGCAGAAAACCTACAGATAGACCAAGTCCCTGGGCCAGGGGCGCAATATGATGACTGATGTGCCATTGAAGGACGGCAACGGCGAGATAAAGACATCCTTGCGGAGAGAGTACGCTAGGCAGAGTGAGAGCAGGTTCGATAGCTTAGCACCAACAGGTGGTTCACAGCAGAGCAACACAAGTCAACAAAGATGGCATTGGGCTCTCCAAGCGACAGCGGTAGGAGGGCGTGACGCTGTGAGTGTGCACATATGCTGTCCGGGCGCGAGTCAACAAAGATGGCGTCGGGCTGTCCAGGCGAGTTCGGTGGGAGCGCGCTACACCGTGAGCGTGCATATCGGCTGTCCTGCCCCACACTGACATTGGCAGAGAACAGATGGTGTGAGCGTGCACATGGGCTGTCCAGGGGAAAGTGCACATCTCGTGTCCCCCTTCCGAACCCAAGTCGACAACAATAGAGCTCCGACAGTGCTGCTCGCTGCATCGCTAGGCGAGACCTAAAATGAAACTCAAACTTTTTATTTTTCTTTTATAAATGCAGCCCTTTTTACATTAAGGAAAACTGCTTCATTTAAAAAGCAGCCACAAACATGGTGGTCTGCTGACCCCAGCAGGCCACCATACCTGTGAGTGCTTACCATTCCCAATGAGGTCACAAATTGCAGCATGCCTCATGAGTATTAATGAGTCAGGTCGTTTGCGACCCCATGGGGAATCGCAAATAGTGTCTGAGACAATTGTACATTCCATTTTGCAAGTCGCAAAACATCACAATTTGCGACTCGAAAAATGGAATGGTCGTAGATCTGGCCCTAAGTTCCCTTTCAGTGTGGGAAGGGGAACGTGAAACCCCCAAACGTAATGAGGCTGTAGGGGAGGATTTGCTGACATGGAACAGGGTTTTCCCAGTGGAAAAGAAAACACAAAAACAAAATAAATGTGCATTTGAACAGCAGGCTGCCTTCCTCCAAGTGCAAAGTTGTACTGTGTGTACAGTTTCACACTGGGGATTTAGCAATTTGAAAAAATGCTCAACGACACTGCAAGTAACATGCCTGGAAATCTGTGACTGGTGCAGCTTTTCAGGCCTATTACTGGGAAATGTATGTGAACAAATCCACCCCGGTACATAGAAGCACATGTAAGGGTATTGATTTAAGAGTTTTTTACGTGAAGTACTTTGTTTACAATTCCACATTGGGGTGATAGAAACTCAGAAAATGTTCGCTGTATACCCAATGAGGAATTGTACACACAACACAAATCTATTTTGAGGAAGGACAGGTCGTTCTTTTTATTTCTTCTTGGGTGAGAGAATTTCCCCCTTGAGCATCCTATTTCCCTTACATATCTTGTTATTGGAGGATGATTTAATTCCTCTTCCCACGCAGAAACCATATTTACCTCAGAAACCTTAATGGAGCACATCTCCCACCATTTGCAAGATGGGAAAAGGTTGGAGAGGAGTTTGTTAATGCCCACAAATCCTCCTTCCTGCATCAGTCAGTTCTGGAGCTTAGACTTCTATGAGTTTGCGCAAGGAGTTCTTATTCCTTTACCTTCAATTGTGCTACTGGACCATGTGGAATGGAATTGATCTCTTATCAATCTACTTCGATTATACTTTGTTGCAACTGGCTAACCGACATGCTGCCTGAGCCATGCAAAGCAGCAGCAATTGTAGAGATTCAGAGAGCATGCGGTGTGAACCAACACTTACATAGACACTTTATATATATCGACCCTTTTGGAGATGCCCTATCCTAAATCCTCTTGTATATGTTCAAGACATTCGGTTCATTGAATCAGTGGATTCCAGTGACATTAAACTTCTGACATCACCACTTTGCGAGGTTTAATCACATCAGTCACTTTAATGAATTGTACGCCTTCTTTCACGAGGGAAATGTAATCCTCAAAACAAGGCCTTTATTTTTGGCTCCAAGTATTGTCAGATTTGAATGACTGTCCACAAGCACAGTGTATCGAGGCTACTAAATCATTACAGAAGTCTTGTGAAAGCCTAGAAGCTACTTTTAAACATACGACAGACAACAAAACCCAAATTCTTACTGCAATAGTTTCTCCCTGAAAAAGTTTGGTGAGATCCACTTAAAAATATATATTATTCATTTTTGTTTTCAATTCGGTAGAAACGCAAATGAGGATATGGCTTCCCCCACATATTATCCTAGTAGATATTGTGACAGTGTGTTTCATAATTACCACTTTCGTTTCTCTGCAGCTCTCTTTATGATATTGTTTATTGATTTAAGAATTCAAGTCCACCACCATTGACTGCACCCGCCCCAATAACACAAATAGGCTTATAGAAAGATCTTTATAATCAACTTGTGGGACACCCCCGCGCCGCACGGCCACCAGCTGCTGCGTGTGCCCCTTGCCTCGCTGCTGCCTCGTTTTGCCTCGCTCGCCGGCTGCCGCCGCTACGAGCGCTTTTTCCCCTGTTTTGTTTTGTTTTGTCTGGAATTTGTGCCTGTATTGCCGATCTGTGTTTCTCCTGTTTTTCACCCGTTTTTGTCGCATTTTTGTGCCTGTTTGATTAGTAAACGTGTGTACTCTCCTTCCTTGTTGTCCGCCTACCGCGCCGCCCCCCGCCCCCCTTCCCGCCACCGCCGCTTGTCCCCGCCCCTTTTTCTTCTGTAACCCTCCCCGCTCCCGCCTCCCAGCTGCCCCGCCCACCCGCGCACTTGGCCTTTAATGGCGACCGTGCGACGCAGGTGAGTGTGACCCACTTGTGGGACACCCCCGCGCCGCACGGCCACCAGCTGCTGCGTGTGCCCCTTGCCTCGCTGCTGCCTCGTTTTGCCTCGCTCGCCGGCTGCCGCCGCTACGAGCGCTTTTTCCCCTGTTTTGTTTTGTTTTGTCTGGAATTTGTGCCTGTATTGCCGATCTGTGTTTCTCCTGTTTTTCACCCGTTTTTGTCGCATTTTTTGTGCCTGTTTGATTAGTAAACGTGTGTACTCTCCTTCCTTGTTGTCCGCCTACCGCGCCGCCCCCCGCCCCCCTTCCCGCCACCGCCGCTTGTCCCCGCCCCTTTTTCTTCTGTAACCCTCCCCGCTCCCGCCTCCCAGCTGCCCCGCCCACCCGCGCACTTGGCCTTAAATGGCGACCGTGCGACGCAGGTGAGTGTGACCCACTTGTGGGACACCCCCGCGCCGCACGGCCACCAGCTGCTGCGTGTGCCCCTTGCCTCGCTGCTGCCTCGTTTTGCCTCGCTCGCCGGCTGCCGCCGCTACGAGCGCTTTTTCCCCTGTTTTGTTTTGCTTTGTCTGGAATTTGTGCCTGTATTGCCGATCTGTGTTTCTCCTGTTTTTCACCCGTTTTTGTCGCATTTTTGTGCCTGTTTGATTAGTAAACGTGTGTACTCTCCTTCCTTGTTGTCCGCCTACCGCGCCGCCCCCCGCCCCCCTTCCCGCCACCGCCGCTTGTCCCCGCCCCTTTTTCTTCTGTAACCCTCCCCGCTCCCGCCTCCCAGCTGCCCCGCCCACCCGCGCACTTCGCCTTAAATGGCGACCGTGCGAACGCGCAGCGGTCACGCGCAGCGGGCGCGCCGATTGTGCGCCGAAGGCGCGCCAAAGGTAAGCCCGTCTGCGCCCGTCCGCGACTGGACCGCGCCCAGCGCCAGGACCCCTGGACCTCGAAGAGCCCGACCGACCCGCCTGACGTACTCAGCCGCCACCCTCATCGCTCTCAACACCGGCCGACTCCCAGAATGCCACCAAGCCACTCCAAGACGCACCCACGGACCGTTCAGCTGCCACGCCTGCAAGTTCTCCTGCAGCCGGACCAGCCCCGCACCAGCACCCGCCAAGTCGAACTCCAGCAGCACCCACCTCAAGTGCATCCTGCTCAACACTCGCTCCGTCCACAGACACGCCATCGAACTCTGGAACCTCCTAGACGCCACAGCCCCTGACGTTGCCTTCCTCACGGAGACCTGGATGAACACCTCTTCAGCTCCCGACATCGCCATCGCTATCCCAGAGGGCTACAAGATCGTCCGGAGGGACCGAAACGCCAACCAGATGGGAGGAGGCATCGCCATCATCCACAGGAACACCATCCGCCTCACGACCAGCACCGACAACACCCTGACCAGCGCCGAACACCTGCATTTCCTGATCCACACCAACCCGAACACCACCCTCAGAGGCACCCTGATCTACCGACCCCCGGGACCACGCACGCAATTCAGCGAGGACATCGCCGACTTCGTCAGCCCGCATGCCCTCCCCTCCGCTGACTACATCCTCCTGGGAGACCTCAACTTCCATCTGGAGAACAACAACGACCGCAACACCAGCACCCTGCTCGACAACCTCGCCAACCTGGGACTCAAGCAACTGGTGTCCACCCCCACCCACCTCGCCGGACACACACTCGACGCCGTCTTCTCATCCAGCACAGACATCGACTTCAGCCACACCACAGAGCTTCAATGGACGGACCACAGCTGCGTCCACTTCACCTTCAAGAGAACAACGACCCACCAACACCAGCAACACACCGCCCGCAGAAGCTGGAACAAGATCACAGCAGACCAGCTCGCCACCTCCCTGAGCCAACACCCTCCTGCCAGCTCAGCGAACCCCAGCCAGGCCGCCGATAACATCACGAAGTGGATCAGCAACTGCGCGGACGAACTCGCCCCGCTGAGGACCCCGCCTAGCAGACCCGGCAGCAAGAAGGCCCCATGGTTCACCGATGAACTCAAGAGCTCCAAGAAGAACTGCCGAGCCCTCGAGAAAGCCTGGAAAAGGGATCCGACACCTGACAACAGGACCTCCTACAAACTTGCCACCCGGAAACACCACCAGCTGATCCGCGCCGCCAAGAGAACAGCATTCAAGGACCGGCTGGACAACAACGCACACAACAGCAAGGAACTCTTCAACATCGTGAAAGAGCTTTCCAACCCCAACGCAGGAAACAACGACATCACCCCATCGCAAGACCTCTGCAACTCCCTCGCCTCCTACTTCCACAACAAGATCACAGACATACACAGCAGTTTCAACAACCAACCAACGCACACCACGACCGACCAGCCACCCCCCCCCACCACCACCCTCCACGCCTGGACCCCGATCAGCACAGAAGACACCATCCGCACGATGAACTCAATCCACTCCGGATCACCGACCGACCCCTGCCCCCACCACATCTTCAACAAGGCCGACGCTGTCATCGCACCCCACCTGCGAGACATCATCAACACATCCTTCGACACCGCCATCTTCCCCGAGAGCTGGAAACACGCCGAACTCAGCGCTCTACTCAAGAAACCAACAGCGGACCCCACCGACCTCAAGAATTACCGCCCCATCTCGCTTCTCCCGTTTCCAGCCAAAGTCATCGAGAAGACCGTCAACAAGCAGATGGCCGCCTTCCTCGAGACGAACGGATCCCTCGACCCCTCACAGTCCGGCTTCCGAGCCAACCACAGCACCGAGACCGCCCTCATCGCCGCCACCGATGACATCCGAGCCCTGATGGACAATGGAGAAACAGCGGCCCTCATCCTCCTAGACCTCTCCGCGGCATTCGACACGGTCTGCCACCGCACCCTAATACAGCGCCTCAGCAACATCGGCATCCAGGACAAGGCGCTGGAATGGATCATCTCCTTCCTCGACGGAAGAACACAGCGAGTCCGCCTACCACCGTACAAGTCAGAGGCCTCCGAAGTCATCTGCGGCGTCCCCCAAGGATCATCCCTGAGCCCCACCCTCTTCAACGTCTACATGAGCCCCCTCGCGGCCATCGTACGCAAACACCACCTCAGCATCATCTCCTACGCCGACGACACCCAGCTGATCCTCTCCCTGACCAACAACCCCGTCGCCGCCAGAGCCAACCTACATGAAGGGATGAAAGAGGTAGCCGAATGGATGACGACCAGCCGCCTGAAACTGAACTCGGACAAGACGGAGGTCCTCATCCTGGGCTCCTCTCCCTCCGCCTGGGACGACTCCTGGTGGCCTCCCGCCCTGGGCACCGCACCCAAACCGACAGACCATGCACGTAACCTGGGCTTCATCCTGGACTCCTCCCTCTCCATGACCAGGCAAGTCAACAGCGTCTCCTCGGCGTGCTTCAACATCCTACGCATGCTACGGAAGATCTTCTGGTGGATCCCCACAGAGACCAGGAAGACCGTCACCCAGGCCCTCGTCACCAGCCGACTGGACTACGGCAACGCCCTCTACGCCGGGACCACCGCCAAGCTCCAGAAGAGACTCCAGCGGATCCAAAACGCCTCAGCCAGACTCATCCTCGACATCCCACGATCCAGCCACATCTCCGGACATCTGAGAGACCTTCACTGGCTCCCCATCAACAAGAGAATCACCTTCCGCCTCCTCACCCACGCACACAAAGCCCTACACGACCAAGGCCCGAGCTACCTCAACAGCCGAGTCAACTTCTACGCTCCCAAACGCCACCTCCGATCAGCCAACCACGCCCTCGCCGCCGTCCCCCGCATCCGAAGAGCAACCACAGGAGGAAGGTCCTTCTCCTACCTGGCCGCCAAGACCTGGAACTCCCTCCCGTCCGATCTGCGCCTGACCCAAGACCACCTCCCCTTCAGGAAGAAGCTGAAGACCTGGCTGTTCGAGCAGTAGCAGCACCCCCCCCCCCCCAGCGCCTTGAGACCCTACGGGTATGTAGCGCGCTTTATAAGTGTCACTGATTGATTGATTGATTGATTAGTGGTACGAGAATTTTATTCCATATGGTCTCTGTTTCGGAAAGACTGAGGATTTTCTTTTCATCTTGAACTATTCTTGCCACAGTTGATGTGTCTGCCTAAAAGAGAAGGGTCAATGTCTTCTTATTCAACACATTTTGTGAGCACTGACATGTTAGTTTACAGCCAGCATACATTATAGCCAAATGCACTATATATTCCAAACACATTGATCTTAGGTGGAAAAAACATTTTTTGAAAAAGTGGAGTAAGAGTTTGTGTGTATCCAATCCCAATGTGAAGTGTTCTATTGCAAATTATCAAGATTATGCAATTAAAGATGTGCTTATTCAATGACTTCGTGATGGTTTCCCAGAGGAGAAATTGTATTCGCACAAGTTGGGTATCAGCAAGCAAAAATGTAGATTAATTTTGCTTATTATTACTCAGTTACGATCCACTGGAAAAAAACATATAGATCTGATTTTGAAATTAAGTATAGCCTAAATATCTCTTTAGATTTTACATTTATTTCTCCTCTGTCTGTCACAAACCCATCTTTTTCCACGTAGCATCCAGTTGTGGACTTTATCTCCAGATGTTAGGTTTGTAAGCCTTTGAGGCCCTGGATAACCTAAACAGATACTCCTAAAGTAGGTAAGCTATTCTTGCTCCCAATGGAAAAACTGGGTCAATGCTTTTAAAGTAGTTAGTTTCAAAGATGCATTTTTATTATGCGCACTAGCTCACTTTTTTTACCGTTTTAGTCAGTTTTATGAAAATAAATTAAGAAGTGCTTCTAATCCATTGTGAACCACAAAGAAACCCTCTATGGTGGGTGTGCACTATGCAAAACACCCTAAGCTAAGAATCTCAAATTGTTTGTTTTCTTAAGGGTACTGTCAGAATTGGTCACTAATGTTTCCTCTGTGAGGTGATTGGCATGCCATCAGCAGCTGAGATGGTGACATATACTTAACTCTTGTCTTGGGCTCCATTACAAAGCATAGAAGAAGCCAACGCTACAGTCAGGCTTTGGAACGAACTGCCTTTTAGACATCGGGCTAGGAAGCAGTGATTCTGCTTTTTAAGAGATTTGGCTTCCAAATGTGAACCTAGGGTACACAGCTGCCTTGTTGCTGTTTTACAAACAGGTAGATATGTTTGTGCCGCCAACTAATGCAACACTATGGCTTATAATGGGGAGACAACTATCTCAACATATGTGTTACAACTCATGCGTTTACATCGCGTGCCGTCACAACGCACGCGACGTTATGACGCATACGTTCACTACGCTCGCCATTACATCGCATGCGCTTTGACAACGCATGCTTTTAGAGCACATGGGATGTAATGGACGGGTCGTGCGCCGGGACACAGACAACGCTGGAACCATGACGAGACACAGGTAAGGACGAAGCTTAACTCTTAGTGTTTTAGGGTTTAGGGTAGTTGATGGGGAGTGTAGTGGGGGTAGTGTTTTAGGCTTTAGGGATTAGAGTTTAGGGCTTAGGGTTGAGGAAGTAGTATATGGTAGTGTTTTAGGCTTTTGGGTTTAGGGATTAGGCTTAGGCTTAATAGTAGTGCAGGGGACTGTTATGGCTTTAGGTGTTAGGGCTTAGAGCTTACGGTTAATAGTAGTATAGGGTACTGTTTTTGGATTTCGGGGTTAGGGCTTAAGGTTAATAGTAGTTTAGGGTTCTGTTTTTGGCTTTCGGGGTTAGGGTTTTGGGCTTAGGGTTAATAGTAGTGTAGGGTACTGTTTTTGGCTTTTGGGGTTAGGGCTTAGAGTTGAGGTCATAGTGTAGGGTCGTTTTATATGCTTTAGTGTTTAGGGCTTTGGGTTGAGGGTAGTGTTGGGTAGTGTCATGGGTCGTAGTGTGTTTGGTAGGTTGCTATATCAGTGTTTCGGGGCAGTTAGGGAGAATTTTGCGATCTAATAGAATGCGTGGTATTTGTGTGCGTTGGGAACCTATTTTGCATGCATGTGAAGGGGAAATGCGGTGTAATGGTTTGCGAATGCATGCGATGTAACTTGAATGCGATGTAAAAAATGCGATGTAATAGCATGCGTTGTTTTGGTTTGTGTTGTATGAACATACATCCCTTATAATGTGTAAAATGACCGACTACATCCATTGGGACTGACTTGGGCTGGCCCACCTTTCACACTCCATACATGGCCAATAGAATCAGATAGGCTTTTACCCTACCATCTTCCTGTATTCATCGTCTATGCTTTGTGGTGGTGCCCTGCGTGGAGTGTGGTATTGTAAAAGCCTCACAGTGCCTAAAGAAAGGAGGCTTACACCTAACAAAGATGGTGTGAGTTGTGGTGGCCAGTCTTTTCGATTAAATGTGGCTATTGTCTGTGGCACTTTAAATTATTGGCTAGTAGACATGTGACAGTTGCGGAGCTACTGACAAAGCACCCCTGCTGTCATCTCTGCCACCTCTTCTAAATGCGTTAGTTCGATCACCCTTGTTACAAGATGGTAGAAACCAAATCTAATAATGACCGTAGTCATATATATTCCGTTGACCTCTATGAGAACCTTACGCATGGGCCAGAGTTAATGTCCTTTCCTTACATGCAATGATATTTTATCATTGAAAATGCACATTATAGGCCACAAAAATGCCTCATGCTTTGCACTCTTTCTATTGATATGAACATACATATACGTATTGACCCTTTTGAAAAAGGTATTTCAAATGAGATTCGATTTTGAAATTGTTCTCATAAGTACTGTCAAGTGGCATCTTCAACATAGGATATGTTAGTATTTGTTTTATATAGCGCAAACTTGACCCGAAGGTATCAGAGCACTTTACACGAGCACCAGTTGCGTTACAGACGGACACATTCATTTTTTCTTAGGCATTGGGAGATTTAGGGTGAGATGTACAACCCATTTATGCCACCGCAAACAGGAGAACCTCCCATTTGTGGCCGCAAAAAAGGGTAATAGCATTTGCGACTCTCGTTATTAGGAAAGGGTGTCCCTTCCTAATAGCGAGTCAACATGCTATGTACTAGTGTTTTGCAACCGCATTTGCGGCCACAAAACACTCGCAGTTTACCACCTACTCCAAGTAGGTGGTAAACCACTTGCAAAGGGGAAAGGGTCCCCAGGAGATCCCTTCCCCTTTGTGAGTATGTTGAAAAATATTTTTTAAGAGCAGGCAGTGGTCCCAGAGACCACTACCTGCCCTTAAATAATGAAACTGAAAAGTTTCATTTTTCGTTTTAAACGCATCCAGTTTTCCTTTAAGTAAAAGAGGTAGCATTTAAAAAAATATAACTGCTTTATTAAAACAGCAGTCGCAGACAAGGTGGTCTGCTGACCCCAGCAGGCCATCATCCCTGGGAGGGCCTGTCATTTCCAATGGGCTCGCAAATTGCGAAAGGCTCATTAATATTCATTAGCCTCGCAATGTGCGACCCTATTGGGAATCGCAAACAGTGTAAAACACACTGTTGTACATGCAAAATAACGCCTTTCAAATTGCGAGTCGCAAATAACTTTCAATTTGCGACGCACTATTTTGCATATCGTACATCTGACCCTAAGTAATTTGCCCAGAATCACAGGATGTTGTGCATTCCTGCCGCGACTCGAACCCCTTACATAGCGTCGAGGTCGTCCGCCCTAGCCCTAAGGCCACACCCTCTCTATGTTCATGTCACTACATTGAAAAATCTTTGTTAAAGCCAGAATTATATTTTGTACAATCCCAGGTTATTCCCTGTGACTGTCTACTGGCTGTTTCCTCTCTTTTGTCAAGTAATGTCTACGTCATTTTTTCTTTATCTCGTGCGCTACACAGTTTTTTTGCATACTCCTTGCTCTACATCGTTTTGCTGTAAGGTATTCCAGTAACCAACTTTCAGAAGCCAAAATGTTCAGAAAGCTCTATCTAATATATTAACACTTTTGAATAATGTGTGAAAACTAGTCCTTAACCGCCAGAGCTGCCGACTTTGGAACTGAGGAAGTAGGTTCAAGTCACAGCGTCGGCTCAGCACCCTGTGATTCTAGACAGATCACCTAATCTCCCCGTGCATTAAAAAAAAATGCAGCACAGAAGCTGTGTGTTTACAAACATCAGAAAGAAGACAGAGCAACCAGCCACATTTCGTTTAACAGTGGAAGTTGGTCTTGACAATTTTTAACCACATGTGCTTGAAGTTTTGCGCTTATAAATTGATGTAAATTTTCATTATAACATATTCAGCCTGCTGTAAGGCAATTTATTTCCATGAGGACATTGGTAACTTTTAACGATGGCGCCTGTAAAAAGCAGTGGTGCACCATATATCTGACCTTAATGCAAAAGTATAGTCTGTTGGAAGCAGATCGCCCCTTTCATTATTCTGCAGACATATGAAGTAGAAGAGCTATGTATTTAAATAGTTGACACTAGGCCTTCCAAGTTCCTGCTTAGCCCACATATGGGTGTGGAAGCTGAGTCGGTTGTTGAGGTAGGTAGGTCCAGTATTGTAAAGTGCTTTGTGTGCGTGGATGAGGAGCTTCAACGTGATCCTCTTGTTGACGGGGAGCCAGTGCAGGTGGGGTGCGATGTGGCTGCGGCGGGGAACATTGAGGATTAGTCGAGCTGATGTGTTCTGGACTCGTTGTAGTCGTCTCAGGTGCTTGTTTGTTGTTCCTGAGTAGAGGGCGTTCCCGTAGTCGAGTCGGCTGGTGACGAGGGCCTGGGTGACGTCTTTCTTGGGTCGATGGGGATCCATTTGAAGATTCTGCGGAGCATTCGGAGGGTGTTGAAGCAGGACGCGGAGACGGCGTTGACATGCCTGGTCATGGAGAGGGTGGAGTCGAGGATGACCTCCAGGTTGCGTGCGTAGTCCGTGGGTTCCAGGGCTGTGCCTAGTGATGTGGGCCACCTGGAGTCGTCCCAGGCTGATGGGGCGGGTCCGAGGATGAGGATCTCCGTCTTGTCTGAGTTCAGCTTCAGTCTGCTGTCCTTCATCCAGTCGGCTACAGCCCTCATTCCTCTGTTGAGGTTGGCTTTGGCGGTGTGGGGTCTTCAGTGAGGGCTATGATTAGCTGGGTGTCGTCGGCGTAGGAGATGATGTTGAGGTTATGCTGTCGTGCGACGTGGGTGAGAGGAGCCATGTAGATATTGAACAGTGTCTGGCTGACGGAGGATCCCTGTGGAACGCCGCAGATGATCTCGTGGTTTTTGAGCGAAAGGGTGGGAGGCGGACACTCTGGGTTCTGCTGGAGAGGAAGGATGTGGTCCAGGCCAGGGCCTTCTCTTGAATGCCGACGTCCTGAAGGCGTGTTGATAGGGTGCGGTGGCAGACTGTGTCAAAGGCTGCTGATAGGTCCAGGAGGATGAGGGCGGCTGTTTCTCCTTTGTCTATCAAGGTTCTGATGTCAGTGGCGGCGATGAGGGCGGTCTCGGTGCTGTGGTTGCTGCAAAAACCGGATTGGGAGGGGTCCAGGATATTGTTGTCTTTAAGGTAGCAGGTTAGCTGTTTGTTGACGATCTTCTCTGTTACTTTCCCCGGGAACGGGAGCAGGGAGATGGGCTGGAAGTTCTTGAGGTCCTTGGGGTCTGCTTTGGGCTTCTTCAGGAGGGCGTTGATCTCGGCATGCTTCCAGATTTCCGGGAAGGTGGCTGTCTCGAAGGAGCAGTTGATGGTTTTCCGGAGGTGGGGCACGAAGGTTGTGCTGGCCTTGTTGAAGACTTGGTGCGGGCAGGGGTCCGATGGGGAACCGGAGTAGATGGAGTTCATCATGGTTTTGATGGTGTCTTCGTCGCTGATGCTGGACCAAGTGGTCAGGCGGCTGGTGCGGGTGGTAGTCGCAGGGGCGGTGGACTCGGTGGTGGGTGCGGGGGTCGAAGTTGAAGCTGTCGTGGATGTCAGTAATCTTGCGGTGAAAGAAGGTGGCCAGGGAGTCGCATAGGTTTTGTGATGGTGGGATCTCGTTGGTGTTGGGGTTGGAGAGTTCTTTCACGATGCTGAAGAGCTCTTTGGTGTTGTGTGCGTTGTTGTCTAGGCGGTCCTTGAAGGCGGTCCTCTTGGCGGTCCTGATGAGTTTGTGGTGTCTGCGGGTGGCGCTCTTAAGGGCTGTGTGGCTGTCTGGTGTTCGGTCGTGGAGCCATTTCTTCTCCAGCTTCTGACAAGTGTGCTTGGAGGTCCGAAGGTCTTCGGTGAACCAGGTGGCTTTCTTGTTGGTGTGGTTGATTGTGGAGGTCTTGAGAGGGGCGAGGGTGTTGGCGCAGTCGTTGATCCACTGTGTGAGGTTGGTTGCGGCGGTGTCTGGGTCAGTGGGGTCGGCGGGTGGTCTCCGGGCGAGGGTTGTCATCAGTTGGTCCTTGGTGACCTTGCCCCAGCAGCGGCGTGGCAGCTGTTGGGTGCGGTGGTGTGTGGTGGGTCTCCTGAAGGTGAAGTGGACGCATCTGTGGTCGGTCCAGTGGGGTTCGGTGGTGTGGTTGAAGGAGACGTGGGGGCTTGCGGAGAAGATGGGGTCCAGTGTGTGTCCGGCAGCGTGGGCGGGTGTCGTCACGAGCTGTTTGAGTCTGAGGTTGGCGAGGTTGTCGATCAGGGTGGAGGAGTTGGCGTCGTTGTTGTTCTCGAGGTGGAAGTTCAGGTCTCCGAGGAGGATGTAGTCCGTGGAGGCGAGGGCGTGGGTGCTGATGAGGTCGGCAATGGTGTCGCTGAAATGTGGTCGGGGTCCGGAAGGTCTGTAGATAAGAGTTCCTCTGAGGGTCGTGTTGGGGTCGGTGTGAATCTGGAAGTGCATGTGCTCAGCGGTGGTGTGTGTGTCGTCGGTGTTAGTTGAGATTCTGATGGAGTCTTTGTGAACGATCGCGATTCCACCTCCTACTCCGTTGTCGCAGTCTCTGTGGGAGATGTTGTAGCCCTGTGGGATGGCTATGGCGATGTCTGGTGCCGAGGTAGCGTTCAGCCAGGTCTCTGTCAGGAAGGCGAAGTCGGGCGGTGGAGTCTAGGAGGTTCCAGAGTTCAATGGCGTGCTTGCGAGCAGAGCGGGTGTTGAGGAGAATGCAGTGGAGGTGGTTGGGTTCTTTGGCTGGTGTTTTTGTGGGCTGGATGCTGGTGTAGCTGCAGTTGCGGCAGGTAAAGGGTCCTTGGGTGCGTTTCGGGGTGGCCCGGTAGCAGGGGTGGGCTCGTCCGGTGTTGAGTGCATGTAGGGTGCTGGATGTCGTAGTGCAGTCTGGCGTGGCGGGGGTGTAGAAAAAGGTAGGGCCGATGTTGACCGAGAACCTTTTTAAGTATTGCCCGGCGCTAACAGCCTCAAATACCACTCGAATCTATCAAGCAAAGAGGCAGGCGCTGGAGACTGGAAGGCAGGAAACAGAAGTTTTATTCCGACGGAGCAGAACACGTCAACTCAGACAACAGGGTATCTTCTCGAGGTGCTCTAACTGCATCTCTGAGGCCTGGCCTCTTATACACAGGTTTATGGCTTTATTGCATGAAACACATCTTTGTCAATGCTTTGATGTACGGAAAGGCATCCTCGGAATTCCCGCTCCAAGCCCGTTCCCACACACATTTACAGTAGAAGTCCCCACCCCGGTCACAACAGGTGATGATTGTTACACAGCTGGGCATTCTGCCGATTCCCGGAATGCATGTGGTTGATCGGATCTCATGGGGTGGGGGCTTTGATCAGTTGTGGATCCTTTGATGGGGGAGTTTCCTACTGTATGGGGGCAATAAACAGCATCCGCAGGGCCGGGTGGCGGCCTGGGAACGAGCAGGACAATCGGGCAGAGAGGAAAGGGGGTTTTTATCAAAGGGATACCGGATCATGAAAGGGATTGAGGGAGGTGTTGAGCTGGGAACAGGATGGGGTTCCGAGGCAGGGTTGCGCTGAAGAGGGGTTTATGGCCCGAGAATGTGAGAGCGGGGGCTGTCAGCGTGCGGGGGATGTTTGCGAGGTTTAGGAGAGAGAGAGAGAGAGACGCGCTGGCTATCGGCAGTAGGCAGAGAGGATGAGCCTAAAATGGGACAAGATGGCGCTGATAATGTTGATGTCGCAAACTAGATTTTAACAGGGGGGCACGAGATCCTGGGGCTCTGGCGTGGGCGTGGTCCAGGCGCGGACGGGCGCAGTCGGGCGTAGACGGGCTTGCCTTTGGTGAGCCTTCGGCGCGCCAGCTGTGCGCCGGCTGTGCGCGTCCGCTGCGCTTTCTCGCAGTCTCCTCCATATATGGTGAAGTGGGAGGGAGGAGCAGCTGGGAGGCGGGAGCGGGGCAGCGAATGGGGAGCGGGGCAGCGAATGGGCGTCGGGGAAGCGGGTACAGAAGAAAAAAGGGGCGGGCCATCGGGGAGCAGCGGTGGGGAGCCGGGGGAGCACAAAGCGGGAAACAATCACGGGCAGAGCCATATCGTTGTTGCCATATCTATTATGCGTGTCCTTGACGGACACGCATGATAGCTATTGGGTAACATTGACATAACGGAAGATAACATGACAGGGAAGCAACAGATATGGTATCCTTTGGGTTGGATTGAATACAGGAAGTAAAGCATGACTTACTGTACATTAAGCCCTGAAGAAGTTGCGGGATCTGATACCCGACAAGGGACAAAAAACGTTTTGTCTGCAGAGATTGGTGGATCTGCAATAAAAGAATAAGACAGAAATGAAAAAGACTGTGGGTACAATTTATGTTATAAAAGAAATTCAGCCTGTGCTGGGGATTGTTTTGTCTAGATTGGGTGGCCTGGGCCGCATTACAGAGAGAGGGGTGGTACTCTCTGCCTTGCATCCACCGCTCCATAGATACGTAGCACTAGGATAGGGTGTATTTCCCCTATGAGCGCCACTATCCAGTTAATAAACCACCCTCCAACTGGAAACGCTTTTGCAAACTGTCCTGCCTGAGGCAGGAAGATGGCTTAGAGAAACTCCTATGGCTTGGACTTCTTTGTCTTCTGAATTCCCATATCCCAGACTGATGCAAGCACTGCAAGACCTTCTCCAGGCGAACTTTGAAGGACCATTAGCAGATTTGCTTTCATATGCGGGAAGAGAGACAAAGGCATTCGATTTACCTCCCTGGTAACATTGGAAAGTCTCAGGAGTGAGGAGAGGATGTTCCCTCTTCATCCAGTCTTTAAGGATTTCCACAGAGAGATTTCCAAGAGGAAGTAGGAGAAGGAGAGTCAGCTTTGTTTTTGGTTGATGTTGAGGGCTTCGATGTCAAGAAGAGGTACTGCTCCTAAATGTTCGCTATTGAGGCCTGGCTTGACAATGAGAACATAGCGTCGAAGAGGAGGTGACATTCATTTTTGAGGGTAACTTCAATGTCAAGACTCACAGAATCTACTGCTTCCGTTCAGAAAACTGCAAAGCGGCTTATATGAATGAAGATGTGGAGACTTCTTTCTTTCTGAATCAGACCCCAAATATTCTAGATACTAATCACCTTTGACCTCCCTCTTCAGTGGTAATTCCAGACTCACCATCTCCACCACATTCTCCTCTTGCTCTCCACCCACTTATGCCTCCTATTCTTGCTCCTCCTCCACCACCTCCAATGATTCTTGTGAAGCCACCATCACCTGTAGCTACAGTTACTTTGGAATCACAGCCCTAGTCTAGTCCTGCAGTGGTACCTTCAAGCCATTCCAAGTCACCATCACATCCTTCACGATCTCGTTATCATCGATATAGGACAAGGTCACAGTCTCAGTGTTGGTCTCATCGATCAAGATCTAGGCAATCAAGACTAGGCCTGAGAGAAATGTTAGTTACGCAGGAGTATTCGTAGTAATTTTAGTAATTATGCTTTGCTCTTGTGATATGACATTACCAAAAATATGCCAGCTTCAGTAAATCAGAGTAGTTTGAGGCAAACATGCTAACACAGGAGCACAGGAATAGCAAATTAGGAGAACTAAGAGAGATAGCGGCTGCTGGCTACTGCTGTTCTTGTCCTGCTGCATTTGGTGCTGTTTTCTTAGCACACAATGCATCCCGTGGCCCATTTTGGATGCAAGGGTACATGTTGCACTGAGAAAATGGAGCTAAATGATGGATTGTGCTTAGCAGACAGTTACACAGTTACACATATTGACAATTAATTTTGCTATAATTGCAAGGAATTATGCTAGAGAGAATTATGCCAGTTATACCTCCTTTGACTCTGCTGGCAGCTCGGAAATGCCACTCCACTGTTCAGTTACCCACAGTTCCACTAGATGAAGAAATAAAAAGGTTGGGTTCTGTTGAACGAAAAATATGTGACATTTTTGCCACTTCTATGAAGACAGCTTTGTCAGGCACTTATGAAAAGTTGCTTTTAGGCTCTTAACTAGCAGTTCAGCTGGCACTGAAGACCTTCTTTCCATCACTTAAGATGGACTCCTTGCTTGTCCAGATGGACAGCTCAGCAACTATGCATGACCCAAACAAGAAGTGAGGAACGAAATCCAGACCCTTGTTCCTGGAAGCACAAATCATCTGGAAGTAGTTAATAGCCAGAAATCTGAGTGTAACTAGTACAGTCCAACTTCGAGGGATTCAGAAAGCTCAGGCAGACCATTCATAAGAACCACAATCGGATATTAAACAACTTTGTCCTGCACAACATATTTTCCTACAGGGATATCCCTCAAATAGAACTGTTTTCAAGCACAGAGAACAACAAGTGCCCAGACTTCGACCCCAAGGTTTTAATAACCAGGAACGAAGGGGGATCCCCTACGGATCGACAAGTCCACCGAATTTCTCTGCACGTTTTCACCAATTCTTCTAATTAAACTGATGTACTTGAGTTGAGAGCCAGAAGGATTCTCCTTGCACCAAAGTAGCCCTGGCAGAAAAGGTTCATGGACCTGTTTTACCTATCAGAACAACCACACTAGACATTACCATGCAGACTGGAGCTTCTGCACATGTTCTGTGCCAATTCTGCATCACAACCTTCCATCATTGTGTTTGACAGCCTGGCTCCTGCACTCATACATTGAAGCCAGTTGAACTACAATTGGGTTCTTAATTATAATGGATATGTGAGGGACTGTTGTTCCTGAAGAAGGCTGTCTCGCCCTGCAAGAGCAAGTAAAGCAGCTGTAACATATAGACCCACAGACAGCAGAGAAATAATCACCTCCTTTTGTCACCACTTATGTTTCGACATCACCAAAGAGCATAACTAATACACAGATTCAATAGGGTTGACCATTAGGTAATTTTAACTTTGATTTTCCTATAAGATCCGTCAAACTGTTATTATATAGAGAAGTCCTTTGTATGGATTTTTTCCACTTTATATTTTCCCGTCACACCAACGTCCCCACAAGCTCTTCTAAATCAAAGAAACGTTTACCATATTTAAAAATATGCCTATAATGATGCTTTCGAAATGTAGTGGCACTTAAGTACTATAGCCATAAATTATATTCTTGCGATATTGCCATGACTCAGATTGCAAAACTACAAGGTTTTCAGGACCATGACAGACCAAGTGGATCATCAGCGCAGTCTGCTAAGAAGACAAACTTGGATTACTCTAAAGAGCAACTCGGTCTCATACTCTTTCTCTGTTGGCAAGCACTGAAATCATGGAAGTGGTCCTGAAACGACAGGTACATGTGGCATAGCAATATTTCTGTTGTAGGTTGCTGTTGTTAATTGCACAGACACGCTAAACATAAGGGAATGGAATGTGGCCCTGTATCTTATTTTGGCTTTCTAACTGGGTTTTCTTCTTCACCCGTTAGTTTTGGTTCCTTTTTCCCATTCTGGCTCTCCAGTTTAATATTGCACCTCTGCTGTTGACGCTTGCCCGTGCCTTGACGTGGTTTAGCAAAATAGGTGCCCTCATTCTCCAGCCCGACTCATCTGTTCAAATTTTTGCACAGCCCTCCGGCAATGAAGAACTATGTAAGGTCTGTCTAATGTGTTTATAATGGAAAAGTACATCATCATCTAAGAAGTGTCTGTATGTTATTTGCCACTAGATTTTGTAGATACAGATGCCTGTTCAAAATTATTCAGTACAAGATTGCATAGTGTTGACTCTCCGTGTCGGCAGCTTGGCAGAACTTAAGAGGTGAGCCATGACAGAATTCTAGAAGAAAGAGTAAGGGGATTGCTGGCATGAGGACTGAGTGTGAGATAATTGGTACAGAAAGGATTATATCAACAAGTAATTCACCATACAAATATCATATCATATCTTCAGTTTAGCGACTCTGAGATGCATTGAGTAATCAACATCCCACTGTTGTACTCTAAGATACATGTGGCTGGAGGGGTCATGTACCAATCAGGCATTTTCTTGAGGCTGAAGCTTTTGAAAGTAGGTTTTAGGTCCTTTTGAGACCTTTTGTTTTCTAACTATGAGTTTAGAGGCCACCCATTGCTTACCGTTGGGTGGCTTCATTGTCGCTCTCATTTTATTGCTTCTTATTGGTCAGCTGCTGTAGGCTTCCTTCCCTTTTGTGTGCTTGTCCCTGCCCTGGAGCATGGATGCATTACTTGTGCCCTTCCAATGCCCATTTGTTTAGGTGCTACATTTTTCTTTGTGTTTAAGTACTCCACAAGAGTGCATGTTTTATTTCCCCTGTCACTGTTGTGTACTTCTCCCTCCTTCTTTGCTTCTGCCACCCTTCCCCCTCCCTCTTTCCATGTTTATTCCTTCCTCTCGCCTTCCCTCCCTCCCTGTTGCCTCCTGCCCTGCTACACAAAGAATCTCTAGGACATAGCCAGCGCTAAAAGAGTTGGAGCTTTTTTTTTACCAGTTGCAATGTTGACCCACCCACACGCCTGCATTAAAAAAAAGGCTATGACCCATTAAAGCACTTATTTTGGGTTTTTTTCAGCAGTACTGCACAGCAGCCACGCTGGCACAGCATGACTACAAAACAATTGTACTGCCAGTGTTTCTTAGCAATAGGAATATGGTACTGCTTATGGTCACCTTTGATCACATGACCAAAAGTAAGGTATTCCTCCAGGGCTTTGTGTGTGTATATATCAAAATAAAGAATTATGTTTATGACCTGTTCAAACGGGCAGTAAAGATTGTATGCGTACGGTTGTTGAAAGTTGGCTTTCTGCAGCCTGCACAGAAAAGGCACGTTGGAAAAGCAATATTTTAAGCATCTTTCTTGTTTTCAGAAATTGCTTTTCGCTCAGGAGGGAAGGGTCCCATATGAGTGGGCCTTTGCACTGCTATTGTCATGGATGTGAGTGCGCGCTTTGCATACCATGGGCTAGTTGAATACCACGCGGGCATTTCTTTGATGTGTGGCCTGTGAATGTACCGACGTGCAGCTTTACCTGCTCGGAGATGTTACATTCCAGGACGTGTGAGTGGCTGGTGTGTTCTTGACTGGTTTGTTTTTCTCGAGCTGTGTCCAGCGTGCTTAGCACACGAGTTCCTGCCAAGTTTATCTGTTGCCAGAGGCAGGGAGCAGCAGTATTTTCTTGCACGTGCCTCTATGCTGGAAGCTGTGTGTACTAGCTGTCGTGAAGCTGACTCACTCGTTCTGCCTTTGTATAGCGCGTTACTTACTACCACTGGTGTGGGGCCAGGCATTTCATCTGCTGGGGCATTTGCACTCGCCTCCCTGGCACTACGACCCTCCTGTTGACCACAACGGTACCTTAGCATGTTTTTGTACCAAAGATTAGAGCCGAGAGCTGCAGCGGCCGCGCTCTGCGCCAACGCAACAGATGGTCTGGGCGGGGAGTGAGGTCATTTCTTTTCTGGTTTTGGGCGCAGCTTCCATGTTGCCTCAGGGACTTTGTGTGGAACTGGTTACGTGGTTTTAATTTGATACATTGCTCTGCCGACAGCTTATGGTTTCTTATTTCCGAACAATCTTTTCATGCAACTATTACATGGAATTTACAAACAAACATTGACAAAGCTAACAGGTCTCGCCTATGCAAGAGCTATTGGCTTTGCCAATGTGTTTTAGCCATGGTGGTATACACCAGCCTGACTGCTGTTCAGCATGGCTAAAGGTAGCAATGCAGAGGAGTGTGTCATAGAGTGGAGTGGGGAAGAATGGATTAGAGTGGTGAGGAGTGCAGTAGTGTGGAGAACAGTGGAGTGGAGTGTCGTGAAGTGTCATGGAGTGGCAAGGAGTTGAGCAGAGTGGAGAGGTACAGAGTTTAGGGGAGTAGAGTGGAGGGGCGTAGAGAGGAGGGGCATAGAGTGGAATAAAGTGTTGTATAGTGGAGTGTTAAGACTGGCGTGTTAAGGAGTGGCATTGAGTGTAGTAGAGTCATAGAGTGGAGTGGCTTAGAGTAGAGAAGAGTCGTAGAGTGGAGTGGATTGGTGCTGAGTGGCTAGAGTGGATTAGAGTGGCCTAGAGTGAAGTGGTGAAGACTGGAGTGGCAGATAGTGGCATAGGTTGGAGTAGAGTGGATTAGAGTGGCTAAGAGCGAGAGGAGTGTTGTGGAGTGTCATGAATTAGAGTGTCAAGGAGTGGAGTAAAGCGGAGAGGCGTAGAGTGGGGGGGCGTAGAGTTGAATCAAGTGTCATAGAGGAGTGTTGTAGAGTTGAGTGTCTTGCAGTGTCATACACTGGAGTGTAGTAGAGTTGAGTGGCATAGAGTAGAGTGTCATGGTGTGGCGCAGAGTGGAGTAGAGTCCTACAGTGAAGTGGCTTAGAGAGGAGTGGTGTAGAGTGGAATAGGTATAGTGGAATAGAGTGGAGTACAGTGTCATAGAGTGGTGTGGAGCAGAGTGATGTAGAGTTTCATAGAGTACAGTGGAGCAAAGTAAAGTAGAGTGTCATAGAGAGGAGGGGCATAGAGTTCAGGGGTGTAGAGTGGAGTAAAGAGTCAGAGTGTGGAGTAGAGTGGAGTGGCATAGAGTGGAGTTGCATAGTGTAAAGTGGAGTAAAGCATAATAGAGTGGAGTGAAGAAGCATAGCATGGAGTGGCACAGAGTGGAGCAAAGTGGCATGGAGTGGCATAGAGTGTTGTAGAGTGGAGTATCATAAAGTGAGTTGTGCAGACAGGAGTGTTGTAGAGTGGAGTGGAGTGTCGTAGAGTGGAGTGTCATAGACTGCCGTTGAGTGGAGTGTGGTGAAGTGGAGTGTGGTATAGTGGACCTTCGAGTTGTAGCGTGGAGTAGAGGGGAGAGGCATAGAAAAAGAGTGGTATAGAGTGACATATGCATGGTGGGGTAGCACACTGCCATTACAAACAACACAGTTTCAAATGAAACAACCTTTATATTTGCACGTACATTGTTACTGATAAAACGATACATATATGTGTAAACTATACTTACACAAATGATAATGTGTGGAAATGGCATCACCTAATGTACTGAATTGTTTTGATTGTATTAAAATATTTGTTTCCACTGCGCTCCCAAATTAAAAAAAAATCTTCATTTTTGCTTTCCTAATTTTGTTGTGTGTTAGGAAAAACACTTTCTTTCCCAGTACCAGCAAGATTGTCATATAAATCCTCTTACTTTTAAATCAGTGAAAGAGAAGTAAACACCAAGCTCCCTCGAACACAGAGCTTGGCATTTGACCGCTGTTTTTGAACACACAGTAAATCTGATAAAATAGGAACAAAACGTAAAGGCCTGTTTACAGAAAGTGAAGACTCATGGAAGAATAAAAGGAGCAATAATGACAAGCTTTTCTCATTGGGAGGGATGAAGACATGCTCGGCACCTTAAAACAAATAATCCCAGCAAACAGAAAGCCAGAGAATGTGAGTTACAAACCACAAAGCCAATGGTAAGCAGTGGGCGGAATTCCCAGGGAAGCTTTCACAATGCCCACTAAAAGTCTTTTCAATACCAGGTAGACTTTGACCTAATAATATTTAATTGATTTACATGGAACCTGAATAAAAGAAAAAAGTAAACAGACTATTATAACAAAGGAAAGGAGGGGAAATATTACGAATGTATACATCATAGCTAAACACATCAATGGCCTAATGAATTCAAAGTTTTATCTGAAAATTGGTCCTTTAGGAATGCATAATCACATATGTGTGTTTATTTCTTGCTTAGTTGCAGTACTGGTTCCTTCACGTGTATCCCCTTCAATTTATTAGGGACTGTTTTTTTCACCACACACTGGATGCACCTTTGAAATTGTATATTTTTATCTAAAGGTAGTTTTGTCATACATGAAACAGTGGATGAATTAATGGATGTGGTGTAATGAATGTTTGCTGTTTTTTCATTCTCAAGCTTTGCTTTTTACAGTGTCTTAGAAGTTTCCTAACAAAACATGAACATTTAACCTAAGCCCATTTAAAAATACATTTTGAATATTTTTTGAAGACTGTATTAATGGGGCAAACTCTCTGAAGAAATGGTTAGTATGTGTAATAATGTAAAAATAATAAAGTATCAGAAATTGTGCTGTATTATGTTGCAGCCCATTTTTTGCTCTATAATTTAGTCAACATTGTGACATTATGTTGTCCTCGATTGGTGCATAATTCCAGTGGTGCAAAGCAGGCACCATATGTTAAAAGTGCTTGTGCATTAAGCAGAGAAACTGTGAAGTGTGCAAACTTAGTTTGGTGTGCATGCAAATCCTGCATTGCTGATCCCTATTGATATGCACTATTACTGCATAAACAAGCCAATAGTGGCACCAATGGGTGAGGCGGACTGGCCTCAAGGACCCTGTGGCCTCAGTGACACAGTCACTATTGCACTACGGTGTGATGCTTCGTAGGCCTGCCTGCAAGACTGGAGGTGAACTTCAGTGTGATTGTGGTGGACAGGCCGTTAAGATTTACTCACACTCTCCACCGCTAGGCCCCGCCTGATGGTGCTAAGACACCAGAGCTTCTAAGGTCTAGCATGGAAATGTGCTTCCTCAGGGGAGTGATCTGGTAGACTAGTCATGAAGGCTAAACCTGGTTCCCTAGTTAAAAATGTGTCAGCTGTGGCCTTAATGCCACATCCTCTCCCACTGATCCCCATACTGCCCCACTGAGAGAAACTCGCATTGCCTTCAGCTACAACCCAACTGTGCCTCGCTATAAACACCTGGAGGTGACAAAATTCAAATTATGCACCCGACAAGAGTAATATGCTGTCTGAAAAAAGTAACAACATCCTGGAAAAAGCAAACACTTATGGGGAATACAAGATAAAGTAAAGCATTTGAAATGTAAGCAGCAACAACATGGTTACCTTAATACTTTTACACTCATTATTCAGATATGGATTAGTGTTTTTGCCTGAAAGGACATGACTAAGGGCCTGGAAGGGACCAGTTTCAATACCCATTGCTTATATCATTACAAAACATACATAGTGTTAGATTTGGGGGGTCTCTGGTTGGCACAGGTAAGTACTTGTGACAAGCAGGGACCCTCTCGTCTAGTCAGGTTAAGGGGATCACCCTCTAAAATAACCCCTGCTCACCCTCTAGGTAGTGTGGCGCGAGCAGACAAGGCTTATCTCAGAAGTGTTTACAGGTTAAGCATTTGTGAACACATACAGTAACTCATGAACACACCACAAAAGGATAGCACACTAGTTTTATATCAAAAATAAGGGTTTTATATAAGGCTTAACACAAGATGCAATAAAGTATAAAATAGGCCACAATACTCTGAGAAATGCAGTGATTACTTCAAAAATGCATGTCTTTATGGTCCATGCACTCCGCGCTGACTGTGGGGTTCTTTTGGGACAGATCGTATTATAAAAGAGTTAAATAGCCGTTGCAGACTCTCGGGTCCGGTGCGCCTACAGTCGGAGTGTGGATCTCACAGTACCTTTTACTTTGTAGTTCTCAACGCGGATGATGCAGCAGGTGAAGGCATCCCAGGAGCGTGTGTTGGCTCTTCTCCGGTGCAAGCCCGGCTCATGTAGGTGCCTCGGTTCGGGGCGTTTGAGCGGGGGCCACAGGGCGAAGTGGGCAGTCCGGGTCGTGGAGCTTCACAGTGCGGGACGTGATGCGCGTGGTGCCTTTGAGCGGGGATGCCGTTCAGAACCCAGCAGCACAGTATGGGGCGGCTGGTACGCTTCGAGCGTACAAGCCGTACTCTTCAGTGTGGGCTGCGGGTTAGAGTTCTGGAGTGCAGCGCCAGGAAGCAAGTACGCTTTGTACGGGCCAGATCTTCCTTGCGGGGCGCTCCGGTCTTTGATTGCCAGCGGCAGGGGATGCGGTGAGAAGTGCGGCACAGGAGGGGAGAGTGCAGCGTTGTGCGGGCGGCCCTTCAATGGACGGTGCGAGCTACGGCTCGTGCAGAGCGGAGTCACATGGTGCAGCTGGCCACAGACACGGCTGCGGAGTGAACAGGGTTTACGAGTCGCACTCAGATCGTGGCTCCAGCGGCAGGGCAAATCTTTAGCAATGTCCAGTGGCTCTTAACACCTTGGCTGCTAGGGGTTTTCCCTCCTGTGCTGCAGAATCACGATCCCCATTGTTCATGGCAAGGTCAACTCGTCATAAGCACAGCTCAACCGTGCCTCATGATGAGTTGACCTTGTCATGAGCATGGAAGGGGTTAAAGGCAGGAGGAGTCCAATTTTCCTGGGACTCCGTTCAGGGGGCAAGCTCACCCACAAGCCCTTGGAGATAGTTGAAGTACAAGTAGAATAAAGTCTCTTTCAGTCTTTTCCTCTCCTTTCACAGCAAGGCAACCACTGCAGGCCAATCCCCCAGGTCAGGGACAGTACTCCTTATTGCAGCTTTCCCAATTCCTACTTGTCGGGCAGAGTTTCTTCTTGGTTCAAGCAGGATCTAATTTCTTAGGAGCAGGGCTCCAATATTTATACTACAAATCTTTTGTTCTCTCAGGCCAGGGGGCCCTTGCCTTGTTCAGTCCAGTTCTTGAGCACTTTGTTGTGGTGACTCTGGCTTGTTCTTTCAGTGTGCAGGGCAGAGACATCAGACACTCCACAGGAGGTGGAGCCATCATTATGGTGGCAGAGCACAGCCCTATTCTGAGTCTAGGGGCACTCCTCCCACCTATCTTGGATGTAATCTTCCTATTCACCACCTGGCTGCCCAGCCTGTCTCCTGGAATTCCCCAGCCCTGTCACTTACAGAAACCAGAGAGCAGATACACATCATAGCAGAGGCGGGCTGAAATGGTTAGGCAAGCAATACTAACTTTCTAAAAGTGGTATTTGCAAACACAGAACATTAAAATAAACTTTACTAAAATATGTATTTTATTATTCTGAGTTCAGGTATACTAAACTTGAATTTCTACCATGTTCCCTGAGTCTGTTAGGATCATAGGAAGTAACAATTCTAACAGCCCATTCTGGCCTATGAGAACAGGTAGCTTTGAAATAGTGAAAAATGAAATTGGCTGTAATTCACTATTAGGACATGCCACACACATCAGGGCTTGTCCTACCTTATGCTTACAATGCACGCTGCCCTTGGGCCTACCATAGGGGTGACTAATATGAAGTTAAGGGAAGGTTTAGGGACTGGCAAGTGGGTGCACTTGCCCAGTCAGCATGACAGTACCAGACTGCACGCAGGTTCTGCAATGGCAGACCTTAGACACATTTTACAGGACTGCTTCTGTGGGTGGCACAACCAGTGCTGCAAACCCACTAGCAGCATTTGGACTCACAAGCCATGGCACTCCTGGTGCACTTTACTGGGGTCTGACAGTAAACCAAATAAGCCAATCATGGAGACCAATCAACAAATACATGTTTATATAGGGAGCACTTGCACTGTGGCACTGATTGGCAGTGGCACAGTGCTCTGAGCAGCTAACACCAGCAAAACACATGAGGCAACAGCAAAAAAATGGAAGGGAGACCCACGCCAATGATGCCAGGTCTAACACATAGTATGGTTAAAAAAGACCATATCCCTGAACACAGAACCTCTGTACACATTTCATAAACTAGAATAAGGAAAACTGATAAGAATCACATTAAGCTAAGGGAAAACAATGTTGTTCAAAGAAAGACGAGAAAACAAGAGTAGCACTTCACTGGCAAAATCTGTAAAGTGGAGCTAATGTGTTTGGGTGTGAATAAAACCTACCGTGCCACTTTGCATCCACTCTGTCTTGCATTATTTAGTTATTTTTCATATTTTTAGGTCAAGCCTGGGCAGCGCATATTCTGCTGCGAGGCAGGCAGTATTGGAGTAGGGCTTTGAAGCCCCACCCAATCTCCACCCATATTTTTAATTAGCTTATGTCATTGTCCTTCCCAAATGCTGGCTTCTGAGTGGTTTTTGGGGATGTTTGTCCCTCCTTGGTACCGCCTTGTCTGCCCATAATGACTGGAACTATTACTGGTGTTATTACAAGGTCTGCTTTAACCCATTGACCGCAGCGTGAATTTCGCAGCGGTGCGGGAATTCTAATCAGTGGGCAGGGTTCAACGGCCCCTGGCCATCCTCCGAACACGCCCACTGCCACGTGGGACGGCCTGGGGGCGTCTGCAGCACCGAAGGGGTTAAAGGTCAGTGAGCACTATTTTATTTAATGTTCTTTCCCTATTCCACCCACGAACTCACAGCAGTGCATGCTTTTATTTAAATTTTTACTAATGGCGGTCGGCTTTAACTATAGCAGATACACTTTTTATTTTTTATTTTAGTAGGGCGGTCCACATTTAGCGGCCACGCTTATTTGTCTTGTTAACTAGCGCCCATGCAGCGCTTTTACATTTATGGAGGCCGGGCCCCTTTCTTTACACAAACCACGTCTAAAAAAAGGTACACTACTAACATTAAAGTGAAAGTGTGGCATGGGTGCTTTTATAAAAAAAAAACATCTATTTGTCAACTTGACAAAACAGATGCCTTTTTTTAGTCAAAGCCCCGATGCCGCGGTTTTGCTTTAATGTTTGACACTCCCCTTTCTTTAGGCGTGGCTTGTCTAAAGAAAGGGTAACAGCCTCCATTAATATGAAAGCGCCGCATGGGCACTAGTAAAACAAATATTTGCAATGCAATAGGTCTCGCATTTGCGAGAGTTTAAGGTTTTGCATTGCCAATAGCTTAAACTCTTGTTAATACGAGACCTATTGCATTGCAAATGCTTGTGCACTTTGGAATAGAAATATGTCAGAAAAAGACATTTCGTTCAAAAGTGTTTATTTCTTTTTGGATCTGTTTCACAAGGAACAAATTAAGGAAAGGAGAAGAAAGAGAGTGTTAGAGCCGTTTCTAGAAGTCACAGTTTTCATCCAGCAAGTGAGGAAGAGCGAGACAGACCCTAAAAGAGAAGGAATAAGTGGAAAAAAGAGAGGGTAGCTGCCAGCCTCAGAGCAAGAGAAGTGAACGCTGTCCTTGCTTCTCTAGGCAAGAAGGAAAAGACACAGTCTAGTGTATTTTTCCTTCTCTGCATCCCAACAGTCCACGAATGGCTGAGCCTTATCTGTAGGCCGTGGCTATTTCTGACATCCTTGAATGCATTTTGTAAAATAAAAAAGTAGAGGAACGGATTCTATTAAATTTTAAAAAGTAGGGGCACACGGGCCCTGCCGATCCTGCCCACTTCGATCTCTGATGTTATTTGAGAAGATGACATTATTTAGCCTTACATTTGTGGCTCTTCTATAGAGCACACAATAAGTTCACACAAGCTTCCTTGACCAAAAATGTTATCTATTTAATTCCCAGTTGCAAAAAAAAAAAAAGCAGACAAATAATGCAAGATCAATATGATAATTTATTTGGTATACGTTGTATCGATCAAGATGGTCGGTTTTCAGTCTAGGAATTTCCCATGACTTATTAGGTAGTGAAGAAAAATATTTGAAAAATTATATTGAAGTTTTTGGCCATATTCTGTCATGAGCAAAACATTGACAGATATACCTTCTTTGGGAATATAAGATGTCATAATTGCAGATATCAAGTCAAGTAAATATATCACTAGCACGTGGGAAGGCGGGATTTTCGATCTCGCATTTGATTACTCTAGATCTAAATCCCCACTTAGGTCGACTGAATCTTTGTTGCCTGTCATAGAGTAAAACAATCTACTACCAGGTTAAGCAAACCAATAATTGGCACGACTCTGAAGAACCACTTACCACGAATCAGTTTTAAAGTTTTATTATAAAGCCAAAGATAATTGAAGATACAAGCATCTCAATATAAGGTTTAAAAGGTATACTGGCACCAACACAAACATGAATTCTCTGAACGATCTTAGTCGACAGAAAAATACCACTAAAGCCAATTCGAAGATTAACAGGTTTGCAAGAATAGACACAAGATGTAACTTAAGCGTCATTTACAAAAAGAGAAAAGAATCAGGTTAGACTGTCCCTACACTAGACTAAGTGACATCCCTACTTAACAGAATCTTAAGCTAAAAAGGTGTCAGCCGTGGTGACTTCCAAAGAAGTTCACTCACTCTTCTTAGTCTTTGGTGAAAATCTGTGAATCAGTCATGCCCTCTCTGCCTACCCATCAGCTCTCTAAGGGTCCTCAGGACATCTGCTCTAACTCCACCCAGGGGTGCTGTCCCTAATACAAAATTACAATTACAGTTGGAACGCCCCTCAGAGACGCCCCTCACGTATACCTCTCACGAGGTTTTGGTTCTGGCTTTTTCCATACTGATACTCCTCTGGGCCTCTTGTTAGCGTTGACCTTGCTTCCCAGGCTTCTTCTCGGCTTGCCGGTACCCCCCAGGAAATTCCTGGATCCTCCTCCAGGCCTGTGCCTGTCTCCCCGGACAGAGTTCTATTCATCACGCTCTTGATTGAAACCCCCCTCGCACCTGCAAACAGACACCCATGGATTGGGCCCCAAATTCCAACCTCCAGCTATCTATTCAAGTCATAAAACTTCGAACACGGTTGATAATTTATGCTTAACGAGACTCGATTCTAACTAACACGTGCAGATCAAAGAAGCGGCTTTATCTTTCCAGGCCTACTAAATTACTTGCAAAGGCCTGCACTCTGTGAACCTTTATTTCTTAAACTTAAACAATTTCTAACCTATTACACTCTGATTATATGAAACACTTCTATAAAACATAACTTTAACATATGATCAATTATTCTGAATAATATCAAATCCATCTTATGCGAGATGTAAAGGCACGTTTTCTTTCTTCATACATTGCCATGAGGCCTGCACATTTCTACGTTTAGCAGCATCACATTTTCTTCTGCAGCAGCTACATAACATGGAATCTGATAACACTCTAACATTTCTAAACACTACTACATTAGTTTCACACTCTATAATATGCTTTCTATATTGATTAAACATTCATGAGTATATGCATTTCTATATATTTTCGACACTTCTAAATGCTTTAACTAAATTCGTGCATCTAACTTGTAAATTTGGTGCACTTATACATTTTTCTCAGTTTGCGCTCTCTCACACGCTAAATGTTCAGTGTTTCACATCCTGGCTCAGTCACTGCGAGCTTTTAGCAAATTTTACTATGTGTCTCACAAACCAGTCATAGTTGGGAAATCGGATGCTATTTTCTGGTCCCTGCTGCTTTCAACGCATAGTTTCATCAGCTGACAGCATCTTGCACTGCCATCAATGTAATAATGGGTGCAGCTTTCGGTCTTCTTACAATACACTGCATTTTGTCCAAATAGAACAATTATAATTGTGAAAAGAGAATTCTTACAGCAACTCAGTGAAAAAGTAGAGTTTTCAATTTAACGCCATGTTCCAAAATCCCGTTCATAATCTCGAGACATCCAGGCTGAAAATATATCTTTATCTTTTATGTTAGCATAGTTTTGAATTGTGCATTTTTGGTAGGATGTTGCTGTGTGCTCAGACGTGTTATTTGTGCATGCTAAATTTAAAAGTATTATTTATAATCTGTGAAAGAAAAGCTGATGCTTGTATTTAATGCATGTGTCCTACACTGAACAAATCAACTGTTTTTGTTTGTGCCATGAAAATTCCGCCGGCTCCATTATAATTAAACATTAGCTCTACTGGTAGTGAACTTTTCAAGATTAAAATATCGTACTGTGCCAGAATGTCATAAAATGTCTGTGAATTATCAGCATGTAATGGCGGGGCACTGTGATGAGGGAGAGGAGCAGTGACACAAATATATCAATCTCTGGCGGTCCTTGGATGCTTGAGCTAGAGTTCACCTTATGTGAATGTTGTTAAACAAAGAAATGCAGACATCCTATGGGGAGGGATAGCACATAGTTTGTTCCATTGAAGTATTTACGAAATGGACATTACCATTACAGTTTGTTACGCCAATACGTTGTATAAGACACAAAGTGAGGAGTTGCTTCAGAAATGTTGGGGTATCATGAGAACCATGAATGGGTGACAAATGAATAAATTAGAGATTATAAATCACAGTATCTTTTATAATTCAAGGCTTGAACTGATCCTTTACTGCAATCGAACTGGAAATCCTTGGTAGTCAATATGCAAGCAACAGTGTACATATGCACTCAATTAACATTGAAATACTGTAGATTACATGTAGTCTCTCGTTAATACAGTGGAGCGTGACAGAGCTCGATTCACCGTAGAGCCTTAAACTGCCAGATTTTCTTATTCACTTCCAATGAAAGGGAAAGTTCTCTAGCTCTACTCCCGACTTCTCACTTATTTGACTATTTATCCTGAAAAAGACATTCTCTGACTTAGACCTTCGGCATCATAAACGAGTGCATTCAGCATTTGTTCACCTTTTGTTAGTGAGTTCCTAAATGAAATGACATTTCTATGGTGTGAGATACAGCTGAGAAGAAATCTGTTTTTGAAGAATGTAGTGCTTGCTGCAAAATGTATTTTACACGACTTGCAGACAAAGTGCATTTAATGCCATTCTCCTGGACATGACATTGATAACACGAAATCTGCAAAACATTTTCTGCTAAGATTTCTAAGTGGAGATTGAGAAGGCTCTTCTTGAGGAAAACGTACTGTCTCTTCTTTAACTGTCAACAAAATGGAACCTGGATATTGTGCCTACTACAGCGACCGTTATGTCACAGACAGTTGAAGGTAGGGTCCCTTGTCAGCTGTTTTCAAGGTCCATCAGTTCCAGTTCATGTCCTCCTCCCTTTTAACAGTGACCTTCTTATATCTTTGGTGGCCCTGAAGAAAGCCTGGTACCCCCAATGGGGCAGCTTGGAAGGCTGTAATATGTCAACCCATTACGATGTAGGAGATAATGATTAGTCCCATGCATCACCATCGTTTTAACTATCCCTTCGGCTCAGCCATAATAAATAGAAACTCCTGTATTTAAAGAATAGGGATTTTTATTTTTATAGCTCCTGGTTCCAGAAAAGTACTATATGTAACCACGGAGAACCCATTCACCACTAGAAACTTCATTAGTGAATGTGGTACAGCCAATAATTTATGGTATAACTTTATTGCATGATTAATTAAAACCTTTCCAAACAAGTAAAACATTAATTCACAAGATCTAGCTTCTCCTTTAAAAGATGTTAAAAGATTACGAATATGTTGTAGTTCATTAAAATTGCAAAGGAGTAAAAATGTATAGGTAAAATAGTTCTTCTTAGTAAAAAAGATAAGTCAGCATAGGGCTTGTTCTCATTGGCGGATCCACACCAAGAAATGATGTTTGTGGAGAGAACTAGTCAATGAGCTCACAGCCAGGCCATACTGACTGCTGGGAGCTTAGCAACCAGGAAGTTATTCATAGGACTTAATCAAAGCGCTAGTAGAGACGGTTGTTGACCTTGACTCATAGGAGTGATAGCCATAGGATAAAGGCCGATGACCTGGGGGTCTTCCCGACTTAGCTTAGCGTTCGCTTCCCTCATAAACCGAACAAGGCTGTAGGAAAGATGGATGTTGCTGCCCTCAAAACAGGCCTTTACCGCTTCCCTACAAGATCGAACCTGACTTGCAATCAAGAGTTGTTTGAGACTGTCTCCTTTCCTCTCTCAAGCCGTTGCAGATGTGCGGGGAATGAGATTTTGATCTCTTTTATGATTAATCTGATGACTTATCTCATTCAACTATTTTTTGGACCGTTGGTATCTGTCATTGAGTAAAAGACAACCTTTGTATAGGTTTAGATAAACCCCATTAACTGACGCCACTCTGAAGAACCACTTACAACTGATAAAGTTTGAAAGGTTTAATATAAAATTAATAAAAGTTGCATATACAATCCTCTCAGGATCAAATTCATCAAATATACAGGAACCAATAGGAACATATATTCCCTAAAGAACCTCAGTCTACAAACGAATACAATTAAAGTCAGTTCCAAGATCAGCAATTAAAGCTTCGATATGAAGTGGTTCTTCTGCGTCATCTACAGAAAGAGAAAAATAATCAAGTTAAATCTGTCCCTACTCTATACTAGGTGACATCCCTACTTCGCAAGTTTCTAGAACCCTAAAAAGGTGTCAGCAGTTTGACTCCCTAAGAAGTTCAAACTCTCTTAGCCTCTAAAGGTAACTTAAGTTTAAGAAGCAGTACCCTCTCTGCCTACCCATCCGCTCTTCTAAGGGTCCTCGGCCTACTGCTCCCTTGCGCTCTGATCTCTCTCAGCGCATCTGCTCAAGTCATCTGCTCCTTCTTGCTTGCCTCTCTCTGTGAGCAATTCGCTGTTCCCGCTGATCGCTCTTGCTATCATCTCCCCGGGGTTCTGTCCCTAAAATACACAATCACAGTATGGGTGGAACGCCCCTTGACGCCCACCACGGACTTTCCCCGTGAGGTCATCTTCTAGCTTTTTCCATTGCTTCATCTCTTTGCGTCGTCCGTTAGGTTGACCCTTCTCCTTAGATGTCATCTTCGTCTTCTTGTTGGCGACTTCAACTGACACTTTTCAGATCAAAAGTCAAATGAACTTAAACAAGACTTTAACTTACAACTATGATTCTTGACCTTACTGGATCTTGCGAATAGTCATCCAAAACAAGACTCAAATTCCAATCGTCTCCTCTCATGTTTAGGCAATAAACTTCGTTCGACATTTGTCACCTTAAATCTAACAAATGCTAGACTCTTCGACTCGCACATTCAAGTGAAGGCTATTCACGACTCCTGTGAGCCCACTAAATTACATACATTGGACTACGCTCCTGCGAACTCTTGGTCAGTCAGGTTATAATCACAAATGACCTAAACTCTTCTAACATTCCTACAATCTTCTTCTACCCAGTATAACCTTTAACATACATTTATATATGAACGCTTTTAGCAAATACTTTGCTCATGTGTGAATATATCTTACATAGAATACAATTACGTAGAATATGAACCTTAATACATAGAATATAAACCCTATACATAGAACATAAATTACGTAGAATATAAAGTTATATTCTCATTTGTTACATCGTTACATATGCTCTCTGCACATTTCTCCATGTTACGTTGTCTCGTCGTTTCTGCATTTAAAGTTACACACGTACATGAATTCTACTTTGCACGTTCTTCTGTTCGTAAGCATTTCTACACATTAGCCCACTATATATACGGGCCTTCTAAATCTAATGCATTCTAAAGTGAATACAGTTACATTTATTTCTTATACCACGTTGTCACTTCTGTTGACCTTTATGCTATAGACGTCAACTTTACGTTCGATATACATTTCATTCCTACGTTTATACGATATACCTCTAAATATAACTCGGATATACATTTTTATTCAAATTGCGCTCTCTCAGTTCCCCCCTTTGATGACTTTTAGGAGTCATCACTAAATGCAATTTGAATAGCACCTTTAAACAGAACTAGTTACATCATTTCCTCTTTTCATCATTTCAAGTGCTCTCAAGCTTTTATACTGTTGATCTTGTAAAGCAGCTAATCTCCTTTCTTGTTCTCTCATAGATCTTTGTAACCGGTTCGTCCTATACCATTTATATAGTTTTACTAATCCTAACAATGTGACTATACAAATTAATACTATTAATACAGGTTTTAATATGTACCACACTATACTTTTGCCAAGGTTAGCAAACCAACTTCCAACCTTTCCTACTCCGTTACCTACTTTTTCCCAAACATTTATTTTTGTCAAATCTTCGATTTCTTGATGAATCTGTGTAATGTTTCTTATGACTTTCTCAAGTGGTTTTGAATTATCAGGAATATAAGTACAACATTCCTGAACGTTCAAAGCCTTGCAAACTCCGCCTTCTTTTGCTAATAGTACATCAAGAGCAAGTCGATTCTGAAGAACCATTGCTCTAATCGATTGCATCTCACCTTCTATTAGCATTAATGACCTTGCAGTACTTGCAGATAATCTATCTACGACTGTAGCTAGTCTCCTGATCTTAACATCGTTAAGTATTAAACCTAACATAGGAAACATCGCTCCAAATACGTCTCCTACTACTTCTGCATCTCCTACTTCCCTTTTCGTTCTTGTCGAAGCCTTTCCTTCTATGATCGCTAACTCCTTTGCATGATATATTTTGGGGAAGACAATTGCCAAGTAACACGAACCATACCAATTGTCAGGCAGTTTTACATAGGCATTTCTCCCACATACAAAATATACATTAGGAATCACTTGCATCTCCTTCATGAAATCTTTCGTATAGTACTCTAATCGAAAAGCATGTTCGCAATTAACTTCACCTACAAATACACTCTCATAATATGTCTTGCTTCGAGTTAAACATAACTTTCCTTTCTGCGTTCTATCCAATGCTATTGGACCATTGCTACCTTTCTTTTTATGTGCCTTCTCTTCTTCGGTCCAATCAGTTTTCCACTGTCCTGACATTTTTAGAATCTTCTGCCTTCTGTATCGGTCATCTACTTGTCCTATAAACTTTTTCTCAATCTCTGACACTTTGCAAGTCAGATTATTTCTGCGTGCGTATGATGTATCTAATGTATCCCAAGGAAGGAAGAACTTGGCTAGTCTATCCTCCTTTTTGTAATAGTCCCACTTATTCATTTGTTTATAATTCGGAACTTCAGGCAGTACCGAATCATAATTCGAAAAGTAGTACTCAAATCCTTCTCTACCATAAAATATACTAAGCAGTAAACTACATGTTATCCCATAAGTCAATGGGAGATGATGATATCTAATGCCCTCATCTACAGAAGCCGGCAATTGCATACAAACGTAGCAATCTTTGGCCTCCATGGCATCGATATATTCGTATAACAGTTTAGCATATGCGTTTGACCTAAAGTTTCCCTGTGACTCATCTATATGTAATCTACGAGCTTCTTCTGCTAGTAGCGCTTTTTCACGTATAACCTTGCTCTCCTCTGTCTTCCCATCAAGAGCAGGTTTCAAAGTCGTTACAAGTTTAACATCTGCTATTTCCTTATCGGTTTCATGTCCTATTATGTATGATATTGTCACTACTGTAATTATGAGAAATATTACTACTGCTATAAGTGTACCTATTATACATCTAGCTTTTCTGTTTGGGTTGCCGTTCTCCATGTTGTCAAAAACAGCGCAACTCTTTCTTTTGCGAAAAAGTTTTTTCAGTTCAGTCTTTAGTTTGCTTTGTTTTCTTCTCAGTTTGTAAAGTGCTCTCTATCAACAAAGTCTCTTTTTCACAACAATGTCTCTTTATTTTTAACAACAGACAACCCTAACCCTTCTCCGTCCTCTAAATGTAATCCCTAATTTTATTCTTCTTTCCACTCGGCGCTAGGTTATCTTCTTCTTTATAGCTTATATATAAAAGTCTTTTATGCATCAACAATTATTCTCGTACCTGCAGCTCTCGCAACAAGTTCCAATAGTTCAAAACGAATGACTTTTTCCTCTTCTTCCGGAATTTGATGACCAAATGTTGGAAATTGTAATCTGTTTAGCACTAAATCTTTGATCTGACTCAAGTATGGGGGTATGGGAAGTGTGAAAGTCAGTAATCCCTCAGTCTCGAGTCCAGGCGTCAACATCCATATCTCCACTGCCACAAATGGATCGAGATCGATTACTTTCACGTTCTTCACTCTCCCAGATTTCTGTCCCCAAGACATCTGCTAGATAAGTCCACTCTGGGGTGGCGTACCTTCTGCAGGGCACACGTACCCTTCTCGATCTTCTTGGACTCTCAGTTCCTGAGTCTGTAGTTTCCTCCTCTTCTTGATCTGATTCTTCAGATATCGGGACAAGAGTTTTCTCCTGTTGTGCCTTTAAGCTTGGCCTCCTTCTTCTCTCTGGCCAACTTGCGTCGTCACTCCTTGTCCTCCTGCTCCTTGTTCTTGGACCCGTCTCTTGGTCACTCTCAGCTTGTTCAGTATCTGATTCACTTTCCCAGTTACTTTCTTCTCCTGAGGCGACTTCGGTCTCACTAGTGTCCCGACCCTCGTTGACCTGTTCTGACACAGTCTCAGCCTCTTCAATCACCTCCACAGCTTGGCTTTCCCCCTCTATAGCTTCTCCGCCTTTCGCTGGACTCTCATCCGAGAGAGGAGCTGTTTCTTCAAGAGGTGTTGGCACTCTTCGAGTGTGTGAAGCGTGTATCCAATTTGGCAGGCCTCCACACTTCACCGCAGTATTCGTAACAAGTATGACTTGAAATGGTCCTCGCCAACGCACATCTAAGCAGTTCTTCCTGACATGCTTTTTCACCAAGACCCAGTCCCCCGGACTCAGGTCATGGCACAAGTCTTGTGCTGATGGAACCTCTGCAGCCTGGACCTGGAGGGACACAGAATTTATGGCATCAGATAGTCCCTTGCAGTAATCCAAGATCAAGTCGTCTGTGATGTTCAATAACGCTGCAGTCGGAACCGATGGCAATCTCATAGCTCTCCCCATTAGCACTTCGTGTGGAGAGAGACCTGTTTTTCTATCTGGAGTACTACGTATGCTCATAAGAACCACTGGAAGTGCGTCTGGCCAACTCAGGGATGTTGATGAACAAACTTTAGCAAGTCTGGACTTAATTGTGCTGTTGATTTGCTCTACAATCCCTGAAGCTTCTGGTCGATAACTGCAATGGAGCTTCTGATCGATACTCAAAGCTGAGCACAACATCTTCACTATTTCGCTGTTGAAATGAGTTCCTCTGTCCGATTCCAAAGAGGATGGCACCCCAAACCTTGGTATTAACTCTCTAAGTAACAGTTTTGCTACTGTAAGTGTATCGCATCTACGTGTAGGGTAAGCTTCAACCCATCTAGAAAATATACAGACAATCACTAAAACATATCTGAGTCTATTGCATTTTGGCATTTCTATAAAATCAAGCTGCATTCTATTGAAAGGCCCCCCAGACCTCCCAATGTGACTTAATGTAACTGGTGTTCTCTTTCCCACGTTTAGTTGCTGACAGATCGCACATCGCTGACACACTGCTTCTGCCGCTACTCTAAACTTAGGATTAAACCACGTTTGTCTGAATACTCTCACCATAGCATCTCTACCTATGTGTGCTGATCCATGCAATTTCCTTGCCATTGGACTAACAAGTTCATTTGGTAAAACTGCTCTCCCATCGGCAGAAACCCAAAAATTCATCTCGCTTTTCACACAACCCGCTGTTTCCCAACTCTTTTTCTCATCATCTGGTGCATTCTCCTGAACACTCCTTAGCTCATCCCACGTATCTACAGTGTCTAACAACATTGTCAATTCAGTTCTTTCTTGGATTCCCCCCACTTTCACATCAGTGTGAGAATATCCCTGTTCTGCGCAATAACGCGCTACTTCATCCGCATAGCGGTTACCTTGTGACACAAAATCTACGCCTTTTGTATGCGCAGCACATTTGACTACTGCGATAGCTGTCGGGCCTTGTAATGCCTCTAACAATAATCTCACGAATTCTCCATTCCTAATGGGAGAACCCGAGGAGGTCATGTAACCTCTTTGAGACCATAACTGCCCGTAATCATGAACTACCCCGAAACCATACTGGCTATCGGTGTATATGGTGACTCGAATTTTGTTACCCGCTAAACAGGCACGTGTCAAAGCAATAATTTCAGCTACCTGAGCGGAGTGTACTCCTTCCAGGCAAGCGGCTTCTACAACTCTGGTGATTGTACAAACTGCATATGCTGCTCTCAGCTGACCGATATCGTCTCTTACGCATGAACCATCAACAAAGAAAATTTCATCGGGGTCAGTTAATGGCTCATCTACGATATCGGGTCTCGGTTTGGTGCATAGTTCAGTCACATCAAGGCAGTCATGATCTGTACAAATTTCATCATCCACCTCATTTGGAAGCGGCATCAATGTAGCAGGATTCAAGACGGAGCATCTTTTTAGGGTCACATTCTCAGCAGCCAGTATGACTTGCTCGTAGCGTGTGAGCCTGCTATTCGTCAGATGCTGAGTCTTAGTCCTGGTCATTAACAATTCCACAGAATGCGGTACGTACACCACTAACTGATGCCCCATTACCACACTTTCAGAACGTTCAATGCTGACACCCGTTGCAGCAACGGATTTGAGACATCCGGGCAACGCTGCGGCTACTGGATCTAATGTAGCCGAAAAATACGCTACTGGCCTACGCGCATCTCCATGAATCTGGGCCAAAACTGCTAAAGCGCATCCCTCTCTTTCGCAGCAATAAAGCAAAAATGGTTTGGTGTAATCCGGCATTCCTAAAGCCGGGGCGCGACATAAGTCCTCCCTCAGCTGCAAAAACGCCATCAAACAGTCTTTGTCCCATGGTACCGGATCACTCACTCCATTGTGCGTCAGTTGTAATAATGGTTTTGCCTTCAGTGAGAAGTTAGCTATCCACTGCCGACAATAACCGACCATGCCTAGAAACATCCTAACCTCTCTTTGTGTTGTAGGCGCGTTCATTTTCATAATCGCCTCTATTCTGTCTGGAGACACCTTCCGTTTCCCCTTTTCAATCCTGTGGCCCAAGTATTGCACTTCAGTAAGACAATATTGCAATTTACTTGGAGACACCTTATGCCCGTTCTCGGCCAAATGATTTAACAAGGTGATGGTGTCTACTCTGCAAGCTTCCTCTGTTTCTGACGCAACTAGGAGGTCGTCTATGTACTGGACTAGAACTGAGTTCTTGGGCAGTACTAGACTTTCAAGATTTCTCTTTAAAAGCTGGTTAAAAATAGATGGGCTTTCTGTATACCCCTGAGGGATACGACACCATGTTAAAACGCGATCTTCCAGCTTAAAAGCGAAAAGATACTGGCTCTCTTCATCTAAAGGAATCGAAAAGAAAGCCTGGCACAAATTTATCACGGTAAACCATTCAGCTTGGAACGGTATCTGAAATAATATCACTGATGGATTCGGTACCACTGGACAACATGAGACAACAATATTATTAATCTTTCGAAGATCCTGCACTATCCTGTATTTTCCACTAGGCTTCTGTAAACCCATAATCGGTGAGTTACATGGGCTACCCACGATTTCCTTCAGTATTCCCTGTTTAATCATGGATTCGATCACAGGCTTTATTCCTGCAATCGTCTCTGGTGTCAACTTATATTGTGGTGTTCTTGGATACTCGGCATTGGGTCTTACCATGATCTTTACTGGTTCTACCCCCTTGATTAATCCTATTTCTTCTCCAGTAAAATCCCACACCTCAGCTGACACTTTCTCCCTCAAATCCTGTGGAAGTTCCTCCACTGTTAAGGTAGGATATAGTTCCACGCATTCCTGCGAGTTTACAACTTTAAAATCGGCATCTTCATCATTGGTCTGCACTTCTACTCCTTCAGGTGTGCAATGTATTGTGCAATTCAGTTTACACAACAGATCTCTTCCTAACAAACACACCGGGCTAGAATCACAGATCACAAACTGATGTTCGTCACTGTAATTCCCTATCTTTACTGACACTGGTTCCGTCAGAGGATTCGTCATCCTCTTGTTTGCGACTCCTACCACCTGAATTATTTCTCCTGATATTGGCAGACCTGGGACTACCGCTGATCTCAACGTGGATCTAGTGGCTCCCGTATCCACCAAAAAGGTCGTAGGACATCCAGCTACTTCAGCTTCTACGTATGGTCCTCTCTGATCTACTTCCAGGGCTGCTCCTAAAGTACAGTCTTCTTCCCTATTCACTCGTTGCCCTGTAAGAGGATCAACGTAGTAGCATTCTTCTCCTCCTACGAATAATGGCATTTGTCTATAGGTTTTCCCTCCATTCGTAATTCAAGGCGGTTGAGGAAACGGGGCTCGAGGAGTCTGAGTCCCCCCTTTGATAAACTTTCCCTTCGGGACTGTCGCTCCCTTAACCACGTTGTTCTGTACCTCTTCCTCCTCCTGTTCTAGTTCCCCTGTCTCAATATTATAAGGACACTCGCGTCTCCAATGTCCCACCTCGTTACACTGATGACACCTGGTTGTCCTTTTCAGTGTTGCGATATCCATTCTCGGTCTCGATCTTTCTTCCTCATCTCTGCTCTGACTATTCTGTTTCTTTGCTTGCGTTCCTATTCCTTGTTGTCGCTGTCCACCCTTTCCAGCTGCTTGCATCTGTACTAACATCAGCTTTTCCTTAAGCTTCTTCGCCTTGGTATCTATCTCGTCGCTACAGTACCTTGCATACCTCAGAATCTCGTCTAAAGGTTTGTTCTGCCAACAGATTAAATGCTGTTGAATCATCAGGCTTATGTCTGGTCTCAATCCGAGAACAAACTTCGACACAAACTGTCCTATGTCTTTAGGATCCATTACGTCTAATCCACTGTACTGTTTAAATGCTTTCAGTAACCTCTCATAGAACTCGTGAACTGTCTCTTTAGGCTCCTGAGTTGTTCGATCTATCTTAACCCAGTCTATGTCCTGCACCGGCACTTTCTCTTTTAGCCATGTTATTACTCTCTCGTATTTTTCCATGACTCTGTCTGATGGACCACCTGTCTGTGCATTCCTCGGAGGCTCACAAGCGGGCGATTCAATACTCAGTTTGCATGCCGTCCACAAATCTCCGGGTACTACGATATCGAACAATGTGTTCAAATCGATCCACAATACCTTAGAGATCTTCACGAATCTCTCTACCTGCTTGTACCACTCTACGGGATTTTCTCTAAGCTTCGGGAAAGAATTAGTGAATGCCGCTAAATCCCCCCTACTCCATGGTACATGCACGTAGTTTCCGTTCGCGATTTCTCGCAAAGGGAAAGCTTCCATTCGCATTAGGTCTGTATCCTGAGACTTCACGAGTGTACTCCGTCTTACAGATCCCTTCTTGGACCATCTTTCCTCCCATCTATCCAGATCTCTCCATATTCTAATACACATGACCAATTCCCTTATGTGTACTCTCAGTCCAATCGTTCTGCGCTCATCTAAATCTAGATCCGTGCAATTCAGCCTATGGTTGGCCTGTAAAGCCTTAGTTCGCGATATGTCTATCATGTACTTTTCTGCCAATTCAGATAACTTTTCATGAGCTGCTCTCGCTTTCCGAGTAACGTCTTTGGACAAAAATAATATCTCATCTGGTGCGTACAGCTCTAACCTCTCGATTGCCACTGTGCCGTCAATTATTTCATCTAAGTCTGATTTTAAACTCATTACATCTATGCGTCTTGCTTTTATTTCAGCTCTCAGTATGTCAGTCCTAGGTTGTTCTCTCACATCCCTCTCTCCTCCGCTATGCGCCCTACGCCTGAGCACAGGTGAGTTATGAGGAATTTTCCTTCCATCTCTTTGTTCCCACCTCTCTAGATCCCAAGCCTTTCCATCTTCCCTTGGGGTGTGGTGGAACAATGCTCCATCCCTTAATCCTACATTCTGTCTTTTCGATTCAGTTTCTCCAGATACAAGATAGGATCCTCCGTGCTGTTCTAAACCACTGTAACTCGCTTGCTGTCTGGTATCGCTCAACAAACGATAAGGACCTTCATGGCTCTCCATGCTCCCGCGATCTCGTTCGTGATCACCGGATGTATGGCGAGACGTTTCGCGACTCCCTGTATTCTCATGACTTCGTTCCTGGTCACCGGACGCATGGCGAGACCCTTCGCGACTCTCCATGTTCCCGTGATTCCAATGTTGCACATTTTCATCCGGAGTATGGTGTGTGCATCTAAAAGTGTTTCGGTATTCCTGCGTCCTTCGTTCTCCCTCACTAAAGGTGACGCGAGGCACTTCGCCACACCCTGCACTCCTGTCGTTACACATTTGCCTACTGCCACTAGTAGTAGGGCAAGTATCTCCCCTGCTTCCTTGACTCCCTCTCTCCCACTCCGGGCTGCTTTCGCCAGCTCCACAATGAGAGAGGATCTTGTTATCCTGGTCTCTCCAATCTGCTTCTGTTTCTAAGCTTTTATTCCGAGCCTCTTCGGCAGTATCCCATTCTTTCAGATATTCCCTTAATTCCTTATAGGATTTCGGTTTCGGTCCCCTCAAATCCATCGATCCTCTTTGACCCCCTTGTTCTGTCCAGGGACCCGTTGCGGAATCTAATGGGGTACTCCGACTCACTGGTGCTAGTATCTGCCTCTGAGGATTCATCGTGTTATTCCTATTCTCCATCTCTGCCCTTTCCCTGTCCCATCTTGCCTGTTCCTCCTGCTGGACCCCCTCTGGGTTGTATATTGAGACTATAGGGCCTATGGTAACAGGTACTTGCAAAGCATCTGGCATCTGGTACGACCTTGCACATTGCGTCTCTGGCACCTTCTGGACCACGAATCTTCCCACTACTCTCTGTTCGGAACTAGCTTGGGGTATTTCCTCACTCTTGTTGGAGTCCCACTCTGTTACTGGGATCGATTTATATTCCCCCCATCTAGCTCCGTCCCCTTGCTGTAGTATGGGACTTGCGGTTTCGCTGTTATACGGAGGTGGTCTGTCTGTTAGTAGTCTCTCTATCAGATCCTCCTCCGTCTCACTTTCCTCATCTTCCTCCTCTAGAGGTTTCTTTTCTCCCGTAGCTTCTATCATGGTGAACAGTTTGTCTGCTTCTATCTTTTGCACTCTCCACTTCTTAGCTTCCTCATCCCATTTCGCATCCTGCACTGCCTTTACTGATCGTCTCACTCTTTCTTGGCGCCTCTTTACGCTCTTTTCGTGTGCCGCTCTAAACCATGCACTAAGTGCTTCGAACTGTGTTGGCCTCGGTAAAGGTCTCGTTGCAAGCATTACCGCTTTCAGTTGGTTCAACACGTCTAGCTTAAATGTTCCGAATCTCGGAAACATCAGTTCCTTTTCCCCTTCTGTTAGCCTATTCCACTCGGAAATCCACATTATCGAGTGTAAGCCTACATTTACTGCCATATGATAAGCTGGTGTGCCTTCTGGTGGAGCTTCTTCTCCAGCATATAAGTTTCTTCTGTTCCTCCTAAAGATCTTTCTTAAACCCTTAAAGCACTTCATTTTTGATAATCTACGATTTTCTCTTATTTATTCTCTTCCTTATTTACGTCCCGATGACAAACCACCAATCCCTGTGCGACTCTCGCTAATCAGCCTATCCCAGTGCGGTTCTACGCTAACCGACCAATCTCAGCGCGACTCTACGCTGACGTCACTCGTTCCCTCTGCAGCAGTTTCCTTCGTTTCTCAACTCGTCTCGCGGTCTCACATGCGTTTCATTCATACGCCGAAAAATGACTACTTCCGTCCAAGCGATCACTTTTCTCTGACTGTACGGCCACAGTCTAACTGTAATTGCCACCTCAACTGGCGAGACGTCTTTCCTCTTACGGTCGGACGCTTGCCTCAACTGATAGGTTACTTACACACAGTAAACGTACGACCAGCATGCGTTTACTCATACACTCACTCAAACGCTCCCCCTATCATCGGTCCGCGGGCGATCAATGGTACCTCATGACCCCCTTTAAATGGTAGACAAATTACTCTGGGTGTTCGATACACCCGAACCACTTAAGCCCTCTCTGGACATAAGATTTTATCCGGTTGCGCGCGCTCACAACCTTCCCTCAATCACACTACAGGCATTCAACTCCGCTTGACATTACAACACAGGAACAACATAAAACACCGCAATCTTACAACGCATGACCCTTATACTCACTCTCGACCGATTCTGCTGCTTTCCTCTCGACGTCTCGACGCACCGTCAGCACCGTCTTCGGCAGGGATTCTTCTTCTGGTCGTCGATGACTAGGGACCTTGGGGTAAACTAAACCTGGCCTAGGTCGTCTTCCTCAAGAAGATAACCATCATTACTCTGCTACCAACTGCGGGGAATGAGATTTTGATCTCTTTTATGATTAATCTGATGACTTATCTCATTCAACTATTTTTTGGACCGTTGGTATCTGTCATTGAGTAAAAGACAACCTTTGTATAGGTTTAGATAAACCCCATTAACTGACGCCACTCTGAAGAACCACTTACAACTGATAAAGTTTGAAAGGTTTAATATAAAATTAATAAAAGTTGCATATACAATCCTCTCAGGATCAAATTCATCAAATATACAGGAACCAATAGGAACATATATTCCCTAAAGAACCTCAGTCTACAAACGAATACAATTAAAGTCAGTTCCAAGATCAGCAATTAAAGCTTCGATATGAAGTGGTTCTTCTGCGTCATCTACAGAAAGAGAAAAATAATCAAGTTAAATCTGTCCCTACTCTATACTAGGTGACATCCCTACTTCGCAAGTTTCTAGAACCCTAAAAAGGTGTCAGCAGTTTGACTCCCTAAGAAGTTCAAACTCTCTTAGCCTCTAAAGGTAACTTAAGTTTAAGAAGCAGTACCCTCTCTGCCTACCCATCCGCTCTTCTAAGGGTCCTCGGCCTACTGCTCCCTTGCGCTCTGATCTCTCTCAGCGCATCTGCTCAAGTCATCTGCTCCTTCTTGCTTGCCTCTCTCTGTGAGCAATTCGCTGTTCCCGCTGATCGCTCTTGCTATCATCTCCCCGGGGTTCTGTCCCTAAAATACACAATCACAGTATGGGTGGAACGCCCCTTGACGCCCACCACGGACTTTCCCCGTGAGGTCATCTTCTAGCTTTTTCCATTGCTTCATCTCTTTGCGTCGTCCGTTAGGTTGACCCTTCTCCTTAGATGTCATCTTCGTCTTCTTGTTGGCGACTTCAACTGACACTTTTCAGATCAAAAGTCAAATGAACTTAAACAAGACTTTAACTTACAACTATGATTCTTGACCTTACTGGATCTTGCGAATAGTCATCCAAAACAAGACTCAAATTCCAATCGTCTCCTCTCATGTTTAGGCAATAAACTTCGTTCGACATTTGTCACCTTAAATCTAACAAATGCTAGACTCTTCGACTCGCACATTCAAGTGAAGGCTATTCACGACTCCTGTGAGCCCACTAAATTACATACATTGGACTACGCTCCTGCGAACTCTTGGTCAGTCAGGTTATAATCACAAATGACCTAAACTCTTCTAACATTCCTACAATCTTCTTCTACCCAGTATAACCTTTAACATACATTTATATATGAACGCTTTTAGCAAATACTTTGCTCATGTGTGAATATATCTTACATAGAATACAATTACGTAGAATATGAACCTTAATACATAGAATATAAACCCTATACATAGAACATAAATTACGTAGAATATAAAGTTATATTCTCATTTGTTACATCGTTACATATGCTCTCTGCACATTTCTCCATGTTACGTTGTCTCGTCGTTTCTGCATTTAAAGTTACACACGTACATGAATTCTACTTTGCACGTTCTTCTGTTCGTAAGCATTTCTACACATTAGCCCACTACATATACGGGCCTTCTAAATCTAATGCATTCTAAAGTGAATACAGTTACATTTATTTCTTATACCACGTTGTCACTTCTGTTGACCTTTATGCTATAGACGTCAACTTTACGTTCGATATACATTTCATTCCTACGTTTATACGATATACCTCTAAATATAACTCGGATATACATTTTTATTCAAATTGCGCTCTCTCAGATGCATAGTAGATGTATTATGTCTTCGTTTAAATTTCCACACAGTCTGCAGAAGTTGGTAGAGGTTGTGCGTTTCCATGGAGGAAGGTGAGGCTTTGCTGGTAGGATTCTCAACCTCAGATGAAGGAACCGTTCTTTTATTGTTCTTGTGAAACCTGTTCCTAAGTATGGTTGGGGCTTTGTTGACACATAGCTCTGAATTACGAACCAGCCATGGGATCTCCTGCTAAGGGCAGCTTTGTCTTCTACTAGAGATGCAACCTTTACTGATTTATTTACCAGGACCTTAAAACTTTTCTGGGATGGGCATAAGTCCCATAGGCCCTGTAAAGCTAACAGCTTGATTGCTGATTGGAGGTAGGACTTCGCTGGGCTATCATTTCTCTTTGAGATTTCCAACCACAGGTGTGAGTTCAATGTGCCCGCCGCGGCCCCCTTTATTTTGAACCAGCAATTGGCATAGGCCCCTTTCCGCGAGATTTCCTGCTTTAGCAGTCCGAATTCTAATCTTATTTGTGCTGGTGAGGTAAATTGCAGAAGATTGAATATTATTCTTAGGGCCTTAGCAACCACAATGTCCAGGGTGACTTCATCTCTACCTCTCATTGCTTCGCTTCCGTAGGTGAGGGAGGGAAAGAGGGGCGCTCGAAGCACTTCTAGCAGAGGGAGAAGGCTAGGGCCAGTTATTTTTAGCTTGATATTTTTTAAAGCAACTGCCAACACGGTTCCTCTGCCTTTGATGGAGGCTTTCTGTTTGGAAAATGAGCCATTTCTTTCGAATATGATTCCCAAATAATTGTACTCCTCTACCGGGACCAGCAGCCGATTGTTCATTGACCATCGTAGGTGAGGTTTATTTGGACCTTGGTTTAGTACCATTACTTTGGATTTTTCCAGATTTATGGTCAGCCCATTTTTGTCAGCGAAGGTACTTGTGATGTTTATCAGATGCTGGAGACCGATTGGAGTACGGCTAATTAGTACGAGTTCATCGGCATACAAGAGGTTCAATAGTGTTAAGCCCCCTATGTTCGGTGCATGATTGTTACAGTTGTCCAAGTCGGTGGAAAGATCCGAGACCGAGAGGTTGAACAAAGTTGGGGCCAGTACACAACCCTGCTTCAGCCCTTTGGTAGTAGGAATTTTTCTAGACAGGGTATCTCCTGCTCCAATTTTAATCTGGACCCAAGTTTCAGAGTGCAGCAGGATTAGCTGGTTTAGAAGATTTGTAGGGATTCCCCACCTCGCCAGTTTGGCCCAAAGTAGCCCCCTGTCGATGCTATTGAAAGCTTCCTTGTAATCAATAAAGCAGACGAATAGCGGCTTGTTCATTTTAATGTAAATTGTTACCCAAGGGGGTGTTGGAGGCCATGCCTAACAATTTTTTGTGAGCCTGGTTGATCCTTCACATATAGTGAGACACAACTCAGCGAATGAAGAGCTCCTGGACAATGGGCAATTGCCTATTAGAGAGCCCTTCTTTAGGTCACATTTGCTTTGTGTGTTTGTTGTACCAAACGCTGGCAGTCCACTTTCCTCTTGTTCCTGTGGACCAACTTCCTCATCTGGGAAATCAGGTCCATTTGTGTGTGCAGTTTCTTTGCTGTTGTCTGCTGTGCTATTCATCCATTTTCTTCCGCTGTTCCATTGAAGACTCTGCCTGTCTCTTCCATAAAAATACCACTGAACCCACCTGAAAAGTTGTTTCAGTACTCCTCTTCTGGACAAAAAGTGGAAGAAGAAGATCAAGAACTGGGTGCTCAGACATAGGATTTAAAGACATTGAGGTTTTGTTCAATGAGGAAGAGGATGACAGCCAGGATGAGGATTGACAGTGGGCTACTGGTATTGGAGATTTTTGTATACAATATATAAATGTTGAATGAGGCAATGAGGCTATGCAACAGCGACGGCCCGTGTAGGGAGTTCCACCGGGCGGTGACGTGGGGTGGGGGAGGGGCAGGGTGGGGGGTGTAAAATACAGGAAATGGATGATTACAGGGAAGTAACGTAAAAAATTTAAAAAACGAATTTCGTTGCGCGTGCTGTAACGCCAAATGCGATGCAGCACGCACAACAAAATTCGTTTTATTTATGCATCCACGTTATGTTAGACACAAAAAATATCATTCGGAACCACCAATTTTGTCTCACCACAGGGATGAGAGGCACTATGATAACGCATAGATGTCTTTGTTACAGGATTCACTGGATCTTCAGACAATGATGGAAGATATTTATCACAGAATTAAGGGTCCAGCGCCTTCTCCAGTGGGTCAGATCGTACCTATTATAACAACACAGCCTCTGGTTGTTAGTAATCAGGACATGTTTGCAGTATTCCCCTACACTTTGCCCCATTTTAGAACCCAGGATACTGGGTTTTCTGACTCTGAGAGTGCTTTGGGCTCTGCGGGGCAGACCCAGGGCCAGAACTATGATGAAAACTCCCACTGTTACATTGAAAACGCACACATACACGAGGGTACACTACATGTTAGGGTACACTTGTAATTTGTATGACCCACCCTGCAAGTCCCTAGTATATATTAGGGCGGGGGGATTAAAACTACCTTTAAGTCCCTAATTTATAACAGGGCATGGCAGTTTTGAGGCCAGCAGCCCTTTCTGCACTTGCATGTGTTAACTGCTGAGATCCTGACGTCATTTTAAAAGGAGCCCTGTCTTGCAGCACTGCTTTTAAATGTAAATTGTGCCCAAACTCGACATTTTTGGGAGGGGCACTTAAAAAGTGATACACTACAATAATTTGGAGAAATTCCACATTTAATTCCCCCCAACGTAGCTCCCCAGCCACTTAGGATAACATGGCAATGGTTTATTAATGCATAACTATCGCTAGAGACTAACAAAAATATCATTCGAAGACACATCCAGCAATGTGCTATTGTTGATTTTATCCTAAAGTATACAGATAAGAAGTTATAAGACTTTCTTGCCTGAAAGAAAAAATACAGCCTTCCTGTGGTCTTCCCTGACTCATCAGAGTTAAGAGGATTAGCCAGGCTGCTTTGCTGAAGTGATAAGTGGCTGACCCAGGGAGAGGCTATCTCTTGAAGAGAACCCTGCAGGACTGCCAGAGGGGAGGGGTCATAAACCATGGAGCTTCAAAGGGTGATAGGACATGCATTGAATGCCAGGGCCATCTCCCCTCCAGCTCTCCTGACCCAGGCAGATAGCAGTCTTGAGGTAGGAATTTGTAGATGGTAGGGGGAGGAGAGCTGTGAAAGTGAGCCCTACTTGAGGTTGGTCTAACTAGTTCTTGCTCCTCTGCTGCAAGTTCAGCCATACTGAATTTTGGAAGAATAGTGCTTTCTGGGAAAATATTATGGCACAATTTGGAGGAAGTGGTCATGCTCTGGGGTATTGCCCTCCACCTCATTGGACAGGAGTTCTCTCCTGCTTGACCCCCGTGAACACTGAATAAGTATGTGAGAGATGGAGAATGTCTCTGATCTGCTTCTTGAAACTAAGAGAAATAGAAGGCTTACCAAGCTGGAAATGTAATTTGCACCATCAGTTCCTAAATTCTGACTGATTGCGACTGCTGCATTATCTGGGACTATAAACCTCGAAGTATGCGCGCACTTTATAAATGCCATTTCATCGGACCTTTGGAAGTACCTTGCTTCAAGAGGAATAAAGAGTTGACTCCCTGAAAGTTACAGGTTAACAGAGCTCCACTGGACCATCACCACCAAGAATCCCCAGCCTGGAGTGTGTCTAGTGGATTTGTAAGGGTTTTGTCCAAGTGGAGTGTGGGAACTGAAGTCTCCAACTTTCAAGGACCATCTTGGAGATTCCAGACCATTTGATTGTGTTTTGAACACTTTAGACCTCCAAGAGGAACTGCAGCAAGAAGTTCCAGAAGTTTGGAGCAACTTTGGGAAAAAACTCCATAAGATGTCCGTCTCAACCATAAGATCTAAGCTGGCGACCTTCAACGGCGAGCCAAACTGCCCTGGTGGTTTGGTTTGCTGAAAAGCTCAGGAGGTCCGACTTCCAGAGTTTGACCAGGAGATCCCTGTAAAGCAAGCCGGCAACCCCTGACCGAATCTAGACTGGTGAAGACCATCGAGGGACCCCAGCAGAAAAAACTCAAGAAACGTTTCTGAATCCGAAAGTAAAACCTCGACTGAGGCCTATCGCGAGGGAGATTTCAGGCAGGGCTTCATCGCGGTTTGCCTGAAACTTTGACTTTGTACCGGTGAAGCGCAACCAGATGTCCCATGGTTTCTAAGTGCTATTTAGGACTAAATATTTAAAAAGTCATATCTCCGGTTCCCTACATTAGATTTTTGTCATTTTTATGTCATTTTAACCACTTGCCTGCTGATGACGCGCCCAGCTCGTCATGAGGCACAGTGGAGCTGTGCTCATGACGAGCTGGGCTCGTCAGAACAGCTGTGCCACTCCACACCTGTGCAGACGTTCTACAGGAGTGGGCGGAGTCATGATGAGCCCAGTTCGGCATGAGCACAGCTGCTCTGTGCCACATGACGAGCTGGGCTCGTCATGAGCACCGCGGCGCCGCGCGCGGCCCCCCTAACCCCGCACAGGAGGAGAATCACCCCCGCGGTTAAGGGGTTAATGATAAAAATATTTCCTATTTTTATAAATTGGTGTGCCATTTTTATTGTGTGCTGTGTGTGTTTTGTCTATATTATTTACTGAATTGGTGTTTTTGTTTGCTTTACGTGCTTGTCTATTAAGTTAAGCCTGCCTGCTCATAGCCAAGCTACCAAGAGTTGAGCATGGGAATAATTTATTGAGATCTGTACTAAGCCCTAGACTGTGTCAGTGGCCTTATTGCCAGTTGTGGATGCATATTTACCATTACTAATAACCCACTTTCCAATATTGTTGCTTTCACCACTTTTACAGTTAACCTCTCTACCAAAGTCTTAGCCTGCTCCACCACCTTTGCTGCTCCCCCACCACCACATTCTCTACCATTACCTTAACAGCACTCAGAAGAGAATGAAGGGGGCAGTATGATAACAATAAGGACAACAATGGGTCGTGGTGACAAGGGTGCATGTTTAGGCGATGTTAGACGGACCGGGAGGGTCGGCCGAGGATACAGGGAGAGGTCTCCGGGGAGAGCCGTCTCCAGCGATCGTACAGACAAGTAACTTCCCCCCCACAGACGGACACCACACAAGGGTAAAGTTCAACGAGACTTTATAAGCAATTCTTTAAGTACGATGGAATGGTACAAGGAGGTCTGGACTCAGGGGTCCCCTCGATTCTGGTCTCTGGTTTGGGAAAAGGGTAGCGGGATAGTCTTGTTACCAAAAAGGTGGAAATAGCTCTCAATCCTCGAGCTCGGCGTTCTAGATGATCGGGCCGCGGCGGAGCCAGCAGGTCCCGAGATGGACGAAGGAAACGACGGTCCGCGGCGGAGCCAGCAGGTCCCGATGAGATGATGGTTACAAACGGTCCGCGGCCACGCCAGCAGGTCCCGACGACGATGAAGGATCGGAAGGTTACGAAGGTTGCGGCAGCGCCAGCAGGCAAGACGAAGGTGCACAAGGCAGAGCTACGGCAGCGCCAGTAGTCCGTCAAGGATGAGTTCTTCTTTGCGTCTCTCGACTCCAAGATACAACTGCCCTCCTGCTCTGGAGCTGCCCCAGTTATAGGGCTGAAGTTCTTTGATGTCCGGACCCTCGCACCTGGAGGTCGGGAGGTCCGGGATGAGGGAGTCCCGACACCCAGCAGGGGGGTGGAGCCAGCGCCCGGGGAGGCGATGGCCGAGCGGCACTTGGCGGGGGAGAGCCATCGACACCTCTTTCTCCCATTGACTTGCCAAGTAGCCCGCTCACCTCCTGGGTGGATGGTGGTGCCGGGATGTCTGAGGCCTGGCTAGGCCCAGGGTTGAGGTCGATCGGGGGCCAGGCGGCCTCGTGGTGGAGTGTCCAAGATGGCGCCCTGGATGGGCGCGCGGGCCAGCAGTGGATCGGGCCCACGAGGTCGATATGTTCGAAGGCAGGGGTCCCTGAGGGGACGGAGGACGTGCAATGGTGGTGTGTGGTACTTGCGTGACCGGGCTCGGGCCTGGTCTGGCCGGGGGAGAGCGGCCCTTCATGTGGCCTGTCCAACATGCGTCCCCCCCAGCTGAAGGCGGGGAGAGTTACCCATCCTCTTGGGGACTCTCCTCGTCGAGGCGGAAAAACCGGGACAGGCCATCCGCGTTGGCGCGATCTGGCCCAGGCCGGTGTTCAACAGTGAAGTCCATCCCTTGTAGGGAGATGGACCAACGTAGTAACTTCGGGTTTTCCCCCCGCATCTGCATCAGCCACTGCAGGGGTCGGTGGTCGGTCTGCACCCGAAAGTGTGTGCCAAAGAGGTAGGGCCGGAGCTTCTTGAGGGCCCATACCACAGCGAAGGCCTCCCTCTCTATGGTGCTCCAGCGTTGTTCTCGTGGTAGGAGTCGTCTGCTGATGAAGGCCACTGGCTGATCAAGGCCTTCGGTGCTCACTTGAGACAGGACTGCCCCAATGCCATGGTCGGAGGCATCCGTCTGGACGACGAACTCCCTGCTGTAGTCGGGGGCCTGGAGCACAGGGGCGGAACACATGGCGGCTTTCAATTGTTCGAATGCTGTTTGACAATCTGCGGTCCAGTTGACTTTCTTGGGTTGATTTTTGGACGTGAGTTCTGTGAGGGGCCCCACTATAGTACCATAGTCTTTCACAAACCTTCGGTAATAGCCCGTGAGGCCCAGGAAGGCTCGTACCTCGGTCTGGGTGATGGGGGGCTGCCAGGACTGGATGGCGGCAATTTTGAGCTGCAGAGGGGCCACCAGGCCGCTTCCCACCTGATGTCCGAGGTAGGTTACAGACCCTTGACCAATTTGACATTTGCTGGCCTTGATCGTGAGGCCAGCTCGCTGAAGGGCTTGTAGCACTGCTCGGAGGTGGTGGAGGTGCTCGGACCAATGGTGGCTGTATACAGCGATGTCGTCTAGGTAGACGGCGCTGAACCCTTCGAGCCCCGCCAGGACCTGATTGACGAGCCGCTGAAATGTTGCGGGAGCATTCTTCATGCCGAAGGGCATGACCTTGAAATGGTAATGGCCATCGGGGGTGGAAAAGGCAGAACGTTCTTGGGCCCGGGGTGTGAGGCCGATTTGCCAGTAGCCCGCCGTCAGGTCGAAAATACTGAGGTAGCGGGCAGCTCCCAGGCGGTCAATTAGTTCATCTGCCCGGGGGATGGGATGTGCGTCTGTTCGGGTGACCGCATTCAAGCCCCGGTAGTCAACGCAGAACCGGAGTTCCGGTGTGGTGCCTGGGGCGGCCGCTTTGGGGACCAGTACTACAGGGCTGGCCCAGGGGCTGTCTGAGGGCTCGATGACCCCGAGCGTGAGCATTTTTGCTACCTCTTCCTGGACGCAGGCCCGTACCCGATCTGGCACGCGGTAGGCCCGGTGGCGGATAGGGGGGCTGTCCCCCGTGTCCACATCGTGCACACACCAGGAAGTGACACCTGGGGTGAGGGAGAACAGGCTGGCGAACTGTGACAGGAGGACTCGACACTCCTGGCGTTGCTCTCGGGTGAGGGCCTCTGAGAGTCGGACCCCATCCACGGAGCCGTCTTTCTCCCGAGTCCGTAGGAGGTCAGGGAGGGGCTCGGAGTCTTCTTCAGCCCCATTGTCTGTGGCCATCAGGAGGCTGAGTTCTGAACGCACAAAGTGGGGCTTCAGTCTGTTAGCGTGGAGGACCCGGAGGGGGTTCCGGGAAGATTCCATGTCGATGAGATAGGTGGCAGGACCCTTGCGCTCGACTACTTTGAAGGGCCCCGTCCACTTGTCTTGCAGGGCGCAGGGTTCGGTGGGGGACATCACCCATACCTGTTGCCCAGGTTCAAATTCGATGGAGGAGGCATTCCGGTCATACCACTTTTTCATGTCCTCTTGACTGGCCTCTAGGTTGGCTTTTGCCAGCTCTCTGAACCGCCGGGTCTGGTTGCGGAGGGTTAGGAGGTACCGGAAGACATCTGGTGGGTTCTTGAGAGGGGGCATCTCCCAGCCTTCCTTGACTAGGCTGAGCGGCCCCCGTACTGGGTGTCCATACAGCAGTTCAAACGGGCTGAAGCCCAGGGACTTCTGGGGGACCTCCTGATATGCGAAGAGGAGGCACGGTAGCAGCACATCCCACTGGCGACGGAGGGGCTCTTCCAACCCCCCGATCATCCCTTTGAGCGTGCGGTTGAACCGCTCAACGAGTCCGTTTCCTTGAGGGTGATAGGGGGTCGTGAATCGGTAGGTAACCCCGCACTGTTGCCAGAGGGACCTCATATATTTAGAAATAAAGTTCGTGCCTCTGTCGCTGACGACTTCTCGGGGGAAGCCCACACGGGAGAAGATCCCCATTAGACTACCGGGGCTGTCACAGTTCGCAGGGGAACAGCCTCGGGGTAGCGGGTGGCGTGGTCCACTAGTACCAGGATGAATCGATGGCCTTGTTTTGTACGCGGGTCCAGGGGCCCCACGATGTCGATCCCGACCCTCTCGAACGGGGTGGTGACCACGGGAAAAGGTTGCAGGGGGGCTTTTAGTTTGCGGCCGCTCTTTCCACTGGCTTGGCACGTGGGGCAAGATCGGCAATGCTGGTGTACATCGTTCCTCATTTTGGGCCAGAAGAAGTGGGTCACCAGACGACTGTAGGTTTTATCTTGACCCAGGTGGCCCGCCAGGGGGACATCGTGGGCCAGGTTTAGCAGAAAGTCTCTAAAACGGAGGGGCACCACTAGTACTCGGCTGGCCCCTAGCTCCACGATTCTTTGCTCACTGTACAGCAGATCATTGTCCCAGTAGATCCAGTGTGTTCCGGAGGTATCCCCTGCGCTTTGGGCGAGCGCTTGCTGGCGGAGTCCCTCGAGGGAGGGACAGGTCTTCTGTTCTTGGCGAAATTGTTCTTGCGTGGGCCCCCCCTCTTGAGGCCACTGGTCGAGGTTAGCGAGGTCTGGAGGTTGAGCTGGTTCTGGGGGGACGTCACGGTCGGTGGTTTCGGCCGGGGCGACCGGAGGCGGCGGCGCCGGCCATTCGGGTTCCTCTGGGCGGGGGTTGGCACGGGCGGCCATGGACCGGGTGGTGACACACGCCCAGTCCGGGACGCCTAACATCCCCAGGTGTTCTCTTCGTTCTACGGCTGCCCACGGAGAGCTTTCAAGGTCATTCCCCAGGAGGCAGTCTACGGGGGCATCGTCTCGGACCGTTACCTTCAACATGCCGGCGACCCCTCCCCATTCGAAGGGGACGCAGGCCATCCGGCACAGACTTTCCGAGTTATCGGCGGAACGTACAGGGCAGAGAATGTTTGGTAGATACTGTTCTGGGGTCACCAGGTGACAGCGGACGGCTGTTACACTGGCCCCGGTGTCACGAAGGGCTTCGGCCCGGCGTCCATTGATGCTCACCCATTGGCTGTACTTCTGGGTGTTAGCGGGTAGGGGGACCCGCGGGACCATGTCTTTCCCCCCTAAGCAGGCTAGAGCCATGGCGGCTGGCTCCCATTCTTGATGTTCCTGTTCATATTCCTCTTGTTCCTCTGAGATCTGTACCTCCCCCAGAGCAGCAGCGGCTACTTGGCGGGGTCTTGGGCTCTGGTACTGGGGGCAGTTTGGGTCGTTTGCATAGTGGCCGACTCGTTGGCATCGATGGCACGTAACATTGGCTCGGTATCCCGGTCGCGCCGGGGTGCTGCCCCGGTTGGCCGGGGGGTGGTGCTGGTAGTGGGGGCGACCGGGGCGTTGCCTCTTCCTCGTCCTTGGCCCCCTCCTCCTCCTCGGGGACGGTGCTGACCATTGTTGTTCCGGTTCTGTTCGTAGGACCCATTCCGGCCCACTCTGGTGATTTCCCACCGGTCAGCTTCGGCTGCGAGCTGCCGGGGATCCGTTAACTTGCTGTCGAGGAGGTGCTGGCGGAGTTCAATGAAGCAATTGTTCGACAGGTGCTCCCATACCATAAGATTGAACAGTTGTTCGTAGGTTGTGACCTTGCTTCCTTTGATCCAGCCCTCGAAGGCTCGGCTAAAGTAGTTTACATTGTCCACCCAAGTTGTACCCGGGATGCGGGTGCAGTCTCGGAACCTCTGACGGTACATCTCGGGTGTGAGGCCATAGCGAGTGAGGAGTGCAGCTTTCATATGGTCATAGGAGGTCATCTGGTGGTCCGGGAGCTGTAGCAGGGCGTCGCGGCCCTCATTGAGGAATCTCCCCCATAGACCGGCTCCCCAATCGCTTCTATCGATCCGGTGTGCAGTCATAGCGATTTCATAGGCCTTAAACCATTGCTGGATGTCGTCCTCTCGGAAGTATTCTCGAACGACATCCTTGGGGATGTGTACCTTTTTCTCTGTTGCCCCTGGGGTGTGGGGTTGCTCGGACACCCCTACTTCTTTATTCTGTTTGCGTAAGTCGATCTCAGCTAGTTTCCGCTCGTGTTCATATGCCAGTTTCTTTTCCTCGAGCTCCCTTTGTCTCTGTTTCTCCTCTCTTTCTTCTCGGAGACGCAGGTGCTCTAAGTTGATTTTTTGTTCGGCCAACTTAAGTTCAATGTCCATTTTGAGCCGGGCCATTTCTAGCTCGTGTAGCCGGGTTTTTTCTCGTTCCTGGATCTCGTCTTGCGAGAGACCCGTTCTTTGCTCTTCAGGGGCCGTGGTGGTTTTTGCTGCGATGCTTTGATCGGGGGTTCCGGCAGCCCCGGTTTCTGCCCAAGATTCTAGGGCATGCTTAAAATCGTCTTTGGTACTTAGTCCGGTGGTAGCGATACCTAGTTCGATGCAGAATTGTTTTAGTTCACGATGGCTGTACTCGTCCAATTTCTCCATCTGGAATTTCTCGGTTGCTCCGCTTTCTTTAGTTGTCATCGTGATTTTGTCGTGGGGTGAGCTACTCTCTGTACGATTATGCGGTGATTCGGATCGCGCCGCTGGCCACCAATGTTAGACGGACCGGGAGGGTCGGCCGAGGATACAGGGAGAGGTCTCCGGGGAGAGCCGTCTCCAGCGATCGTACAGACAAGTAACTTCCCCCCCACAGACGGACACCACACAAGGGTAAAGTTCAACGAGACTTTATAAGCAATTCTTTAAGTACGATGGAATGGTACAAGGAGGTCTGGACTCAGGGGTCCCCTCGATTCTGGTCTCTGGTTTGGGAAAAGGGTAGCGGGACAGTCTTGTTAACAAAAAGGTGGAAATAGCTCTCAATCCTCGAGCTCGGCGTTCTAGATGATCGGGCCGCGGCGGAGCCAGCAGGTCCCGAGATGGACGAAGGAAACGACGGTCCGCGGCGGAGCCAGCAGGTCCCGATGAGATGATGGTTACAAACGGTCCGCGGCCACGCCAGCAGGTCCCGACGACGATGAAGGATCGGAAGGTTACGAAGGTTGCGGCAGCGCCAGCAGGCAAGACGAAGGTGCACAAGGCAGAGCTACGGCAGCGCCAGTAGTCCGTCAAGGATGAGTTCTTCTTTGCGTCTCTCGACTCCAAGATACAACTGCCCTCCTGCTCTGGAGCTGCCCCAGTTATAGGGCTGAAGTTCTTTGATGTCCGGACCCTCGCACCTGGAGGTCGGGAGGTCCGGGATGAGGGAGTCCCGACACCCAGCAGGGGGGTGGAGCCAGCGCCCGGGGAGGCGATGGCCGAGCGGCACTTGGCGGGGGAGAGCCATCGACACCTCTTTCTCCCATTGACTTGCCAAGTAGCCCGCTCACCTCCTGGGTGGATGGTGGTGCCGGGATGTCTGAGGCCTGGCTAGGCCCAGGGTTGAGGTCGATCGGGGCCAGGCGGCCTCGTGGTGGAGTGTCCAAGATGGCACCCTGGATGGGCGCGCGGGCCAGCAGTGGATCGGGCCCACGAGGTCGATATGTTCGAAGGCAGGGGTCCCTGAGGGGACGGAGGACGTGCAATGGTGGTGTGTGGTACTTGCGTGACCGGGCTCGGGCCTGGTCTGGCCGGGGGAGAGCGGCCCTTCATGTGGCCTGTCCAACAGGCGACAAAACTCTGGGCCCTCTTGATGAAAAGCAGGACCATTCTGCTTCTAATCATGCTGAACGGGACCCGTTCTTTGCACTGGATAATGCCAGTCCAGAATCATCTCTTTAGGGCTCTCTTAGGTAAGGTATAGGCACATTTCACAGTCTGCTTTGAAAGAGCCAGTGGCGGCTTGTGCATTTTAAAAGTGGTGAGGCAGAAACCTTTGTGTGAAATATAAAGTGTGAGCGAGCTTAAATCAAAATACCCCTCTCCCTGCACTCACACACCACTCACTCTCAACTCACAGACACCCCACTCAAACTGCCCTCACAGAGATTACACTGAAGCTGCACTCACACAGAAAAACTCACCCGGAACTCACACAGACACATCACTATCCCTTTGCTCTGCTCACTCTGCACTCACAGATGCACACTACTTTGCTTGCCCTACACTCACCCAAGCCTGCACTCACAAAGGCACACTACTCACCCAGTGCATTCACACAACTCTCCCCAGATCAAGCACACCTGTGTAAATTTCAAAGAATATCTCTCCTCGTTATAGACATCCAGAGCATGCACACTTATACTCATTCTAGGATTTCATCCCCTCATTATATTCTTCCTGGACTGCTCTATGCACACAGGTCCTCAGTTTCCAGAAATCTCACCCTGTGATTCAGCCCTACAGCACGCACAGCAGTCTACAATTTTCAGAATATCATACCTTCTTATCCACGGCCAGAGCTTGTACACTTGTGACCAATCATTCCAGAATTCGTTCTAGAATGTCCCTTATTATACACTTCCAGGGGAGGACCATGCATACTGGTCTTCAGAATCTCACCTCATGCCACTCAACAGCATAAACATTGATCTTTAGTTAATATCTCACCCCGTGACACCGATCAACTTTCCAACATGCACGCTGGTCCTCAGTTTGCAATATCTCTCGCGATGACACGGATACAGCTCAGCTGTATGAAGATTCCTGCTCAGTTGGTAGCAGCTCACCAAGTGACAGCGATACATCTCCACGTGTGAGGCTGATACGACTGCACAGGGTTCACGTAGTAAACACTTTCAAAAAAGTATTTGCTAACATATTATTTTTCAAATTTCTAATCTTCCCATGCAAGCCATTTTCATGATATCTTTTTGCTATTTCAAGCGTTGAGCTTTCACCGCATTGATGTTTTGGTTGCATTTTCCAAGAGATTCTCTAAATGAAAGTCGCACTTACTGCAAATATTATTCAGGCGTTTTGTTTACTAGGGAGGTTGGATTTCAAAAGATGCTCAACAAACTAATTTCCGTTTAGTACATCTCACTTCACTTACAACCGGCATTGTAATTAATCGAACAGTTTACTGAGCTAAAAGAAAGCTCGACAAAGTGCAGGAGCACCCGGAGTCACAGCTTAAATTGACCACGAGCTCTTTGTCTATCTTTTTATGTTGCTGCACTTAGCGTTCAGCTGTCCTCCTACTTTTTGAGCACTTCATCAAGCCACTCATAACAGCCTCACAAAGCGCAGAAACACCGGTTTCCCTTTCCGAGTCACAGATAAAATAGACTTCACGCTGTATGTTTATCTTCACATCTTGGTTTACTCAGGGTGCAACCGATATTGCACTGTAGCCAACGGCAGCACCCTCATTAAGTCCTCACTTATCACCGGAATACAAGTTCCATTAAAGGTAGTAATTGAAATGTATAAATGCGCTCATTTGTTACCTTTGCTAGAATTCTATTCAACTGGTGTTACGATGCAGAGGATAGAGTCAAGATGCAAGTAAGAACAGCAATCAGAAGCCTCCAGCAACCATTAGGAAGTGATACGTGAAGTCATCCAGTCAGAGAAGAGCGGGATCCTAGAGTGATGTTCTTAGCTATGTGAAAGACGTGGCGAGTCGAGAACTCGACCAAAGCCCTGGAAAAACTGCTACTTTAGGCAGCGCCTGATTGCCCTTACCTCTACGTCACAGACTCACACTGCGCGTACAGAATTTGGAAGTCATCCACCTCGCTTGTGCAGCCTGTTTGTACATGGCTGTGCTACACTGCTAATTCGAGAATGGACAGTATATGTTCCTCAGGCTCAGACCAGTCTTTTAATCTCCTTTTAATCTCCTTTGCCTTCCTCCAAGATTGGCGGGGCTGCCCCCTTACGCCCTCATGCAGGAACTGCCCCTGGAAAGAGCATTACAAAATTTCCCATTGCCAAGAATTTACAAGAATCTACGTGACTTGAGGGACAAGATCCTCTAATTGCTGTAGTAGAACGTGCTAAAAGCAGTACCTAAAATACCGAGGTGTCAAAGATTTTACTCCTCTTTCTATCTTGTGCTTAAAAAATCTGGAGAATAACACGTAATATTGTATCTGCTTAACAGATATCTCAAAACAAGGATTATGCTTTGTCAGTCTCTAGGAGATCCTTCCCTTTATCATACAAGACAACTTCCTGGCTTCCTCCCTTCCTTTTTTACTTTTTCACCAGTTGGAATCCTTGTTTTACCGTAAAGAGGTCCCTGTACCTGTAAGAAATATGGAATACTCCTCTTTGCCAGCCTGAAAAGACATCTATGGAGTGGTGTGGCTCACTGGTTAGAGGCGGCAGACCCGGGAGCAGAGGACGCCCCGGACCAGGGTTCATTTCCCGACGCGGCAGTGTCGTGTCGTGGGCCAGGGTCAGCGGACTCGATAATTCTCATCTCGGTGCCTACTCTAACCAGGGATCACAGGCAACTCTGGGCATTAGCTTGTCTCATCTCCACAACGGCCCCCCCCACATATGGCGGGGATGCCTGGTTTCACCTTGGAGATACCCAATAGGGACCATCTCACAGGGAAAGCCAGGACGGGTTCCCCAGTGGTCTACTGCGCAGAGATACTCCTTCGGGAGTCGATTCTAGCGCATTACAAACCCACAATTAAGTAATTAATTCTCTTTTCACTGCAGTAGTTTTCAGTGCACACTCGCGCACACTCTCTCTCTTGAGTTTTGGGTGTCAGCTATGGTTTGCAGAACCTTTCCTTCGCTCATTGCAGTACACCTTTCCAGATTCTAACTTGAAACTTATGAGGGTGGACAGTCCACGTGCATGTACTATCAAGTAGAAGTCAACCTTGAAGGCTACTACTGCTGTTGTAAAATTCGAGGAGTACTTAGGGGATTCTTTGTGATTTCCCGTAAGCCATAGATCTACTCTAGACATGGCAGCAGACATTTGTGACTCGTGCCCACAGAGCACCTCGAGAATACACAGTTCTTGCTCTAACCACAAACAAACACTATTTGGTCTTTGTAAATGATTAATAGTTCAACGCGTTCTTGTTCCTGCTGCTTTGCCAAATCGCTGTTTAATACTATACCACAGCAGAGTTTCTGTGAATGTACATTTAAAAGGAAGGTACTTCCCGCACTATTTGTGTGCACTCAAGAGATATGGAAGGACTTCATAAAAAGAGCATATAAACCCAACCTGCAGAGGTTTGTCTCAGGGTTGCCAACTATCCATAATGAAAAAAATTGGGCAGTTGTTCAGGTTTCAAGATTCTGCAAAGTGATGAATCTGTGAACCTAAGCTTAGTTTCTGAAAAACCAACCTCCTTTGTTTTTAAGATAATGAGACGGTAACGCATTGCTTTTCTCAAGAAAGGTACCTTCCGATACTATTCTAGGTGCTTGGACCTATCGAGGGATCTATAAGTCTGCACATTTACAAATGTTGGCTCACAGCGCTGCACGCTCATTTCCTCATGTGTGGGTACAACACTTCAGCTAGAGTGGTAGGTGCAATGTGCGTCCTGTTGTAGGGGGAAGGCTGGTCAGGGAGCCGGCAGTCCGGAATGGGGGCAGAGGGCGAGCTCTGTGCTACAATTGGACTCAGGTGCTTGGTTGAGCTTTGATGTTGACTTATCTAGGGTGGTGCATATGGGTTACGGACGAATAAACACTGACATACAATGAATGGCACGAAAAGAGAGGTACGTACCGATTAAATGTGGGAGAGTCTATGTCTGGATTGACATAGGGAAGAGTGCTACAAGGGCTGCTCCTGGAGGGACATACAGAAAATACTGTACTAGTTAATACTCCATCGAAAACGAGCACTTAAGCATTTTATTCAGTAAATTAAAATTTGCCAGTCCTAGGGTTGTTGCTTAAGGTTCCTCCTTCTATAGTAGAGGCATCTATATGGGGAAGGGGGACCCTGAAGCTTGTTTAGCATTTACAAACAAAACTTCTCATCTTCTGAACAAAACGTACCTTACTAGGTCTGGTAGATCTGTAGAAGCTAAAAGAAAAACATTGCATGGAAAAAGTTCAAACAACCTGACAACAGAACTGTGGGCCTCATTCACAACCATGACTACTAATACGTCTTCGGGCCTGACTACAAATTTGGCGGTGCGGGAAGTGGTCGCCATGCTGCCGCCGCTGACCTGGTTGCAGTGGTCCCCTCACGGTTTGACCTCCGCACTCAAATGCGATGGTCGAACCACTGGTTCGGGAGCCCACGACCGTCAATGCACTTACACCTTGGGTTAGGCAGTACTATGTGAAGGAAGGTGAAATCTGACTATATGGTTACCTCCTCTTTTTGCCTAGTGTTTTGCTGGTTTTCGACTTAGTTGGACTGAGATCTTGCTATTCAGGGCCCCAGTCTATCTGCTTTCTCTATAAAATGGATTCCATGTACTTTAGGTACATACCAGATTGGCTACTGGGTCACCCCTGTGAGCCCCCGTATATGGTTCCTTAGGTATCCAGGGCATAGGGACCCCAGAGGCCTACCAGGGGCTGCTGCATGTAGTTTGCCACCCCTGGTTAGCCTTCCAAATTGACACCACAGGTCTACACTTGCAGCCTGGGTAAGGTGGTGTAAGCACCCCTTACTTAGATATAGTATACCTATATCTACCTTATATATAGATACATAGTAACCTATAAGTCACTCCAATGGCAGGCCTTGACAATCCTGAAGGCAGAGGGCTTGGTTTTGTGTGAGAGGGTGCCCTAGCATGAGCCATACCATATACTCTTAAGTGCATTATAATCCTCACGGTTAATGCGAACTTTGTTTTGACTTTATCAAAACATGCTGTGTAAGGTGTCAAACACTTTGAATACTACCCCTGCCAGTTCTGGCGGCGGGGGTAGCATCCCGCCCTTCTAGAGGGAGAAGACATGTAGTTACTGGTAAACACGGTTAAAGTTAAACAGAGCCCCAGCATCACAAAATGGATGCTGCTGCCACAGACATGAGTCTGCCCTCCTGCTGCTGGACGAAACTCTGGCAGGGGAGGCCTGGACAATAGGTTTCCTGTCCAGGGAGGTTCTGGCACCTCCCCAGACAGGCTTAAGTGTATTGGGGCAGGGTGGGTTGCATTCAGTGAATGCTTTTCAGACACTGCCTGGGGCACACAATGTGCTCCATGCATTTCCCAGTTCAAACCGGTTGCTGGGGTGCACAGCCCCAGCTCTGGTGCAAAACTGGACAAAGGGGTAGGGGTGTAACCACCCCCTCCCCAGGTCCACCCATAGGAGGGACCTTAGAGTTAGTCCAACCCCTAAACTTACTATAAGTATAGAACCCCAGTCCCTAGGTCTTTGGATTACCCAGGACGAAACTCTGCAACATATATCTTGGACCTTTGACATTCCATATCGACTGGAAGATGGAAGAAATCTCCCTTGTGGTCTAGGAGTGACCACCCTGTTCAAACAGGCACCAACTGCATCTTTGCCGGTCTGGATTTTCGAGGCTCCTGCTGAATTTCGAAGAATCTGCAACACAGGACACAGACTTCCAGATATCTCTGACGCTGACCTGCGTTTCCAGCAAAGCTGAGACCTGTAGCGGACACGAGAGACGTGGGACCGGAACTCCTGGACATCCTGCATCTTTGCAACTGCACCTACTTCCCGAGGTATCCTTAAGTTGTGCATTGGGGGTTTTTAACCCCCAGCCCGAGCACCTTTTGCACTGAAGCTAAGAGGCCTACACTCCACGAGTGTCCTGTGGGCCTGCTTTGTGCATTTCTGCTCTAGGCCCCTTTGTGGTTCCTAGTCCGTTGGCTAGCGAGCCCCCACGAAGGGACATCTTTGATTTTGTGAGCTTTCCTGGTTGCTCCGCTTGTGGTCCCACTCCTCCCCAAAGGAGAAGTCCCTCAGACCTTGCTGGTCTGAACGGGAGCCAATCTTGGTATCTTGCATGGGTTGCTATTGTCAAGGCTTGTTGGGTCCAACCCGGATTTCGACATGGCAGTCAGCTAGATCCTTCGTGGGACAGCTCGAATTCAGCTCCAGGTGGTCGTCGACACCTCCTGGTCCTCGTGGCTGAAGAGTCAAGCTTCACCTCTTTCCCCTGAAATCACCCGACATTGGCTGGCATCTTCTCCTCACCATCCTGGTCACTCCCTAGTGACCCAGACTCTGTCCCCTTTGCTTTCAGGTTCTTCACATCTCCGATCCACCCTTGGATCCACCCGGACACTTTTCCTCGCAGCTCTCCATAGGAATCGACGACAAAACCCGACACCAAAAGACACCTATTCACCCGGCTTCACTGGGTGAGGTAACACGAGTACTTCGGTGCTCCCATGAGTCTTGACTCTTGAAGTGTCCTAATCTAAAAGGGTTCCATCGTAGTTCACCTAGAAGTGCCCTTAATCTTTAAAATTTTAACTTGTTTGTTCTCCATATAAAGTCAATGGTGATCCACGGCTGTGTTTAGACACTGCACGAGTCCCCCGTGTGCCTCCTGCATCCTAACCTTGGGTGGTTATAGGTAGCCCCAGCAGTTCTACCTGCCCTAGGCCTGCTTTCTAACTTTCACGTGGTTCTTATACCACTGTTTTAGTATATGGTTTGTGAGGCCCCTAGGGCATAACGTATACTGTGCAACTTATCGTTTGCTAACTAAGTTCCTTGTATTGTACTTTTACCTCTGACCTCATAAAGAGTCCAGAGGGGTTGTGTTTAGAATAAGTACATATATATTTGATATATACCATGTGTGGTGTGCTTTCATTTGATCATTCAAGAGATTATATTTTGTAAAACAACTAGCTTAACTAGCCTCTAAGTCTTAGCCTGGAGGCTGCTCTACACAGCTACCGCTAGGATAGCTTTCTATAAGGTTGACTTTACAATCTACCATAAATAAGGGTAATTTGGACTGGTGCAAAGTGCCGACTAGAATAGTGGACATCATATACCAGGCCAATTTCTCACACTATGGACCACTGAACATGTAATCAGGCCCTTAGTCTGGCTTAAAATCTTTACACAGAATCTGGCATCTGGAATGCTGACAATTTCTCCAAGTTAATCTTTCATGCTTATTGCGATTTGGTTGATTCATCTAAGAGATGTGATCTCCTCACAATAGCAGTCCCTTAACCTAATGTTCTTCTTTTAAAAGTAGATGATGTAATTGTTCATTAGATTGTATCAGTTAACTGACTATGAAAAACCAGCAGGGGTACCTACCAAGGAGCCTTTGTTAGGTTCACCCCAGTGAGCAAGGAATCTACTGAGAGCATCAAGTCTCATAAAACAATCCTCCCCACCCTCTGACATCAGCAGACCCAAGATTAGCAAATACAGACTGATTATCCTAACTCTATCATCACATAGTGGTAAATTCATCACTCTTAACAGGTCTACATGCTTGATGAACTCAAACATGTTATCATCATCCTCTGTTGCTGACACTCAGTGCTGTCTGCAGGATCGTAGTGAAACTCAGCACCTCCATTTCAGAAAACATTGTGCAATTCAATGTATGTCTTATCTGTAGAAAAATGTTCAAGGTTCTACCATTAGGCGTCAGAGAGGAGATTTTTAACACTAAATTTAACCCCTTCGAGGCTGATGACGAGCTGGGCTCGTCATGGTGTAGCCTCCTCAAACACTGATGACGAGCCCAGCTCGTCATGAACAATGGGTTTTTTTAAAAGTCAGCATACCAGCAGAATAAGTGCAGCGCGCATGTGGTTAAGCTCATGATTAACACACTCCTAGAACTCTCGGCAGCCTTCAATACCATCAACCAACAGGAATTACTCAACTGCTTCTTCTGCAATAAATACTTCTGTGGCACAACACTAAAGTGGTTTTCATTGTTCCTAGCAGCACATCACCCTTACAAAGGAAAGCTGTGAGCATGCCACAGTAATCACCAACATCATGTGTGGGTCTTCTCACCTAGCATGTTCACTGTGGAGATGGCCCACTTTCAAAGATAATAAGAGTCATCCAAATGGACTTCCATGTGGAAGCTGTTAACACCATCAGTTGTGAAGCAGAAGAATGTTGTATAACCCTGGGTGTAGTTCACGTAGTGGTGTTATGCGTAGCTACATGAACTGCATAGTGCACTGTGCAAAAAGCTGTTCGCACTGATTGCACAGTGCCGGATGCTTGTCCGCACTGTGCAATCAGTGTAAACCGCATCTTGCACAGTGCAAGCGGTCGTTTTCTGCCTCTCGAGTAGATTTCTACTCGAGCGGCAGCTTTCTCAACTCGTACTGGTAGTTTCTCATTGCGAGCGGTTGCAACCATACGCGACCACTCGCAATGAGAAACCTGCCCTCCCCGCGTAGAGAATCTCACCGGGAGGTTTTTTTTCCACGCTTGCGATCGGCAACTTGATGTTGCTGATCAGGAACGAGGAAAAAGTCTCGCCGGGATGTCATTTTGCTCGCTCGCGGTCGCCAACTTGTCGTTGAAGGCCGCGAGCAAGCAAAAAATGACCGCTACGTGTGTTTGCACTGTGCTACGTGCAATTTGTGTAGTGCGAAGTAGCGCAAACTTCGCAAACTACGCGAGCGTAGCATAGTGCTTTGCCCAGGGTTAATGTTTTAGTGGCCTCTAGCAAGTGACTCTGCTTCGGGGTCCTGTTTCACTGATCCTTTACTGCCACCATTTTAGCCATCAGTCCCTTCCTCTCCAGAAGATGTGGCACATATATTTCTTTCCAAAATCTGACCTACCTGAGTGCCATGGAAAAGGTATACAGCAGCGTGTGCAGTTTTTCTATGGCATCCGTCCCCTGCTGCTCAGAAGCCAATGCTTTCCTCTTTTCATTGCAGTGAAAGTGCCTCTTCTTAACTGGTGTCAAGGCAGTGGTGAGGCGGTTTCAGCTGCTGAGACAGTACCCTTTATATTCTTACCTTAGCGATATAGCTGTAGTTAATATTGTAGAGTCGATAATAGTGCCAATTTCTACTATTGACCTTGACTTTGTGACATACAAATATGCTGGCCGTGTTGCCGGCATTCTTTCTCCTGGAGGTTAGAGCTGTGCTGATATGTTGAGGGAGCTATACAAAAGCAATACAATAAATAATTGGAATAATGTTTTGATTTAATTCGCTGATTTCTGCAGTGGTCTAAGGGGGCTGCTGGGACTCTTGCCATGAGAGATGATTGACGAATAAATTCCAATACATTTCTTACCCAACTCGGATCCCAGTTTTTTCTCTTAACTAAGTAAAGCATGAGATTGTACCTGTAGAGAAAGTTCAGAAACAGAGGGAGTGTGCATGGGTTCTGCCCTAGGAACGTTGTTGTCCGAGTAGAAACGCTGTCTGCAGTGGACGCTGAAAAACACATGAGCAGCTGGCCCTAGTCTGTCGTGATATCTGTGTAGCAGATCTCACACCCAACGTGCGTGCGTCTGTGGGAAGGGGTGGCCTAGTGGCGAGAGCTGCTGCCTTTCGACCTGGGGATCTATGTTTCAACCTTGACGTGCTATGATTCAGATGAAGTCACTTCATATGCCTGTGCCTTAAAAAAGTGTAATATAATCTGCTTCTCTTGTAAAGTGCTCTAACTCCTTTGGGCCATGTTTGCGCTATAAGCTTCCCAAAAAGGAAACCAGTCTCTTTGGTGGGAGGCAGACTAAGCATAGCCATGTGTTGTTTTGTGAGCTCATCCTGTATGAACACTGAGGGAAGTTGGCAATAGCAGAGGAGTGTTCGCACAGCAGGCATGCACAGATTCGCAACTGGTTAAAGGCACATAGGGGCAGATGTATCATCACCATCATTTGCGATTCTCAAATAGAGATTTTTTAGAAATCGCTATTTGAGAATTGCAATTTGGGATGTATGTAGAAAATCGCTATTTTTTAGCGATTTCTTAAAATTCCTTAATTGCGATTAGCAAATTGCTAATCGCAATTAAGGAATAATTTCCCATTCATTTCTATGGGCCAGGAGGCCCATAGGAAGGAATGGGAAGTTATTCTCAATTTGCGATTCTCAATTTGCTAATCGCAAATTGAGAATAATTTCAAGGTTGCAAGGGTGTCTTAAGGACACCCTGCTGCACCCCTGAAATTTGCATGTGTGCACATATGGCGCACATACATGCCCTTAGAGCATGTATGAGCGCCACATGGCAACTTTCCAAATGCCAAGAAGTGCATTTGTAAAAGAATTTGCAAATTACCACTAACTACAAGTTGGTGGTAATTTGCGATTTCTTAGTGTGAAATCGCAATACTTTATTTATTGTTTCTTACATAGCATTTACATCGCTATTTGTGATTCCTTAAATGCTTGCGCAAAATTAAGGATTCACAAATTTTGCGATTCCTTAATTTTGCGATGCGATATTCTTCATACATCGCATATGCCGTTTTTTTTTTCTCGCAAACACTGCTTTTTTACGAATTTTATGGAGAATTGCAATAAACACATTCTTGGATGGGAAAAAAATACAACTTGGTAGCGTAAAACGACCTTCAAATGTTTCTTGAGTCAGTGGATGACTCCATTAAGAGTGGAGTGTGTCTCTTGTCACACTCCCTGCATAGCATTTTACAGCAAATGCCGAGCCATCCTTCATTGTCCGGGTTGTGCTGACTCATGAAGCATTAGTGCTTGTGGGTCTCCGGGGTCTTGGCAGCAGCACCTCTCGAGTGAAATATAACTTTGTGTCACATAGCAAGCCATCCATTCTCCTCGCTATGTAGGGAGGGAGGCTGAAGGCACCAGCAGCGCGCGCGGCTATTCCCTTTTGGAGATGATGGATTGTACCAATTGGGAGCACAGTATTTAATTATAAGTGCAACGCAGCCACTTTCTGTTTTATTATTAATTGGAAAATTGATTTTCTTCTCCTCCTGACCCAGCAGACATCATGCCAACCTCGGTTCGTATCATTAATGGCGCTGTTTGCAGACTGTTGTTTGTGCTGCATGGTCCTATGGCAGTGCTGCCAAAGCAGGATTTAAATGGACATTTTTAGCCCGAGAGGGTGTGGCAATGCGCCGAGCAGAGGAAATCTCATCTTTTCTGCCCAACGGTCTCCTTACAAACACATGGCACTATCTTGTCGCTGATGACCCCGGAGATAACACATTAGAATGTTTTTTGTGTGGATTTTACAGAGGTAGTGTCTCCTGGTTTGCATTTCTTGTATTCTTTAAACTGTTTCCACTGACTGTAAAGACAGCTCACTCAGGGCAACGTGGGTTGTCTCAGTTAATAACTCAAAATAAATATTGCCTATATATCACATGCATATTGCCTCAATGATATGTATCCCGGCACCATTTCAAGCTGCAGAAAGGGTTGTTGTTTTCAGGCAGGTCATGGGGCAGTACTTCTACCAGCTGGCATGTTTCTCAAGGCTCCAGAAGACATGGCTTGAGTCCATATCGAGTTCTGTGATGGTGCTGCTTTAACAGAGAGTCATGTGTAGGACTTTAGGGTCCTCCTGGGCCGGCTTCACCAGATTGCTGTATGGGTTCAAGTCTTTCTGTGGACTGAGTCCTTCCTATCAAGCAATAGACAAGCCATTGATTCCCGCCCCGCCACCGTGGAGTCCCCAGGGCCCGGCGCGGTTTCAGTTGACTTTCATTGTGTTTTATTAGGTTCTATTTTGTGTGTATTATTTGTTTGTATATCTGGTGAATGACCGTTTTGAAAACTGTTTGTCATAAGCCTTTAGGTCGATACCCTTGCACACACAGCACTGCTCTCAGTGGATGCCTTTTTGTACTCGATGAGTCTTTTCCTACCATTGACACTGTGAGCCGCAAAATAAAAAAATATGGCACTAGTCTGACATGACACGCTTTTAGCAGAGAGGTCCGCACAAACCCCACAACCCTGCCTGCCATAATTAAGGTATTAATTAAGAATAATAGCACCATAATTGGAAGGAAACCCATGGGTTACCAACCTGTTCGCATTAATTGTTATTGAAAGATTGATTTTCAAACGTAAATCTCAATTTTATAAACTAATGCTCTTGTTGTTTTTACCTGTTTTATCTATTTTATTTTATTTGTAGTTTGCTGTTTTACTCTTTAATGGCTTTTTTTTTTAGCCAGGGAATGTATATTGATTGATCGATTAATTGACTTTTAGTGTGCACATGCATGCAGAGAAGAGCTGATTAAATGCACTACTCTAAAGTGTATTGAGAGGATAGTCCCAATATTTCATTACGCGATAACATTGGCTTCTCACAGATTTATTCAAAAATGCATAGAAAATGTGATTATTAGTGTGCATCCTTTATATTTGTGGTCTTGTGAAATAACAGTTCAACATTCTGCTTGCAGTTAAGGTGATTCATGGTGAATCTTATGAAAGAGAATGCGTGGGCTTTAATTTCAGTTTAGGGGTCTCATCATAGGTTCAAGTCCTGGCAGTTCTGCTCTGTCTGTCGTCCTTCCAAGGTATATAAAATGAGTGCCACTGATATAGGTAACAATAAACATGTGATTCAGTGCCATGGTACCCCACGTGGTGAATATGTGCTTTAGAAATACACACTGTAAGGCATGTCCTGTGGCCACCTTACTATTAGACTTTCGGAAGTGCACCCCTAGGAAAAAGCAGGAAAGGTGCTGGTACTGTTTCCGCACTTCAAAAGCAGCATCTGTGCCCAACTCTATATTCATAGGAGCCTGGCTTACCTCAAAGGGGTCGTGGAATATTTGCAGACTTACTACGAAATCATACCCTTGTCTAGTCTCTTCCACAGCCTTCATCTTGTTATCCATCCATTCATGAGAATGAAAAAAATGATTCCTAACATTCAGTAAAGCTCAACATACATACTCCACACTCACTCTCCCTCCTACATGCTATTCACAGGTGCCTTGTCCAGAAAGGTTTCACACATATGGAGCAAAGAACATAGTTGAAAGGAACTGGCAGAACTGTTAAATTCTCCAGCTGAAATCCGGAGGAAAAAAGCCCTGCTGCTTCTGCTATGTGCATTTTTTCCCATCAGTGCTAGTTCTCAGATGGTGTGATGAAAGTAGTCCATGAGAAAAGGAGGGCTACACTTGGTACATCCCTCCAGACAACAGAGCCTGCTCTCAGTCTCAAACCATTTAATTGAAGTGTCTAATCAAACTCATGTAATTGTTGAGTGTGCTGAGGTTGAAAATCAAAAGCATACAGACGTGCTCTGAGACAAACTTAGGCAAGGGTGCAGGCTCTGCCAAGCCATGCACACCAGCATTCCATTTCCATTTGAACAGACCCTGTATGGTTTTTAATGTGTTTTTGTGATCACATAATTCATTTAGTTCTTGTAACAGTTGCTATATTGAGATCATTGGAAACTAAAGAAATTAGCACACTCCATATATTTGTTCAACCAACACCAGCTTGTTCACATGGGCACCTCCAGCTCCCAAAATGTCCCTATCACCTACGGAGTCCGCCAGGTTTCCATATTATCTCCTGTCATCTTCAACATCACATGGAGACACTTAGTAATCTGCTCAGGGATAACAGCATCAAGATTCACAATATGTCAATGATACACATCTCTAAGCATACCATATCTTGATTGTTGACCAGTTGGAGTCAATTTGCGCTCTCCTTACCCTGCCTTCACAATAGGCATTCTATCTCACTACTCATTCTGATTACCACCTTCACCCTTTTTTTTAGCAAACAACAGCAGTCCCAGCAGTCATCAATTAATGTTCGCCTACCAGTCACCGCCTGAACGCCTTAATTATGCCCTGACTATACTATCCTTTTTACATTCTCACTCGCTTCATCCGGTCTCAGAATTCAGCTTGCTCACATATGTTATGTCCTGAAGATGATCTTGAATCACCGAGATCGAAACGCAGTCGAACCTCTACAACAAGAACTCCTTGCATTTTGTAAAATTTGTTCATGAGGAGTTCTCTCGGTTGTTGTCAATGCAATGTATATATTTTAAAATCACCCTCACCTGATACATCACGCCTGTTGTCACTTTTTCTAAAGTGAGCACCAGAACTATACTGTTTGCATACCGATGAAAATAAATAACAACTGTTATTTGATTGGAACGTGTCCCTGGCATTGCTCTTTCTGGCACTAATTGCCTATCCTTAACTCAGACCTAGTGTTCTCAATTCTGATGCAACCCGTGTGTCTAAGCTTGGACCATTTTGGCTACATAGCAATGTACAGTAATCGAGAGCACAGTGCTACACCAAAAACCAGTGTATCTCATTCTCGAGAGAGTTAACAAGAGCCCAGGAAGGTAATGTGGGAGTAACCCTTTGTAGAATAGCTCTCTCTGTCTGACATGTATTTTTGGTCTCCATGCGAGGGGCCAGCATAACTCGAAAACAGCAGCAGTATGACTTATCTGAAGGTTGTCTAGGTATCCAAATATTACCTGATAAGGAATGGAACTTGGACTCTATAGGAACCAACCTATCTTCCTCATTGGGTTCTCACATTTCCATTGATCTCGCCCTCGTTATTTTCGGCCTGAAGGGCAAAGCCCGTAATGCAGCCTCCAACCTTGTGTTTTATTCTATTCTGGCGGCGCGCAGGGAGATCTGTAGACACTGGAAGGACGCCCAGCCCCCTACCATACATGAATGGCGTACCTCGGTCCTCCAGATTTCTAAACTCGACCTAGCCAGAGGTCGTAATCCGAGCATGAGAGCCTTTTGGACACAGCTGGCGCTATCGCATTGAGCCTGGGTGTTTTTTTTTTTCCCAGGGTCCTATGATTAATGCAAGCTTTGCCTACCGCTGTTTCTATGGCGAAGAGTCATGGAGCAATCGGGGTCACGGTGTCTCGGGCACTATCTACCAATGAACAGCCCTAAGCAAGATCCCTCAAGGCTTGTGTGAATGTGCTGCTGGGATCCGGCCTCCCCCCCTTATTTAAGAATTCCTTGCCAGCTAACGCTGAGACGGTACAGAAGCACAGCCGGTTTTCTTCGCTTTGTGGTGTATTCTTGGTTTGACAGATTGGAGCCATGCACGCAAATGAGGATTAAAATAATAAATAAAAAAATTAAAAAAAAGGAATGGAACTTGGAACAGAGAGAGGGAAGAAAGGCAATCCTCATGAAGGTTTATCCACTTTACGAATATTCCCTTGGATAATCCCATGAATCTGGGGTAGGGGGTTTCTAGCATAGAGGCAGACTAGAGGCCAGCTACAAGATCACTTCTTAGGGTAATCCTCTGTACTTGCAAGCTAAAGATCCCCCAAGACAGCATTTCCTGTTCCCTAGATGACCACAAGGACCGGTATGATCTTACTGTCAATGGATGCCTGAAACTGCTCTACTTCCTGGAAGATGTGGGTGCTGCAGCCAAAGCCAAAGCGGCTGACTCCGAGTGTGGGCTTACTGTTAGATCACTGGTGCGGGTGGCAGCTCACCCTCATGTGAATCTGGGCAATAGCTCACCTAATCTACCCAACGGCCCCCAGTGCCTTCAAACCCTTAAGTGCTGATAAGTTCACGCTTTACAAGTAGGAATTATTATTATTAAGATACAAGAAGTAAGAAAAACTTGGTAGTTGTTGCACACCACAGCCTCTCCTGGCACGAAAGAAAGAAGGTCTGCTATCTGAACCCAGGCGATCTGAGACAGAATCAATAAATCCGGGGTTTCTAAAGTGAATCTACTCACCTGAAACGGTCTCAAGGCTCCTAGAAGTTCACAGTGATTCGAAGAACTAGGTCTTGAGGTCCTTCAGGAAATTTGAGAGTGTAGGTGTCTGTCGAGGGTGGAGAGGGAGGGAGTTCCATGCCTTGGCCACCAGGAGAGAGAAGGAGCGTTCTCCTGTTCTGGTCTTCTTGATACATGCTACAGTCGAGAGGGAGGGCTGGGCTGAGCGGAGGGATCTTTGGAGGGCGTAGAACGAGAGGCGGTGTTCATGTAGGCGGGTTTAATGTTGTGAAGGGCCTTGTGGGCATGGGTGAGAAGCTTGAAGTTGATTCTCTTCTCAACGGGAGCCAGTGTAGTGATCGTCGGTGTTGGCTGATGTGGCAGTGGCGCGGTAGGTTGAGAACTTGTCTGGCGGCGGCATTCTGGATGTCCTGGAGTTTGCGGGTGAGGCTCTTGTTGATCCCGGCGTAGAGTGCGTTGCTGTAATCCAGTCTGCTGCTGATGAGGGCATGGGTGATGGTTTTCTTGTGTTCGAATTGAATCCAGTTGAAGGTTTGTCTGAGTAGGCAGAGTGTGTGGTAGCAGGAAGAGGTGACGGAGTTGATCTGGAGGTCCATTTTGAGTTTGGAGCCCAGGATGATTCCGACGTTGCATACGTGGTCCATGGGGGAGGGAGAGGTTCCAGTGGGCGGGCGACCACCATGTGTTGTTCCATGAGCCGGGGTATGGGCCCGTGATGAGCACCTCGATTTTGTCTGTGTTGAGTTGAAGGCAGCTGTTCTTCATCCACCTGGCGACTGCTTCCATACCTTCTTGAAAGTTGTGTTTGGAGATTTTGGGTTCGTTGGATAGGGAGAGGATGCGTTGGGGGGTGTCTACATTCGATACAATGTTTTCCGTGTGATTTGACGATGGATGCGAGCGGGGCCATGTGGACGATGAACGGGGTGGAGCGGATGGAGTGTCCTTGGGGGACTCTGCAGATAGTCGGTGTGTGTTTCGAGATGAAAGGAGGGAGTCTGAAATTAGTTCTGCTGGAGAGGAATGAGCAGATCCAGTTGAGGGCCTTGTTTTGTATTCCTGCTCATGGAGTCTATGGGCAAGGGTACGATGTGAGACTGTGTCGAAGGGGCCGGAGAGGTCACAGTCTCTCTTAGCGGATGTCATCTGTTGCAGCAAGAAGGGTGGTTTCGGTGTTGTGGTTCTTCTTGAAACCTGATTGGGAGGAGTTGAGGATGTTGGACGAACCAGCCACATCTCCGGACATCTGAGAGACCTTCACTGGCTCCCCGTCAACAAAAGAATCACCTTCCGCCTCCTCACCCACGCACACAAAGCCCTACACGACCAAGGCCCGAGCTACCTCAACAGCCGAGTCAACTTCTACGCTCCCAAACGCCACCTCCGATCAGCCAACCACGCCCTCGCCGCCGTCCCCCGCATCCGAAGAGCGACTACAGGAGGAAGGTCCTTCTCCTACCTGGCCGCCAAGACCTGGAACTCCCTCCCTCCCGACCTGCGCCTGACCCAAGACCACCTCTCCTTCAGGAAGAAGCTGAAGACCTGGCTGTTCGAGCAGTAGCGGCTCCCCCCCCCCCCCCCCCCGGCGCCTTGAGACCCTACGGGTATGTAGCGCGCTTTATAAGTGTCACTGATTGATTGATTGATTGATTGATTGTTTCCTTATATGAAGGAGGCGAGTTGGCTGTTGACTGCTTTTTCCATGACTTTTGCCAGGTACGTGAATAAGGAAATCGGTCTGAAGTTCTGGAGGTCGGTGGGGTCCGCCGAGGGTTTTTTTCAGGGGAGGATTGATCTTGTCGTGAATCGAGTCATTGGGGAAGGAGGCGGTCTTGAAGGAGAGGTTGATTGTTCCTTGAAGCTCGGGCAATGATGTCTGAGGCTCTGTGGTAGATGTGGTGGGGGCAGGGTCCATGGGGGCCCCGCATGGCTAGTCCTTAGTGTGTCTTCAATGATGAGGGCGGTCCAGCTGTCCAATGTCGGTAGCGTGGAGTAGGGAGCGGTGGGGTGTTGGTTCCTCGTGAATGTTGTTGACATCGAAGTTGTCATTGATCGTCTTGATTTTGTGATGGAAGAAGGCGCTGAGTCTGTCGCAGAGGTCCAGAGAGGGTGGGATGTCGGTGGCCCCACTGTTGCGTTGGGCAAACTCTTTGATGATGCCAAAAATGTCCTTGATGTTGTTCGCATGGATGGAGATTCGGTCCTCGAGTGCCAGTCCTGGGGTGCCAGAGACAACCAGGGGTGAACACCTTGCATTCCAAATAACTTTATGGTATAGTGAAGCGTGTGCTTTGGACAAACGATTCTTTCCGCACTTTTGGTCAACAAGATGAGTTCACACATGCTACCACTATCAGCAGAAACATTTCGATCTTAATTTATTATGTAGGAGAATGTATTGCCAACTGCATGCTTTCATGCCTGTGTAATGCTGCATTGCCATCACACTGGCGACCCAGTTGGAACGTAATTAGTTTTCACATTTATCACAGATTCATTTTCCTTTTGATTGCTCCTCATCTTGATTGCCTGAGCTACACGTTTCTTTTATTTCCCTAACTGCAGGCGGCCTGATGTATTTTCCAGCTACTTTAAAGCAGTATGATGTGACTGACCTAGATATGTGTCCTCCAAAACAGCTATTGATGCTGAGACCAGCATGCTTGTTTCTGGAAATACCCACGAGAGAGACGGCCTTTACGGTTTTCTAACTCCTCCGTCGATGCACAGGCCACTGACTTCCTTCGGGGAGTAGAACCGAAGAACTTAGGCCCCAGGCAATACAAAAACAGCCAATGTTTCTGAACTACTAATGTAGCTCTTATCTGTTTTATCAAGTGCAATTCATTTTGTGTCTGGGTTAATGGCTGTGATTAATTAGCATTAGCACATCCTGTGAGGTGTCGAGAGGCAAATGAGACCTTGTTTACAGACATCTTACTACACCTTGCATTGGACTGCGGAGCTGCTTAAAAGATTATTCGTAACCCTTCTGCCTGTCATAAGTAACTGTAGTAGTATCCTATGGAATGTGCCTGTTCCTTCGCCACGAGTTAATGAAATGCATCATGAAACGTCTGAAAAATATTGGTTTGTGTTGGCTTCCTTTCCACGCTGTCAGTAATTCCACCACCAAGATGCAGAGGTCTGTGTGTACATTTTGCATTCTTGTGTGGTTCAGAATTCACTACCTTCATTTCGGTCTCAAGAAGCACTAAATCATCAATACCGCAGAAGGATCAGACTGAGAGCAGCCAGCATCTGGGATCGAGCAACCCAGTCAGTCTCCCAAGTTTCCCCACTATCACAACCACCTGTAATCCCAAGGAGCAGCCCTGCATGTGGACTGTAGCAAATGAAGACAGCAGCATTGTGGAGAGACTTGTCGAGCAGTGGTGCACAGACTATTAAAGGAGGAAGCATCAACCTTTTACTGCAGGACACACGACCCATTTCAATTTCGGGAAAACCCGCAATCAATTATGCTGTATGGTGGCTCTGGCAGTCCTAGTCTGTGGGGCTCTTCTATCCCGACCTACGGGTACCCTGAAAAATGGTGGTGAAGCTATAGCCACTATTTAGTAAATGTATCTACTCTTACCTCTTGTGACCTTCTAGAGTACGTGTTTGATAGAGGGGTTTTGGCCAGGCATAGCCTTTGAGTGCCATCATTTTCCAGTGTATCAGTGAACATCTCTTCAAGAGTTGGCACTGGAGTTCAAAGCAACAGAGCCTTTGGCAGTGGCTGGACTGGTAGTGCATCCATTGGTGCAGAGATTGGCACCATGACCTCATTAGAGTGATGATCTAAGCCAGAATAAACTGGCACCCAATATCTTGCCCATAGGTTTGTGCTCATTGTGTCCAAGAAAGTAATCAACACCAGGCGATAACTCAGCAAGATGGCAAAGCCACCAATAGTGTCAACTAGATCCTAAGCTTTTTGTATCAGTCTATTGCTTTGCATTGTGCATAGCGTGTTCAGAGTAATAGGAGATATTTCCCATAGAGTTATGCTTCCTTAAAAGTGTAATAGCGAAGGAGAACTTAGGCACATATGAAGTCAGTGGAGGCTAATGATGAACTAAGTAGGAATGAGGAGATGACTCTGCAGTATCATCTTTACCCCCCTACATATGATGAAGGAGAGAAGAAGGTGAGGTGACTGCTGCAGAATCCAAGAATGTGGTCATAACTAAGGTCAGACCTGCACCAGCACTCCCTTTCCCTCCTACATACCAGAAAACTGTTGGATGATGCAGGGGACCGGGAAGAACGTGGCCTCTTGCTCTTCTTCTTCCGGTGCAGTCAATAGTTTACCATTCGGGCAAACTACCTTTCAGCTGATTCTTGCACTGAATAGACGTACGTCTTGATTGTAGGATAGAAGATCACAGGAGTAGGATAAACCTGCTTATCCTGTGACCATACGGGCACTATCCTACTGGTGGAGTCTGGCTTGACATGCCAGAGTAATGCCAGAGTCTTGGGACCAAACAGAGACTTGGTCCTCAGAAAATATCCCAGGGTAATTCGGAGGAAGGTGCTTTCAGCCTTTCTTTCATCAACTTTTCAGTGCCATTGCGCAGAGGTCAGGGAAATGTTAATACGTTGATGGTATCTCAAAGTAGAGACTATGGTCAACATACAATACTAGTGATGGTAGTGAGTGGTAAGTAATTTGAAATACACTGCTATGTTATTTAAGGCTGATTTAACATCCTATAAAGTCATAGATTGGTGCATTACTAGCAAAGCAAATCCTAAGTGGAAAAACATTCTATATTTAAACTATATGGTGGAGGTCAAAAAGAAAGAGGACCAACATTAATGTATGTTATGCTAGGCTATGCTATGCTATGCTAAGAGCTTTTTCATCACTTCTGTGCTCCTGTGGCTTTTTAGGGAATTTGTGCGCTCTTGTGAGGTTCTGGGATTCCCTTTGAATGGAGTCAAAGTAACCGTAGTGTCATATTGAATTCGAAGAAATGTGCGGAAAGGGGAACAAACATGTTTCCAAAATAAAATCCCCACTAATGGCCGGTAGTCCAGACCTCCATCACCCGTCAGTTTTATTATTAGTGAAAATAAAATGTTTACTTTTTTGCTCCAGATGGGGGGGGGTGCATTATGGGGGTGAACTGTCTCCATGGGGTACATTGAAGGAACTAACAAGCCTCGCTACACAGTCATTCATGCTCAAGCCCCTCTTGCCCTGCCCTTCATCATCAGTTCCTCTTTGGGCTACGACCCTCAATCATCGCTTAATCATTGAGACTTTACACCTCAGGCAATGCCTCCTGTACAAGGCAGGTACCTAAGCTGCTTAAGCGGGTCATGAGCTGAGAAGCTGAGAAAGATGTTCTCGCGAAGAACCCCCTTGGATTGTCAACTGCTGCCTGCTGAGCACTAACCCGAGCTCCTCTGAAAGGGCTTGCAGCAGGAGGTTATACCCTCGGGTCCTATGCCCTTGTGGGTCGCTATGACTCATAGCTAGAAACAGAACCCATGACCCAGTACAAGTCAGGAGATGAAGAGGTGCTGGCCTGTTCACCCTGTTTGCCACCAGGGTCGAACTGGCCTATAGGGCAATTTGGCAGTGTCCAAAGGGCTGGTGTGATATGTCAGTGTTTGTTTTTTTAAACTGTTTTTGACATGCTCGCCTAGTCTGTTGGGACGGTTTTTACTGTTGAATTCTATTATCACAAACATTTAAGGGAAGGTTTCGGGAACTATCAAGTGGGTGCACTGTCCAGGTCGACATGGCAGTCACAATGTCGCGCAGACACTGCCGTGATAGGTCTGAGAACTCTTTGAAGGGCTGCTTGTGTGGATGGCACAACCAGTGCTACAGGCCCACTAGAAGCATTTGATTTACACGCCCTGGTCACACACAGTGCACTGTACTAGGGACTGACTAGAATATCAAATAAGCTAATCGTGGAAACACCAATCCTTAAACACAATTTACATGAGAAGCACTTGCACTTTGGCACTCATCAGCAGTGGCAAAGTGCTGAAAGCATCTAGACCAGCAAAAACAGAATCCAGCACACAGCAAAAATACAGGAGGCAGAGGCAAAAAGACAGGGGAAACAACGCCAATAATGCCAGGTCTAACAAAAGGTCAGAAGCAAGAAGGTTTAGTCGAACACTAGACATTTCAGACGTTCAGTAGTCAGTGCAAAAACTAAACTAAAGAGCCTAACAACTCAAACCTCTGAAATAAAGCTTCACAAATGAGGGCTTTTAATTTCCTGAATCTGATGTATAAAAGGGAGAACCAACAGCCTTAAATGCTAGTGTCGAGAACACTTAGCCAAAGGTGAACCAAAGGGCTATGCCCAAAAGTCTGTTGATTACCACAAACCGTTTTGCCACATTATAGTAGACTTAAATGTATTTATTTATGGGATTTTTAACACCCACATATCACTCCAGAGGAGGATCTAGATGCTGAGTGATATATGAGTCAAGATGTTGAGGAGGAACTGAAGGCTGTTTAGAGAAAATAAATGTTTTTTAAGATCTTTCAAACCTTTATTAGCTGAAGCAGGGTATAGACAACCAGGGGCATTGTATTCCAAAAAGGAGCACCTTGTTCCCTGAATAATCTTACATCCCATTTGGCATATCTTTTTATTTGATTTTTTTTATTTATTTTATTCATAATCCATGATCACACAGAAAGGCACATTTAGCAAAATAGACAGAAAAAAGCACAGAAAAGCATCCATAATAAATTACATGACATCATATTTTCATAATGTCAAGTACATACATAATTCACTAACAACCGTAAGTTGGGGAGAAAAAGGAATCTACACAGGGGATTTAATCATCCAAATAGACAGCCACTGGGCCCCAGATCTCACAACCCAATTTTTTTCCGCCTACCTTTCAAGGCGTATAGACTGCATTATATATTAAACATTAAAATGAATCTAGCTCTCCATATTTCAAAAGAAGGAACATCCTTCTGCAACCACATTGAGGCAATACATAGCCTAGCCACTGCTGTAGCTAAGAATATCAAATACCTAAATTTGTGACCTAATTGATCATCAGCAGATATCTCATAAATCCCCAACAATACATGTGCCGCTGAAAGTTGAATTGGCCCACCCAGAATATCCCCTAAAAAATTCTCTATGTGATCAAAAAAAAATCTTAAATGCCCGCAAGAATAGAAAATATGCAGCAGGTCAGCATTACCGACCCCACAACGAAAGCACTTTCCATCATTAGACCCCCATTTAGAAATTTTTGCTGGAGTGTAATATAGATTAAAAACCATCCTATAATTCTGTGCATGAATATTAGCTGACAAAAACATCCCTGTCTCGTCCCCCGTGTAATATGAACAGGGATAGATTCTAGGCTCATTGTACAAATTCTAGCAACAGGTTGACGATATAGCATTTGCAAGGCTTTGATGAATTTTTGCTTGAACCCACGACGTCGTAACACTGCCCACAGAAATCCCCATGTTACACAATAGCCTTCTCGGCATCTAATAATATAAGGCAAAAGCCTTCCCCCGTAACATTTGCTATATCCAACAAAGTGATCACTCTATTGACATGGTTCGTAGTTCCCCTCTTAGGGATTAAGCCATGTTGTCGGATCGAAACCAAAGGGGTTATCACTTCTGCCAGCCGGGTCACAAGAATTTTAGGGTAGATCTTTCCATCGGCATTTAAAAGGGAAATTGGTCGATATGAGGCTGGTTGTTCAGCAGGCTTATTTTTTTATTTAAATACTACTATGCTAGCATCATCCCAAGTTAAAGGAGGTGCACCTGCCTGAGCTGATCTAAACGTGGCTAACATATCATCCTTCAGGACTCCAAAGAAGGTTTTATAAATCTCAAGTGGAAGTTTATCTGGTCCTGCAGCCTTTCCAGATGCTAGCTCCTTTATAGCTCTTTCCACCTCTTCCATGGTTATAGGGGCCTCAGTTAAGTCCGCAACATGCCCATCAAATTTCTATCACAAAAGCGGTGAATCAAAGTCTCCGCCAATTGCGGATCGTAGGGTTCTCCACTATATAATGTTTCATAATAATCATGAAATACTTCTAGAATCCCTACCTCAGTTTCTACCAGATTGCCCCTAGAATCGACAATTGCACTGATTCTCTGAGCTGCCTCCTTACCCCTGAGCTTCTGTGCTAGACATCTCCCACTAGACTCCCCATATTCATAATTTAGTTGTTTCTTAATCACATATTTCATGGCTGTCTCATTGCTCCACTTAAGATTTATTTTAGCTTTGCACCTAGCTACTTCATTTTAAGACCTGCAATATCAAGACCTCCTTGTATACCCAGCATATGCTTTTCCTCTGCTTTAGTCAATGCCCTGTATAACTCCTGTAATGCAGCACGCATTTGTTTTTGCTTATACAAGCCAAAGCTTAGAGCTTTTCCCCTAAAAGTGGCTTTAAAAGCATCCCAGACACACCCCGTTCCTGCACTACCCCGATTAATCAAAAAGAAACACTCAATCCACTCATTCATACGAACTACAAACTTCTCTTCCAACAATAATTTTCACTCAAAAGAAAAAACATGGGGTTTAGATCTGATCCTGTTAAGCGGTCAAGTTGCCACTAAAGGGCCATGATCTGAAGTCACCCTTGGGTACACCTGTATTCCAGCGCCCGCCAATAACGAACTTGGAACTCAAAAATAATCCAACCTTACAAGTTTCTGGTGAGAAAAAGAATAGAAGGTGTACCCCGGCTCCTCCCCTCTCAAAATGGCCCTAGCATCAAACAATCCGTGAGCACTCATAAGAGATTGAAGGGCCTTAAACACCTTTGGCTTCCTTCCAGTATATCTGTAGCTAACATCCTAGAAGGATTTAGGAGTGAGGTGTAAATTTAAATCACCACAGATAACTAATGGAGTGGGCCATAAGGCCAATTCTACATTGAGCCATTCTAAAATCTGAGCCTCATCAAAGTGTGACCCATATATAGAACATACCGTGAATTTCTGATTTCCAACAGTACATTCAACAATAGCCCACCTCCCCTGTTTATCCGCCTTAGCCCTTCCTGTACTTTGAATATGTTGTTTTGCTAAAATCGAGATACCTCGCAGATTAATAGATTGTTCAGTAGTAACCAATATACTGTAGCCCAAATCCAATATTAACTTCCTTTTAGCCCAAGCTTAATGGGTTTCCTGTAAACATATTAGATCATATTAGATCATACTGCAAAATCTGCAACTCACTCGCAACCCGCAACCTTTTATTAAAGTTGTTTAAACCCCTAACATTTAATGAGCAGACCCGAATACCTCCCTGAATACCTTTATACCCCATCAGTTTTCCCTGTATTTTTAAACTTATAGCCTATGTGCCAAAAACCAACAATTGCCAAACTTAAAACAATAGTACAATCATGGATTATTCCCCCCCCCCTGTACCCTGTACCACCACCCACCCAAAAACTACCCCCACCCTCTACCCCCTCCGACCCTCCCCACCCCTCCACCCTAAGTGATGGACCATGTCCTCGGTGATGGGGAGTGACTATAGGCTGCACCTCCTCCCCCGCCCCCCCAGCTCCCACCCGGGCTCCATGCCATTTGGCATATTTGGTCGGCAGAACCCCAAATTTAGTTTTTTTGCTTGGTCTACAGTTTCTGCTGCAGACATATTTGTTGAACCTGTCCACAAGAAACATAGGCGCAGCCCCATGGAAAATGTTATACATCAAAGAAGACGATTAGAACATAATATGTTTCTTTTTCAGATAACCAGTGTAATTGGAGGAGGTGACTAGAACTCAACATTTTTAAAGCTAAAGATGGATCTAACTAGAGCTTTTTGTATTTTCTGAAAACAACTGATGAACTTTTTAAGGAGTCTCAGGTAGGGTGAGTTACCAGAAAACATATGATACTGTTAAAAGGTGTTATCAGCCGTAATCTTGCAGGAAAAAGAAAGGAATGGGGCAATGCATCACAAGACTCAGATTTAAATAAAACAAGATCTGGTGAAATTTGGAATTTGATTCTCCAGAGTCAGTTTGTAATCCAGAGTGTCCCCGAGTCTTGTACTGATGACACCATCTGGGGACAGTCTAATCTGCAAGTTTGGAAGGTCATAGTGAAGCGTCCCAAAGGTTTAGCTTATTGAAGATGTATTGAATATCCAATTTCTGTGTTTAAGGTAATTTTGTTCAACCAGTGGAAAATCAAATTCAGTGTTGCAGGCAGTCCTATATTGTAATCGGAAGGCTTATCATTTAGGCTGATGACAATTGTAGTATCCTCAGCGTAAGACTGTGTAGTCACATTGAATTGGCTGAGTAGGAGAGGTAGTGGTTGAACGGACAGATCAAACAGCAGAGGTGATAGTACGGACCACAGAACACTCCCTGGTGTCAGGAGTGGAAGAGAATGAAAAAGATCCCTGTTGGACTTGCTGAGTCCTTCTGGAAATGAGGGATTATAGCCACGAAAAGACCTTCTCTTTCATATGCTATTGTTTGACATGGATAAGGAGAATCTGGTGATCAGTTGTGTCAAGTGCAGCAGATAGGCCCGGGAGTATTACTACTTCTGAACCTTCTTTATCCACAATTATTTTTGGGTCATTGAGTAACGTTCTAACATATTGCCAATCCCCCCTCCACCTGCGGATTGCCGGCCAGTGGAAAGAAAGACTCCTACAAAAATGGTGCTAGAGGTCTCAATAATTGAGCTTTGGTCATTAATAGCCTGGACAAATGTAGATCTGACCTATATAAACAGCAAGATTTCGCATTTTTCGAGCTGTGCCTATGTCCTGTGCCTCTGCACCGAGATTGCGTGGATTGCAGCAAATCTAGAGGACCATAACCCTCAAAATTAGGAGCTAATACTAAGTAACAAAAACATAGGTTCTACTGTGGATTCAGAAACATAGACAGATGGGACGCCTCTACAAATAGAAAGAAATAATTACCTGGATGTGGTGGGGAAGAGCAAACACCCAAAATACCAAACCGTAATCGGTGATGAGTACTCTCTGCCCTCGTGTGGTTTCCACTAATGTTGGAAGCAGAAATGTTACCTGTTCCCAAAACTCAATCAAAACTTGGAATTTGGTAAGGCAGTGACTATTCAAAACATCTCATTGCAGAGATTATCAGGCCATCCACCAACAAGGGAACCCAGCATCTTTTCTCCAACAAGGAACCCTGCCACAATGGAAGCGACTTCAAAATAAGGACCAGAGAAACAAGCCCGTCCATTTTTGCACCTGTGGGAAACAACTCATAGGAGGAAAACCACTGGAGGTACAGAAAGTTACAACAAACCACAGCATGGTAATGTGCCCAGTTGGAATCAGGTAGTGGTCCTTGTGCTTCTGCATCTCTCAAGTGGAGCCCATGACATCATTAATAGAGGGAAGATCCTGAAGCTGCTGCAGGCCTCACCGGATCTTTCACTCTGTACTTCTGAAGACATCATTTCAGTAAAAATCCTAGAGAAGGCCAAGGTGGAGCAGTGAGAAACATCCAGAAATACTTGTCTTCCTTAATCGGGAAATGTAAATTTAGTTTCCATTTGCACAAAATCATCGATCTACCCTGACAAAGAACATCAAACTCCACAAGCAGGCGGATCAGCGATCAACTATTTTTTCATATAGGAAACATATAGTGCATAGCTCTGCCTTGGACTTAGAAATTTCGTCACTGAGAGGTTAAAAGCAATACACTACAGTGACAGTATGGACTGGGGACATATGGATGGCAGCAGCCCCAATTCTTCTGTCCCCTTACCGTAGGAATCCTGCGACTGCAAATCGGGAACCTAGGAGATTACAATAAACCTATAACCCCCTGCCCTCCAATTCAAGATTCTACACTGGAGCATAGCGGGTATTAAACAAAAAATGGAGGATGGTTGGGGGTTATGACATATGATGCTGTTTTAAATAAACTTGTACATCAGCAAGAAACTCCATGTGATGAACTCATTGCATATGTTGAAGCAGGACAAAAACTGTAATGAAAGGAAGTACCTATGGATGGACCGGCAACATTGATTTCTACTGCCTATCATGCCACCTGTAAACACCTACAAATCACAAATAGTAACATCCAGCTTCTCAGACTGAAGGGACTAGATCCAGAATGGGGTATACTAGACAAATAAAAAAGTGTACAATCCCCCTTAAAATCCTATCAAGACAATCCAGTAATAACAACACTAGAGAATGAAATCTCGTAGCAACGTTTGGAACTGTGGATCAAAAACAAGCAAGTCCTTTAGTTTTTAGTGATTGAGTCAGAATCTGTGGGCCCGATTCACAGAATGAACTTAAGACTCAATCCTAAACCTACTACTATTTTGGCATTCACAGAATGCACTTCCTACTTTTGGCATTCACAGAATGAACTTACTACTTTTGCTATTCACAGAAGTTAGGATTTTGTCTTAAGTTTGTCTTAAGGCACACTTAAGACAGACTTAAGACAGACTTAAGTTAGGATTTTGTCTTAAGTCTGTCTTAAGTCTGTCTTAAGACAAACTTAAGACAAAAATCCTAACTTCTGTGAATACCAAAATTAGTAAATTCATTCTGTGAATACCAAAATAGTAGTAAGTTTAGGATTGAGTCTTAAGTTCATTCTGTGACTCGGGCCCTGTATGGGGAATACCAGAGATTGAGGTGTGTTGGGGTAAAGCACTTACGAAGGGCAACAGTTGTCCAATCTGCCACTTGCAGACTCCGATTTTTGAATAGATGTGCAATTTCCAATACTCCAGCAAGGAGCACGTAGACATCTGGCAAACAACATACTGAATTAAAATATATACTTATTAACCTAGAAGCCTGGTCCCTCGCCTTGGATATGACAGAGGCGCCAAGAGTAGAAAGTAACTACAAGCTGCTGGTATCTTATCTGAGCTGACTTGCAGCTCAGTACAAGGTGGAAGACTTCCAGTCCTCAGTTATGAACATGGCCAACAATCAAAGGGCCATCAGGAGGGACCGTTATGTATAAAAAAAGAGCAGGATTTTAGTGGGGTAATTACAGCGCGTGGTCCCACCTCAAATAATGGCAATAATGACTATGGAAATAACAGCGGCAAAAGAGTGATAAAGGCTTCGGAGTGAGTGATAGCGAAGTTGCCCAATATTTTACCATAAATTGTCTCTTCCCATGCTCCTCTAAAAAATAAATAAATGAGCAAAGCATTCAGGAAACAACACCTGAAACCTGATGAATATTTACTTCTACGAAAGGAATAACAAGTATTATTAGTATTACTTAAAAATATAGCAGCTGCAGCAATTTGTATGAGTAATGTCGAGATAAACGGTTCAAGACAGGAACACTAAAAGGTTCAGGGAAATCGTAACCTGGGTATTTCAAGGGAGGACAACCATCTCATAAATGAGTGTCAGAGCAGAGGTATGGCGAGCTCATTTCAGTGAACTATACCTATTTAGATGAGGTTAGTGAGGAGAGATGCAGCATCTAGGAGACAGTCCTGCGCGAATAGAGCATGCTGATCAAGCACACTCATGTTTGCCAATTACCACTGGGGAGATATTTGTGGCAATTACGAACCAAAAATCCAGCAAGACCCAGGGTCTCAACATGATCCCGTCTAACCTATACAATGCATGCTCTACACTTTAGGAGTCACTCCTAGCAAGAGTAATTCAATGCTGTCAGTCATTAACAGCAGCTCGGTACATGACTCATGGAGGTTGACATTTATCGTTACAATCTATAACAAGCACTGGCAATAGGTCTCACCTATATGATAACTGTTGGCTTTTCCAATGTCTGTTAGCCATGTTCTACAGCATGTCTGTACACAGATAACTATTGGATTTGTCAATGCTTGTTTTTGTTGTCTTCTTTGCTATAAAATAAACAGAATCCTCTTGACTGCAGGTTTCTCAGATAACTCTGTCGCCAAAGAACTAGTGATTCAGTACTGGCCTTTTCTTTTACAGAGTATTGTTTTGTTTTATTATATCTGCATAAGTGAATTATGACTATAACTCCCAAAGTACATTAGGTTGTTAAAATCTGGCACTAGTGCAATGGTATTCTGCTAGCCTTGCTTGTAATCTGCTTATATGTCTGTCTGAAAACTAGCCACTATACTTGCTGCCTTTGCTCCAGAGGCAATGCTCGAGGTGGAGTAACTCTGCTCACCTAGCACGCGCCCAGCATAGTGTACACAGCGTCATAGTGTACAGAAAAGAGTGGGATATCCCTGACACATACAAATGGGCAAACCACAACCTACCTCTAACCTATGCAAACCACCTAAAACACTGCTAACCTATGCAAAACACCTACCTACCGCTAACCTATGCAAACCACCAACCCACCTCTAAGCTATGCAAAACACCTACCCAGCTCTCACCTGTGCAAACCACCTAACCCACCGCTAACCTAGCAAGCCACCAACCCACCTCTAACCTATGCAAACCACCTAACCCGCCTTTAAAGTGCTCCTCAGGTTCCCTGTTGATTCCAATATTACATTTAAGGCTTTGTGCTCTGTCCATAAATGATACTGGGGCGAAGGCCTCATATCCCTGCAGAATCTGGAAGAGCACCAAGCTCAATCAGAGTCCTTTGTGCAATGTCACCTAATTGGATCAATCAATGATCTTTCAAGAGGAAGCCTCGGGAGAAGAGCACTTGGCGTTCAATGACCTACACTCTGGAATGCCCTTAGCCTGAATTGTCACCTCAACCTAACCGTTTCGCAGGACAGAAAGGTGTTAAGAATCGAACTAGTCAAATGTAATTCAACTGAGCTCAACACAGAAACCTAGCGGCTGTTACAAGTACCAACCCGTCCCTGTCTTGATTCCAATCTCCTCACCTATCTCTCATTGTATGTGCAGACTCATCTTTAAGTGCTTTGACGTAACTGATATGAAACACCTAGCACCCTACAAAACACCTCAGTCAGTAAATAAATCTTTCAATTTCAAAGCCATTTGCATTTTGCCGGTTTATAACGTTTGCGTATAAATATGGCAGTGACATAAAAAAAGGAAAAAGCGAGACCCACACTTAAACAGATTAAGAATGGTAAGGCTTTCATAAACAAATTGGAGAGGTAATCTAGCCACTGTCCTTTGTTTGCTGTAATGGGAGCTATGATACATTCCCAACCCCCACCTCAATGACATTTGATTCTGTCCCTTAACATGAAAATGACCTGATTCCTTTAATGCTTGGCATAAAAGTTATCCCAGCATGCCAGCACTGAAGCCAGCGAAGCTAGCCTCTCAGGAGCAAACTTGCAGGGTTGGCAAATCTAGGTCATGGTATTTTTAAAAGGAGCATTTGTGTTTTACTGAAGAGCTGCTTATCTGTCTTTTCAAATGACCGTGACAACCGGAGCGGCCAGTTACCATTATCTGCAGAAATGTGGAGAAGTAAAAAATGTGTGTCTGTTAATCACAGCCAAGTAATCTTAAGCCCTGTCTTTGGCATTCCGTGGCTCATCGGAGCTTATGTCTTGGGTAATTCTAGCTAAGTCCCTAAAGCACATCTCCTTCAATTCTGCTGCATGGATTACTCAAGTATTTGGTCGATTATAACAGCAGGAAGCATTTGGAGAAAAGGCTTTAAATGCGCGCATTTGCCAGCATAGACGTACTGTAAATGCAGTTCTCTTTGGGAAATTGAAAATGCTATTTAATGCCAACAGTGTCTCCAGCATAGAAAGCGTCTCCTCATGGGGCCGTGCCGCTACACACAATACTTACTGCAGCCAATATGTGTCTAATTGAATGCAACAGAAGGATTTATTGCGGGCTGAACTGTCATGCACCTTAGTACATGTCCTCTCTTGTGCTAGTGTGTGGCAGTCAGGAAAGCTTCAGAACCGTTTCTAAGATAAGGCTATGACCGAGAACCTAGAAAAAGTTAATATTGTGGGGGTTTTTCAGTGCCTGCGAATTTCCAAAGGAGCAAAGTACCTCTCAGAAATGTGGGCCCCAGGGGGGTTCTCTGTTTCCTTTTTTACTGGACCAGATAGGTCTGACAAAAAGGGTGTTCTGCAGATGAGACCACAAACTTTAGGAATGTTGGTGCGGTCTGAATTCTGGTCTCTTTTATCATGCTTCTGGCCCTCTTGCACCTGGGGTTCTGTGCTGATGCATTGATGGCTGCAGCGTTGCCTGTTTGTTGGCTGTTAATCTTGGATTCCAGTGCTTGTAATAGTGGTGAATTACCATGCACAGGTATTTTTGAACGCTGCACTTTTTAACTTTGTGGATGGCGCCTGGAAATGTATTTTTTGTTCCACTGACTTCCAATTTAAGGATTGTCATGTCTTTTAGTGCAGCGATTCCCTTGATATGATGCTCCACTCCAGCACATAGTTGGGCTGGGTCCTCTAATGTCTCTTTTAGATGTGTTCTTTACTGGTGGTGATGTAGCAGAGCTAATTCTGACCTCAGTTTTAACTGCTAAGGGCATTTACTCGCCTGAACTCCGCTCAAGAGAAGTCTACTGCATTCAGCGTGTCTGTTGGACTTTTAGGTTTCTGAATAAAGGCATTTGGTTTAGTTTGACATGCATTGTTTGTAAGTAGCGTGTAAGTAACCCTGACTGCTTGTGTTCAATGGATGCATTTTATGGGTGGGCCAACACATTTGGCCCTTATTGGCTTCAATATTGAATTTGTGCGTTGGCTGTGTAATTATCAAAGTGACCTGATAAACCTTTATTAAATGCAGGTCCCATGTGCCATCCCCCAGTCTCTGGTAGTTTCCACTCAAGTGAATTCTGAAAAATCGATGCAGAAGTTATTCAAATCCACTAACTCACAGAACTACTCAGGAATGATTTATGTAATTTACATACTTAATAACATTCCTGTAAATGGATGATTTCATTCAATGGGCCTGAAACACATTGTTCATTTAAACAGCACTAGAATGTCTAGATGGCTTAATGCGTGGTCTAATCGCGATGTGTTAGTTTATTTTCTTTTTTTCTTCATTTACACCATTATACAGTGAAGCAAAATATGCATTCAGGATTACTTTTGCCTCCGGGATTGTTTCCAATTACTTAATTATTGCATTATCAAACACCAGCTGTAGTTTTCTTCTTGAGGTAGAGGGCAATTCCATCACATAAACTCACGCAGCAGTGTCAAGGGCACAGGGAGCCATTATTTTCACATGTACTTATACACACTTTAGATGCCCACTTCATTGAAAAAACAGCTTTGGTCGATGTAGAATTCCTGCTGTAATAAACCTATGATTGTCAGGTTGCGTAATTTAAGCCAGCAAAGGAGTTCAGGGAGAATGTAGGAGAGCTCGGTTTCTGAGGCCATTATTTTACTTTGTAGGCTGCCATTTAAGGTAAAAATACAGACAACGGTTTTCAATGTATCAAGTTCCCAACTCTCTCTTAAGGAAAATCCTTCCACTCCTTCAAACTAACCACTAATGAGTGCTATTGTATGCATTGACCAAACCCCAGGTCAATTACTGTAACGTAGTCGAAAACAGCCTCTAAAACAATTCATCCAAAATTACTTCCACATTTTATACTGCACAAACACACAAACAGGTACTAGGGTTCTTCACAAGTAACAAAGAAAGACAAGAGCAACATATTTACAAGTGGGGCACAACAAAAGGAAACATTAGGAGCATTCTTTAGTCTAGTTCGCGAAAGGTAGTTGAGATTTATATCAAAGGTATTCTGGCTCCAAATGAGATGTGTTTTTAGTCAGTTGCTTAATGCCAACAGGTGACGTCATCTGGCTCTCAGCTCTGAAAGAGATGAGACAGCACCAAAAAAAAGGTTGGATGAAACCTTGTAAGGTTTTACTTTGGGTGTTTCTTGGCATGATTAGATTATTCAAAAATGGTTGACCTCCTAAAACGTTGAGAAGGTGGCGAGATAAGACCGACAGTGGAGGTGGGCAGCCTTCAAATTGATATAGCCAGTTTTTAACGTTATCCTTGCCTTGAGGGGAAGGCAGTGGAGCACCTGGAAGATCAATGTGGTGTGGCCTAATTTTCTAGTGGAGGCCAAAAGACAAGCAGTTTAGTGAATAACTTCCTTCATGTGGGTCAAAGAGGATTTCCTGATGGCTGTCAATTTATCATTACCTAGTGCAAACAAGACATGGTTAGTGCATGTGTGGTGTTTTCTGGTTGAGCTGGTGAGAATTATTTGATTTTCCACAGGTGGAGAAGGTGAAAGTTTACAGATCTAAAGAATTTGTATGTGGGAAGAGAAAACGAGAGGTGTGGATGATTACTCAGGGGATCCGCAACCAAAGGATACAAGGACGTTATAGTTAGGCTCAGATTTCACTCATACAAAACCAGTGAAGTGCAGCAGTTAGTTACCTGCGTATAACTTACGCCTTCGTAATGGACTGCTTATGTCCTCATATATTACATCGCTCATTACATGGTCAGTGACATAACTTATGACATCACTTGTGGCATCACTGGTGACATCATAAAGTCAGTGTAAGTGTTCTTAAGAGATATATAGAGATATAAATATTCAATACATACACAATCTATACATGTGACCTGGAGTTCGATGATAGGAATTCCACATCTAGTGGTGCCTGGTGGTTAATGGAAATGGTGGGGCGTAGTACCTGCTATTAATTTCCGTATGCGAGCTAATGATGCAACCTCAACTTAATCTAGGAGGATTTGCGGGCTCTTCCCCCACTCAAATGTTTAATAAAATTAGTTCAAATTGTACATTTAAAGAATTTAAAGCATAACATTAGCATAGACTTGCCAAAAAAGGCATGGGCTCTCCAAGGGCGCTTATTATTGGTGACTCGTCAACAGGGGTATTTGGATAGTTCACTGCAGTCCGTAAGCCACCAGATAATGTCCTGATTCTATGCGCACACAGCTATTTATTTATGTTTACCAGTATTCATGAAAACACAAAGTTTGTGTTTCCATGAACACTGACTCTGCGCAAGCCTCGATGACATGAGGAGGGTGCTTACCATGAGTTTGACCATTTTTTTCAAAATTTGTCATAGGTATTCAAAATGTTGAGAATTACCTCTAGTGTGCCAATGCCGTAATTATGTTATGGGTACCACCTTATAAAAAGAATAACATATAATATGCCAGTATTAGAATTGTGCCATTGATTCTGCCCATATACTATGGTTGACCCATATGTCAACATTTTCTCTTGCATTTTACATTCAACATTTTCTTATGGTTTATGTTCCCCTACCCTAGTGGTTGGCGGAACTTGCGGGTTTGCACTCCGTGTAAATTCTGCAGACTTTCATTCTGCGAAGTTACATGAAAATGCACTGGGAGCTTGCTACGTGCTGCAAAATCAGTGTGAACTGCACCGCACGGCACACCAGAAGGCGCTGGCTCTTTGCTGCTCCTTGAGTAGCATAACCACCATTACACCAAGCTCCCAAAAGGGATGAAGGAGGAAATCAAGAAGTGAAAGAGTTTTTACCAAATACCACTGGAGGTCCTTGGGGCGGGGCCACTAGGATGCAGCAGGATGTGTGGCTTTTGGTGCAATTTTGGTGACCAGAAGGTGTGGAAAGAAATAACCAGATTTGGGGGTTAGCAGCCTGCTCATTACCAACGCCAGCTATCCAAAATTGTCCCTAGTAGTGGTTGCAATGATGATATGGCGAACTAAAATGGCAACCAAATCCTCTACAGACTTGTCAGACAGTTGGTTGATTGCGCAGGTTTTGAGCAAGCATTCAACAAGGTGCCCATGAATACTGAGGCTACTGGCGGAATTGCTGGTTCAATATCTGAAGAGGATCATTTACTAGTGGGCAACTTTGTGCAAGGGGTCAAGAAAAAGGAGACTGATTTACTTTCTCCTGTTAAGGCAAAGGAGTTTCAGAGAATGGTCCAGGAACCATAATTGATGTGGGTATTGGCCTTTGCCACTGAATCACTCACTTGTGAAACAGTGTGTAAGTATGAGCGACCAAGAGGAATTTCAGAGAGACATGCAAAATGTCTTCAAGTTATAAGGGTTGGTTATCGAAGAATGGCACAGGAGACTTTCTGGAAGAGGCAAGGGCTCATGGGCTTGATTTACATTTTGGAGGATGGGTTACTCAATCAACATCTGAACGATATCTTGAAGCAAAATATCCCAGAATGGATAACCCCCCCGGAGTTACAGGCTATAGCTGTTCAAGGCTCCTATGTAAAAAAATATATAAACTGTTCACCTTTGGCTCACACTTCTTCACTCATCACCTTACTAAGCGCTGCATAACACAATAGCCACACCTTGGTTGTCTTCATGCAGGACATTGACAGACGTCCCACATAGTGTAAAAAATAAAGACAACACCCTTCCAACCACATATCCTACACTATGTAGTACATTAATGCCCATGTAGGCAAGTGCATCAGTGCCCAACATAGTGACAGTAAGCTCTACATAGATGTTTCAATCCAATACAACCCAGCAATACAATCTGTGTCACTCTGAAGAATAGCTCTATCTTTGCATCTTTGCGTCACTGTTTTTCCCCAACCGCGGACTTGGAAGTGCCCAATTTCCCTCTGGTTTTGCTTGGTACCCTTTCCCTTTCTCCTACCCTCCCGCTTTCTGTTCTCCATCCTGTGCATTCCCTCCTCTTCCTTTCTCATTAATTCTGCCATATGCAGTCAGACAAAAAAGTCCCTTGCTTCACCATGGGCCCCATGTCACTTGTCCCCCACCAGGTATGGAAGTGTCATGAGCTTCCATTTCCTGCTTATGTGCTTGTCCTCTAGTTTCTGCTGTACCACTCTCTACTACTTTCTTTGGTGCAGGTTCCTCACAAATTTACTTTTCTGCCCTTGATTAGCTTTGCTTTGTTCCCTTCTAGCCCTCCCTTTTTCCTCTCCCTTTTCTTCCCTGTGATTCTTCCCCTTCTAATTGTCCCTGCCTGTGTATGGGCTGCCTCTTACCGTTTCTCCCTACCTTCCCCTGATACCCCACCTGCTTCCTTTGTTTTGTCTGTTCTATCCTCTCTGATTCCCCCAGCGAGAATGTGTCCACTATGGTCAATTCTACTGCCACCTTTGAAATGACGTTACTGTACCGTCCACCCTTGAAATAACGACGCGGAGCCAGGAGCTTGCAGAGATACTTCTTTATTCTCTCAACTCTGCATCCATACTGCCTTTCTCCTCCCACTTCCTATCCTCCCCACGCCCCTTCCTTTCATGCCTGTCCCGTCCCACATACACGGTCAGGCACTCGCGATACGACAGTTACCTCATATCCTGCATAGCTCCATGACCCTACCCTTGTGCCTCCTTCAACACTTTTATCACCAATACTGCCATTTCAATCTTCGCAACACATTTGCCTTTTATCTCTCCAACACTTCCGGTGTGGTGGCTTCATTGAGAGCTCTTATCTTGACTGTTCATGAACACTGATAATTGCCCTCTTTTCCTACTGTGACCCTAGTGATCCGGTTTCTTCTCACCAACAGGCGCAACGCTTCCTTCGTCCCTAATGCCCACGTCCTTCTGGTTGTGTTTCCTTCCACTCTCCACCCCAAAGTTTTTATCTATCCAATATATCCAAATCTATCCAATCTATCCAAAGTGATTATCTATCCAATCTCTTGGGTTCTCTTGCCCACCCACAGCATCATTCTTCAGTAGTTTGTCACTCGCAAGGGAACTCATGTGGCAAATGCCCAATTCCTTTCTGTGCACCCTTTGCTTCCATCCCTTACCCTTGCCACTCCTTCAAATCATTTCTCTTTTTAAACCCTGCCCTTAGCGCCCCTCATCCACTTTTGAATCTTTTCTTTTATCTACCAGCTGGCAATGTAAAGTGTTCCTATTAAATCGCCATCAGGGATCATAGAGGAATTTCTTCACAGTGCTGTTCCCTATTGATTCATGTCACGTTGTGTCCCCCACCGACACCTTGACAACCTTTTCAAGAGAGTGATTATCACATCCTCGTTGGATTTGACGTTTGAATAAGATATTTTGTACCTGGCTTGGAGCGCCCCTATATTGATCCTGTTCGTCCATTTAGACTTCCCTACCTCCAGCCTCCTACTTCCTTTCCTGGTGTCTAGTACTCCCATTCAGGACATTGTGAGGCTGGAGGTTCCGCAAGACGAGGGTAGCCTGCAGGGTAGTGCATCCTCCCTGCCTGCTTGACCCTGCCCTCTTTGCACACATCATCTACGGAAGGTGATAGCTGCCAACTTTGGAACTGGGGAAACAGGTTAGAGTCAGCTCACCATCCTGTGATTCTGGGCAAATCACTTATTCTTACTGTGCCTTATTAGAAAAAATGAATCTGACCATGACCGTGTGTAATGAAATCTGTGCTCACATTGCTGTGATGCCCTCGGGCCAAGTTTGAGCTATATAAAACTGCGAAAAGAGGCACCTCATGCTGCCTTCCAGACCTGCCATCTTGCATCAAAATTTCGAGGAGGAAAGGGGCAAAGCCTTAGGCACTGCACTCCACCCCAACGCCTCCACCAAAAAAGCACACATAGAAAAAAATGAAATCTTCTCCGGTTGTAGCCTAGAAAGGTTTCATATCTAACGAGCTGGAAACCCACAATGTGAAGGGATTTCCGGCTCATCTTTTTTTGTTCCACCGTGTGATACTGACGTTTCACTGGGTGATCGTGTGATTTGAGCTGATATCGCCTGTCAAATGGTGGCACGGTGTGAAATGGAAAGCCTGCTCTGGGTTAGTTGGTGTTGGCCAAATCCAAGGCATTGGCGTTAATGCACAAAAACAAAGGTCCAGTTTAAGCGTGGGTTTTCTCGACTTGCTGATTTCCACTTTTCCTGCTGCCAATCGCTGTCACACCAGAGACACACAGTCACTAGCCTCCAGGTGCTTTTGGCGGTCTGACGCGCCCCTCCGGTGGGGTGATGGTGCCGTGTCTGACTCTCTCCTCTAGCAGTCTGCTAAGGTGTTCCTTGCCGGGCCGTGTTTTGACAGGAGGCATCCCTGTAAAGTGCTCTCGCTTGCCTCTCTGGGAGCTGCCGCAGTAATTCGATCTGTTTGGGTGTGAATGTGTGGCGGAGTCCGTGCTGCGGTGGGCTAAGTGGTTTGTTTTAGGAAACAGTTAATGCCATTGCTGCCGTAAAAAGATCCCCTGTGCGTTGTTAGCCAGATACATTTACCGAGCCGGACACGTGGTGTAGACAGTGTGCTTCCGAGATAGCGCAAGACAGTCTGCAGGAAAATGAAAGGAAGAAACACCCGAGCTGCTCAAAGGCTGTGTCGTAACGGCCACACCTGGAGGAGTAGTGGCTCAATGATTAGAGTGGCAGACCCTGATGCAGAGTTCTGGCCCGGAACCCTTGGCCTCAATTTCCTCGGACCTGATTATTCTCGCCTCGGTGCCTATTCTAATCATGGATCCCACGCTGCAACTCAGGCTAGGATGCCTGGCTTCACCCTGGGGCTGCCCAGGAGTGGACACTTCACAGGAAAACCAGGAAGGGTTCCACAGCGGTATGAGTAATAGCCCCAGGAAACCGCCTGGTGACAGTGCGCTCTACAAATACCTTGACATTGACATTGACACCTGCAGAAACTTCAAACTGGGAACCGGGTTCGAGTCTCACTCTCGGCGTCGGCTCAATAACCTGTGATTCTGGGCATATCACTTAATCTCGCTGTACTCACTAATAATGAATGTGTCCTTGTGTAATGGAAGTGGTGCTCCGAAAGTGCTCTGATTCTTTGGAGTCGAATTCAAGCTACATAAAACTGCAAAAAAAGAATAATCAAAGAATGTTCAGAAATGCTGCACTAACTTCTGCCAGTTCAAGGAGGACATTTTATGGCCATATTGTTGTATTGAGTGCAGCACATTGGCCAGCACACAGTGTAACCAATTTGTGATGCTAAAGGTTTTCAATGTTATGACAAGTAAATGAAAACAGCCCTTATGGTATTGTTCCCTCATGTTTAACCTGCTATGGCTGCCGTTTTTTAAGGACATGGTAGCACTCTAGAAACCTTGTAGTCCAAACTTCTCACATATGCATTCAAGTCATTACACAACATGGGACCCACATACCTCAATCATCGGCTTGATGCTTGATACTTGTTTCTGGTCCAGCAAAGACCTGGCTTGGCAGTTCGAGCTGGACAGTTCCCAAGAGGAACAGGGTCAAGACTGATTTGTATGTGGCTGGGTCTGGACTGGGGTGGTGAAATTAGCTAAAGAACGATGATGGATTCAACCCAGATCTGTGACTGGGGGTAAGTGTCTGAAAAGGTTCAGCACACCTTCGATCATTTCTTTGTGTTTGCTTTGTTTATTTTATTTTATTTATTTATGCAATTTACAAAGCACGCAACTACCCATGGGTGTCTTGTTCGCCATAAGTTGGCAGGGTAGGTCCAGACATGGGTCATTTGCTCGCTTTGCCAGTGGATTCATGCTAGCCTGCCTGATGAGGGGTTTTACCCCCAAACTGGTCCCAGGATTCAACTTAGATCTAATAGTGACTGGGGGTGAGTGTCTGAAAAGTTTCTGCTCTCCGTCTATCATGTCCTTGTATTTGCTTTGTTTGCCCTAAATTGGTAGGGTATGCCCAGGTGTGGGTTCCTTGCTCACATTGCCACTGGATTCAAGCTAGCCTGGCTGATGAGGGCCCATCCTCCTGCAGGAAGTATGCTTACCCAGCCATACACACCACTTAATGTGTTTGTGGTGGGCACCTACACTCAATTTATGGGACTAGGACTCATTTTTCACCAACAGACCAAGACCCGGTGCAAGAGAGAAAGACAAAAAAAGAAAAAAGGAGAAAGAGAGATAGGAAAACACTGATGAAGGTAGAAAAGAGGATGAAAATATAACTTGCAAAAATGATATAAAGTCAAAGCATGTGTAGGGTAGTGTAAGATTTCGGTAATGTCAATCCTAGCATTGAGAAATGGCATCCTTATTTAACATTTGAGGCTCTGTATTTATGTTTTTACAAATTAAACTCTGCCCCTTAAAAACTTGTCACCTTCACATTTAGCAGCAGACATCTCTTATATTCTTCTTGTAGATATAACTAAATCTAAACCATCCTCACCTTCACCACTGCAACCGAAAGACAGTTAATCCAGGAATCAGTATGACCAAAATATTCACTCAAAGGACGGACCATACATTTCACAGTAAGAAGTGTCAGCTTCACATCAAAATAAATGTAAGCTCCCCTGTGACCAAGGATGAGCAAGATATGGAATTAAGTTAACTCACAAGAAAAAGACATATGCACTTCCGGAAAATATTGGCCTTCGCAAGGAAATATTGGTAATTTGTATAGTCAAACTACCACAGTTTGGGGCTGAAGAAACAGCAAAATACATCACAAACTATGGCAAGTAATCAAAATCTTCATTAGACCATACTCGCTAAAAAGAACGTTTGCACTTCCTAGACATTTTACACTGCCAACATGGTACACTGGAGAAGATTTACTTGTTTACATTAACACTGACCTTTGGGCTTGCCCATTTACAGTAACCCCAATCTGAAGGACCCAGCCATATGAAGAACACATGATCTTTGATCTCATACACAGCATAACTCTAAATTACATCAGCCTACCAGACCTAAGAACATTGTAACAGCAAATCTACCCTGTGTTGTGATAGAATACATTAGAAACTGGCCACAGAGAGCTTTAGCTGTCTTATGAGTCCATGTCAAGATCACATGTAATGAACAAAGAGGGAAGTATGATCAGCCCTACTCAGGGATTTACTTGTTTTGGTGAGATTCCTTCAGGTGTTGATTTGATGGGATGTCTGTCATGTTTTAGTTTCAACCTACAGTATTTCACAGGTATCTTATAACCTTATTAAGTGTGGATAAAGATGACCTGTGCCTTGTGCTGGACCAATCAATCCTCTGTGACTCCATTACCAATCCCAAAGCAATCGAGAATTTGCATCTGCATATAGTATGGAATAGGACAACCAACAATATAGTCCCATGTTAAGGTCACTTCATAGTCAATGGTGGAAAAATATATGAAGATCGCTAGTAGCTTAACTGATATGCAATACAATAATGTCTTTCAATCCAATATCAATCCACAGCAACAAATGGGATAGACTAGGACAACCAGCAAACCAACAGAGACTCACCTCAGAAAGGTGAAAGGTCTTTAGGATTGACGTTTGATTTGTAGATATCATTCCATTGTTTGTCAGTTGAGCCACAGCGATCTTCCTTATATATTTTCCCAGAATTCACAGTTGCCATCTTTAAGGGCATCAGGATGCATCCCTGATTCCCTTAAAGGTGGCCACTGTGAATGTAGCAGCTCATCGCATTACGTTAAGGACCTGAAGACATAGGATTGGATCACCCCCATCCTATTGGAACTCCATTGGTGCCCCTTAAAGGCCTGCACAACTTTCAAAGCCATTTGTATAATCTACAAAGCCATCATGTCTAGCATCTCCACTCATCTGGCTCACAAGACCGTCATGTCCAATGGCTCTTAAAAAACCTGTAATCAGGACAACATCAAAACTGAGACAACCAAATTCAAGAGAGGAAAATCTAAGCAATACGCCTTCTCCCTCTATGCACCCTTTACCTGGGACAATGTTCCTGTATCTATCACACCCCTCCCTACGGATCTTCGATTTCGGCAAAAGCTGGCTATCCAACTGTTTAGAGAACAGAGCATTGTGACGGAGAGCAATGTAGACTCCGTCTCTAATTGTTTTCCGTCCTTCAACCATGTACAGCGCTCTGCTGCCTTCCAAGTAGCTTTGCCCCATACAAAAAGTGCACGCTTACATGCGAACCGATAATGACATGTTCAGCAGAAAAACTAGACCACCTGCTGGAGCCTCCTCCCACTCTATCCTCCACTGTAGGGGAAGGAAGTGGCTTTAGTCTCAGCAGCCACACTGCAGCCTCAGACCTCAGAGTATTGGCCCTCATAAGGGCGGATGGTATCTCGACTGGCAGTCATTAAGAGGCTTATCGACATGATCATCATCCGCTCAACCAGCCCATGGTGCCTTTGCCCTTAGAGGGGTTCATACTGTTAGCTCTCGGACATGAACCTCGCAAAAATGATTCTTTGCCTCACGGCCTCTGCTCCAAAGAACCTGCTTGTCTCTCCTTCACGTCGATGCCGGGTCTCACCCTGCAGTTATTGTGCAAAACCTGGACTTCTAGCTCGATCTTTGGAAAGACAGGAGGAAAATATTTTTTTTATCATTGTCTTTATTACCATTTTTACATAAAAAGACGAGCGCAACAACACCATACAACATGACAACATATCAACTCCATGAGGGAAATATTTGTTTGAAGTGAGATGAAGCAATCAATCGAGGCCAGCTGATTACTCTGCCTGAGGAAGCGAGTCCTTCAGTCTCGAACAGGGACCACTGCATGTGTTCAGGGGACCTTTGAAAGAGCGACATAAGTAGGGATGGGGCAAGAATGAAATGGAATCAAATTAGTACCATGCGAGGCAGGTTGTCTTTTCGCCTCTTGTCCACCAGTCGCAAGTAAGTTGTCTCTTGTCAACAAAATTAAACAGTCCAATCCAAAGTTCCAGGAATTTCTCGGAATATTGCCTTACATCGAGATGTTCACAATTTTTGCAGATTTGTGATTGCCTTTTTAAGTTTCCGGTGTCCCGTCTGTGATTTTCTATTTTCAAATGACCTCGGGGTATAGTGATTTTTTTTTTATAATCTGGTGAGTTAAATAGTTATTTTGTGGAACAAACCCGAAGGCTTGAAGATGACATTGAATAACCAAGTGCTCATTTTTCTGTCGTACATGAGCCTCAATCCTTCATTTCCCAATCTTCATGGCATCCGGTAAGTGGCGCTGATGCCTATCGCAGTTCATTTATTCAGCATTGTACCCGCTTCACCTTGGAGTGTTGTGAATATGCTTTAGAACCGAAGCAGGGGCGGCAGTCTCCGCCGTTTCTTGCACGGAGATGATGACTGCACGGCTCGGATGATTGAGGCTGATGGAGATGACGTACAACGCCTCTCTTCTATGAGCTGCGGTTGGCTGCCTCTTAAGAGCCGCAGCCAACAGGGACATGCTTTGACTGCTAAGCAGCGCAGAGGCAACCCGAGCATCATTGATGAAACACGTCTATGCAGGACCATGCTGCTCCCGTGTTTACAGATGAGTCTCAGGGAGCCACAGCATCTCCATCTGTGAACGAGGATGCTGGGCTGGGGCAGAGTCTCAGGGAGCCACAGCATCTCCATCTGTGAACGAGGATGCTGAGCTGGTACAGAGTCTCAGGGAGCCACAGCATCTCCATCTGTGAACGAGGATGCCGGGCTGGGACAGAGTCTCAGGGAGCCACAGCATCTCCATCTGTGAACGAGGATGCCGGGCTGGGGCAGAGTCTCAGGGAGCCACAGCATCTCCATCTGTGAACGAGGGTGCTGGGCTGGGGCAGAGTCTCAGGGAGCCACAGCATCTCCATCTGTGAACGAGTATGCTGGGCTGGGGCAGAGTCTCAGAGAGCCACAGCATCTCCATCTGTGAACGAGGATGCTGGGCTGGGACAGAGTCTCAGGGAGCCACAGCATCTCCATCTGTGAACGAGGATGCCGGGCTGGGGCAGAGTCTCAGGGAGGCACAGCATCTCCATCTGTGAACAAGTATGCTGGGCTGGGGCAGAGTCTCAGAGAGCCACAGCATCTCCATCTGTGAACGAGGATGCTGGGCTGGGACAGAGTCTCAGGGAGCCACAGCATCTCCATCTGTGAACGAGGATGCCGGGCTGGGGCAGAGTCTCAGGGAGCCACAGCATCTCCATCTGTGAACGAGGGTGCTGGGCTGGGGCAGAGTCTCAGGGAGTCACAGCATCTCCATCTGTGAACGAGGATGCTGGGCTGGGGCAGAGTCTCAGGGAGCCACAGCATCTCCATCTGTGAACGAGGATTCTGGGCTGGGGCAGAGTCTCAGGGAGCCACAGCATCTCCATCTGTGAACGAGTATGCTGGGCTGGGGCAGAGTCTCAGAGAGCCACAGCATCTCCATCTGTGAACGAGGATGCTGGGCTGGGACAGAGTCTCAGGGAGCCACAGCATCTCCATCTGTGAACGAGGATGCCGGGCTGGGGCAGAGTCTCAGGGAGGCACAGCATCTCCATCTGTGAACAAGTATGCTGGGCTGGGGCAGAGTCTCAGAGAGCCACAGCATCTCCATCTGTGAACGAGGATGCTGGGCTGGGACAGAGTCTCAGGGAGCCACAGCATCTCCATCTGTGAACGAGGATGCCGGGCTGGGGCAGAGTCTCAGGGAGCCACAGCATCTCCATCTGTGAACGAGGGTGCTGGGCTGGGGCAGAGTCTCAGGGAGTCACAGCATCTCCATCTGTGAACGAGGATGCTGGGCTGGGGCAGAGTCTCAGGGAGCCACAGCATCTCCATCTGTGAACGAGGATTCTGGGCTGGGGCAGAGTCTCAGGGAGCCACAGCATCTCCATCTGTGAACGAGGATTCTGGGCTGGGGCAGAGTCTCAGGGAACCACAGCATCTCCATCTGTGAACGAGGATGCTGGGCTGGGGCAGTCTCAGGGAGCCACAGCATCTCCATCTGTGAACGAGGATGCTGGGCTGGGTCAGAGTCTCAGGGAGCCACAACATCTCCATCTGTGAACGAGGATGCTGGGCTGGGGCAGAGTCTCAGGGAGCCACAGCATCTCCATCTGTGAACGAGGTTGCTGGGCTGGGCTGGGACATAGTCTCAGGGAGCCACAGCATCTCCATCTGTGAACGAGGATGCTGGGCTGGGACATTAGGGGCTGATAGCGCCCGCGATTGAGCCACATCGGCCGAGCCGTGGAAGTGCAATGGGGTTCAAGAATGACATCCATTGGCAGCCTACGTTTATGGGCCCCTGCCATTGAATCTTGATCGAGTATCGATGCAATAAAGAGCAGAGACAAAGGATGCCAGGAAGATGGTGCTGGGAGTCTTCAAGAACAATACTGAAGGGATCCATTGAAGCCTATCCTAAATTGGAAACGTTTTGCTCAATTTACTTACATACACATTAAAAGAACAAATATGATGGATAATAGCATTAAAATATAAACCCTGATATAAGACATTTTTTCGTACATGATTACAATCAAACATTTGTAGCAAGACAGAGCAGTGTCATTTGGAGCCAGGTAGGAAAATGAAGGATTTGTAGAAGGTTTTGACCAAGGTACAAATGAAATTCTTGGAAATGCTCAAGATAATGTGGGTGAAACCAAATGTATAATATGAGGAACGTAGAGGAAGTTGATGAGCTTATAAATTCCATGAGAAGTAAATATTGATCAAAATAGAAAAGAGTGGAACACAAGTATTATTAGAAAGTTTAGGTCCCCTCGAGGATAAGGGCTCTAAAGGGCATATTGATTATGCCCGAAAACAAAGGGAAAGCCCTGTATGTGGACCATTGGAAGATAAAAATATATATATTTCCTCATGTCTGATAAACATACAGAGGGGATATCATTTTCTTCAGGGTTGAACAGTAGCACATTTATGAGAGAACGTAATGAGAAATTACATGGTTTTCTATTAACTCCAGGGTTTAGCTTCTGTTCCAAAAGCCTACTGCTTCTGTAAAATTGATAGCGTATGTCTCCTATCCTGATGTTTAAATAAAAAAAAGTAGTGATCCCAGCCTGGAATCGAAGATGCATGAATGACTAAATGAATGTTTCTTGTAGAGCGCACTTCAATAAACATCTGTTATTCAGCGCAGAGACCACGTTACAAATACACATGTTATGTTAAGTTCTCCCTAAAAATCGTGATGACCTTTTCTAAAAAAAATTGCTCCATTTCCTTTTTAGGGACTACAGAGCGGGTATGTTTGATCCAGGGAACAGTTGAAGCACTAAATGCTGTTCATGGCTTCATCGCAGAGAAAATTCGTGAAATGCCTCAAAATATGGCCAAGGCTGAACCTGTCAGTATCCTCCAGCCACAGACCACCGTGAATCCCGACCGCATCAAGCAAGTAAGTTTCCGACTGATAAGAAAGAGAGAGTTCAGTGTGTGTGCCAGAAACGCCGCCATTCTGATTCTTGAACGCCATCGTGGGTGATCTTCCTCTTTGCAATGGTCTCCAGCTGTAGCAGTGCTGGTTGTGAAGGTGACTTGGTATTCTTGGTAGGGGTAACTGTTAGAGCAGTGCTAGTTGGTAAAGGTAACATGGCACTCTTTCAGGAGCCTACTGGTGTGGTATTGTATGTATGGTGGGGTTACTTGTAACTCTGGGGTGAGTAGGAGGCAAATCAGTGGTAGTTATTGAGGTAACATTACGCTCTGTAGGTGCCCGCTGGTATAGGGGCATGTGTTAGGCTCTCTTAGTGTCCCTCTGTTCCTCCTGTCTCAGCTTCACTCCTCTCTCTGGTGCCTTTTGAATCCCGTGTCCGCTTCTCTCCCCTGTCATGTTTAACGTACCCTGTCCCATGACACACACTGTAATAGGTTCTGGTGTCAGGTGCCTCAAATCGCTTCACTGATTTAGAAGGCCCTGCGTTTTTTTTTTGCCCAAAATGTCAAGAAGGTTACTCCTCCTGTTCTCTGACCCACCCGACCCAAACCTTCTTATCGTAGTTCTGAGTAGTTCTTCTCAAAGGGGCATCCGGGCTTTCTGGTAGGTGATTTTGGGAGGAAAACGACCGCGCTTTGGTTTCTAAGAATTATTGTTCCTGGAAACTGGGATGTAAAACAGTGCGGACGTGTGAGCTGACAACAACAGCATGTAGTTGGCCAGATAAACATGAGCCACGGGTTTGCTTGTTATATTACAGAGTTTTTATCTTCATCCTTCAAGGCGTTCCTTCTTTAAGGCTTTACCAATTTATACACAGAGGAATCTTGGAACACTCTGTCCGCTTTCGGAACTCCATGGAATTTGGCTGAGTTTTTCAGTAACTCCTCAGAATTCCGTGGAGTGAAACTTCACGAGCTCCATTCAGGCCTAGTCATATGTAGAAGCCCAAAGTACAGATTAAAATTAGGGGTCGACCTAACTGGCGTAATTCTCTCTAGGGTAATTACGGCAACAGTACTCATAATTATGCGTAATTACATGACAAGCGAAATCCAGCATTTGGTGCTATTTGCTTAGTGCAAGATGCGGAATATGCTAAGAAAATATCAATCAATCAAATGGGATTTGTAAAGAATTGCTTATCACCCGTGAGGGTATCCAGACGCTGGGGAGGGGAGGTTGCTACTGATGAGATGGATTAGTCGAAGAGCCAAGTCTTCATGTCCTTCCTGAACTGAAGGGTAGAGGCTATGTGAAGATGGAGAAGGAGGCCATTCCAGGATTTGGCTGCCAAGTGTGAAAAGGCATGGCCACCGCTCCTGCTCCTGTGAATGTAGGGTTTGTGGGCCAAGAAGAGGGATGAGGAGTAAAGCATAGTGGCAGGTTAGTGGAAGTTCACCCTGTGATTGAGGTATGTCAGTCTCTTGTTGTTTAGGGCTTTGTAGGTGTGGGTGAGAAGTTTGAACTGGCATTGTTTGCTGATGGGGAGCCAGTGCAGAGATTTGATGTGGGAGGTGATTTGGGCCTGTCTCAGGAGGTTGAGGATTAGCCTGACTGCTGTCTTCTGGATGGTATGGAATCTGTTTAGTAGTTGTGAGGTGATTTGAGCTCTGGGGTGAACCCGCTGTAATGTTTGGAGAATGTAGGAAAGTAGTGATCTGCTTTCATGGTTACCCCCACTTTTTGCTGGTGTTCTTCTGTTTTCTGACTAGTCTGATTGGGATCCTGCTAATCAGTCTCCAGCTCTTTTAGGGGGTAGCGGGTGGGGTAGCGGGTGTGGTGAAGGAGGTTGTGATGTGAAAGTGGACAATGGAGTGGTGAGATCAAGTGATTTTGGTGGTGTGGCTTGACCTGATTTTGTTGCTGGCTGAGAATATGGGGCTGAGATTGTGTTCGGTGATGTGTGTGGGGGTCCATGACCAGTTGAGAGGGCCCCGTTATTTCAATGCGCTTGAGTAGATTGGTTTTGTTTGTGTCGTTGAGGTGTTCCAGGTGAAAGTTGGGGTTGCTGAGAAAGAGGCAGTCTTTTGAGTTGATGGCCAGTGTGGAGATGTAGACGGAGATGACCGCGCAGAAGGCGGGTGTGGTCCAGGAGATCTGTAGGTGAGGGTGCCTCTGACCATTCTTTTGCTGTTGGTGTTAATCTGAATGTTGAGGTCTTCCATGATGGGGGTGGTGGTATCGGTGGTGGCTGTACAGTTGAGAGACTCTTTGTGGATGGTGGCTATTCCATCGCCGTACTTGTTGGTGCGGTCCTGGTGAATTATCTTGTATTTGTTAGATGTGGTGGTGGCAATGTTGGGCTGATGCTGGGTTCAAGCGAGTTTCAGTCAGGAAGTATTGCACTTCGTATACACACATTCCCAGCCCTAAAAGCCCAAGTTTAGTGTGGTCTGTGGTGTGTCCAAGGGCCGCACTGAGGCCAGCAGGGTGGAGATCATGATGGGAGTGGTTTGGGGGTGGAGGCGAGGTGGTGTGGGCGTAGGGGAAGCAAAGCATGAACGTCTAGTGGCTGAATTAAATTGCACGATGTGAATGAAACCAGAAACCAGGGATCAATTCCAGGTTCCCCACTTGACCAATTTGAGTGATCCCAGGCAATTGTTTCATTTCCCTTTCCCTCCTTTTTCTTCATTATCACATAAAAGAGGACCTTGAGATATATGACTTCAGGATGTACGCTGTATACAATCTTCTTCTCTGTCCGATTTAATAAACTATAATGATGTCCATGTATAATAGCAACTCCAGCTATCCAAGGATGCACATAACAACTGCCTTGTCATGGGGGTGGGGAAGCACAAATGTTTCTAAATTCATGTTTGAGAACTATTAATGTTAAAAACATGATTTTTAATGAACTGATTTAATCTAATGTATTACGGTGAAACGGTTTTTCATTATACTTTTTACATTTTGAAGACATCATATTTTTACAAGATTGCTGCAAGATTTCTTTGAAAATTAAGGTGTTCCTGCAGTTAAGTGGTGCAGGGCACCCTTGTTACTTCCTTTCTGTAACTGTAATTAACCTTTGAATATGATTGCCTGTTTTTCTAATATCTAGTTAATGTTAGTGCTAAGTTCAGTAAACAAAGGCTAAGCTCTGCTGTTGGCCAGGGGGGCACATGTAAAGGGCAGAAGGGTCACAGATGGCATCCGGGCCTACTTTGAGTATCACTGGGGTAAGCAAAGAATAACTCAATACAAAACTGAGATAGCCCCATAGCAGTCAAAACTTGTGGCAGTGGAAATTAACTGTTTTTAATGGGAAACAAAAAATAAGAGCAGAAAAATCATAGCCACAAACAGTAACTGAGCAGCAAGACTGTGATTGCAACATCGCATCCAACATTGTCAGTAGCTTAGGCAGCAGGACGCGCTGCCCATTTTAATAACAAGAATGGCATGGTGCAAAATGACAGCACCCATAAGCCATGCGTGTCAAACGACAAATGACCAAACCTTTAAAAAAAAAAGAAATTAACTGAAAAGAGAATGTCAAATTAAAACACAAAAAATGTTTCCCAGGCACTCTGGAGGGTAGTTTTAGTGTTAAAAGCAGTGAATTTGGTTACAAAAATACATCTATTCATGTGATCATCTTTGTCTTTAGGGGACAAATGAGTCTCTTTAGGGCAAGCCTGTTCACAAGCATTCTTGAATATTCTCTTGGGACATCCTCTTTTAACAATACATTCAATCAAAATGCAAATTCCCTTCAAAAAATCTTTCTTGCAAGAACAGTTGCAAAGACCGTGCAGGTTGTAGGAAAAGTTTCATGGGTGATTGCTGGAATATGTAATTATTGAGATTCTTTGTGTTGACTTATTGTATAAAGGGATCCTAAGCATAGAGGAGGACCTGAGACCGCATGGGCAATGATTCAATGGACCTTTTGGGGAAAGCCAAGGAAAGAAGACATTTTACTGAGGGTTCCTCATTAATGGAAGGAGCTCTTGACAAGCAACTTGAGATGGCGTTGAAGGCAACTCCCAGTGCACAACAGGGATTCCCACTCAGCATGTTGTTGAACGCAGGGTGCCATGTTTCATATGTCACCAACTTTGGGCGAATTATGTATCCCATTGAGCTGCATTTGAGTATTTCTCTTCCTGGAGTTAAGTTTAGGAGGGTTCTGGTCATCCAGTGATGGACAGTGGAGAGGCAAGATCTGGGTTTGAGCCAGTTTCAGCAGAAAGTGAGAGTGTCATCCACGGAGTTGTAACAGGTTAGGAAGAAGGTCTAGATGCAACAAGCAGAGGCCTGAGGTAGCTGTTTAAAAGGACTGGAGAAAACACAGTAGTTGGGAGGATAGAGAAAATCCAGTCAAAAGTCTAAAGCTGAATGTCAATATCTCTGAGGGGTGATCAGCTGTATGAAATGTTTTTCTAGAAGTAGCAGGATGGCAACTCCATTCTTGTCCACTTTCGTTTTAGAGTCCTGAGTGAAACAGTAGAAGATGCTGTGTCATGTAATGTGTGAAAGCTCATCTAAACCTCATAGAGAAACTGCTGGCTATCAGTACAGTCACTGAGTTAGGTGAATGCAGCATTAGTGATCTGATTACTCAGTGGTGGTCCATCAGCCACTGCTCTGTAGTTGTTAGGATTGTTTGGCTAAGTATGGACTTTTTAGGAGAGACCTCATGTAGGTGCTTTTCAAGGGCCTTGTGTAGGTCCTCTTAACCATGGAAATGTCAGCGATAAAGAGAGAAGTAGTGACAGACCTCCTAGGGAAAATTGGTGAGTAAGGGTCTGCTTGCTTGTGATCCTGATTTGCATCTGTAAGCAACATTTGGCAGGAAGCCTGTGTTGTATAGCTGGATAAAGAATGATAATACGCAAAGGGAGGGACTGTAGCAGAGTCTGGGAATGAGGCTAACGTTGTCAAAGTTTGTCAGTGCATTGCAAATCAGTATCTGTCTTTGCGTGGTCAGTCAACGTATTGCAGTAGTCTTTGCAGACTTTTAATACTCAGACAAGTTCCTTAAAAGTTCCTTCGAGAGACAACCTGAGTATGCAAGAGAGAAGGAAAAATGTCAGCATTTTTTATTGATGTTCCACATAGTCTTGAATTGTCAGTGTATAATAGAATGTGTTTATGTGTTCTTTCATTTGTGGTCCAGAATGAGGTTTTTAAGTATAGTGTAAGAAACTGTTTAGTAAACCTTTTGAAGCCCTGGGAAGTAGAATGATTTTACTGGGATTCTGTACTGTTGGGGAACTGATGGCATCTGAGATGCAGAGACTGAAGGCAGGGGGTGCATTTTCCATCAAATTGAAGGCTTCTGAAGGCTGTGCGAAGCCTGCAAGAGGTTGTCCTGTCTGAAATAGGTCTGAGTTCTCCAGCAGCAGGTCCTTGCTTCATGACAAGTGGGAAGCCAAGGGAGCGGGTAAGGCCGATGATTCTTAGACAACATGAAATCTATAGTAATAATATTTAAACACAGGTTGGCGAGTTGGCAAGGGCACTTTGGGCCCCAATGCAAGCATGGAATGCAGGCCTCCATCCCTGGAGTGTTAGTGAAAAACAACCACTAATGAGGGTCAAATGAGCCTGTTACACACCGGGCCCTCGTGCCACTACACATGCTGGACCATTCCTGGCTACTGCTGAGATTTAAAGATATTGATGTTAATAATAGCAAGCTTCTGAGTGCGCATACGTTGATACGATGCAGCTTAGTGTAGGCAGGAGGGAAACAACGGAGAAGAAAGATATCTGAGGAAGCATCAGGCTAGGACATCATTATTGACTCAACTACGTGGGTATTAAAACTAAAGACTCGAATTCTAATATCAGGATATACAATTCAGTTCATCTTTATGTCTAACCTACCGTAGTTGGACCATTTGCTCTTATATATGCTAGTTTCTTCCCTTTAACACCGTAGTGGGGCGTTATAGTAACAACTAGTGTCCTGATCCCAGCTGTAAATCGGTAAATCAAATTGCACAGTGTTTCTGTGACGTTATTTTTTAAAGAGGAGTTTTAAACATGCTTATTGATCAGCTCCATCGTTCTTTAATTTCAATAAAAACGTCACTGTTGAAAGCCTTATAGAACCTGTTTCAAGTCACATTTTCTGAGACTCATTTCTGAGAAGGAACAATTGTTTCACACACTTGATCACTTTTATTGGCATAAAGTACACATCTATCGCCTAAATCTGTGTATAGCATTTCAATCTCTCACAATGCTATTTGTCAAGTTGATAAGATATAACAATGAATTATTTTTAGTGACATTTGTACTTGTTTTTCATGCTGTTCATTTATGTTTATTTTTACATTGTTGATTTGCTCATGCCCTGCTTTATTCCCAGACATTGCCATCTTCACCAAGTAGCCCAAAGCCCTCTCCATCTGATCCCATGACCACCTCCAGAGCTAATCAGGTACAGTATCATTTCATCTCTACCATTCGTTTCTCGGGCAGCATGGCGAGGCGAAAGCATTGTGCGTTTTCCATTTGCATACCTGCACCCATCCTCACAGCACCTCTCAACTGCTGCATGCCATGCACTCAACAGCTAAATCACCCCAAAACAGTTAGAGTTGGTCGTTTAAAAACGAGCTATTTGAGAGTCAGAGTAACGCATGTTTTGGTCGAATTCTTAAGCAGTCTCTGTACAAACGAAGCAGATACGTCCTGTTAAAGGGAAGATGGTCAGCGGTAGTTCCTAACTGTGTAAGAAGGAAGTAGTATCCACCTGAGGCCACATCATGACATTTGGGTCAATGTTAATTGCTGAGAGCTGAGGCAGAGCAAGTGCATGTTAGTGAAGGTAAGGAAAAAGCAGAATGTCCAACTGTGAACATGCTTATATTGCAATTTACACTTTTCTGTTTTCTTTGCAAAGGAAATGACGCTTATATACAATATCTAACAATTGGGGGAAACCATGTACGGTTGGCTTTTGAACATTAGGAGTAAGTGGTCTATACATGTCCCCATCCTGTCTGTGAAGACTTTGTGATGGATGGAGGGGAGAACGTACACTGGATCTAGGTTTGTCAGTGTGACCTGAATCCAATATTTCTCTGGGAACCCATCTGAAGTGAAAACATCTGCTTGCTTCTGGTTGAATTCATGCAACCTTCTGCCCCTTAGTTCAAGTAAGATCTTATTAAAAGCCTTGACCCGTGGGTCTTTTTGGTGGCGTTAAACTGGTGAAATTGCCACCATCTGACTTGTCTGTCTCTGTTTTTGTGATCATTGCTGTAGTCCTGCATGTTATTGATATGAGTGTCTGCTCTTTTTTAAAGCTTGGCATTTTCTGTGACATATACATCGGTGGGTATACATATGATGGAACTCATTTTAATGCCCCTATTCCTTTGGGGCATACTAGCAATGTCAGTTGGTTTGATGTGTACAAACTGTTTGCATCAGTTCTGCTTTCAGGGAAGTGCCTCTCAATCTGATGCACGGTTTGCTAAGTATGCTCTGGGCAAATATTTTGGATACTTTTTTGGTCGTCTGAGGGATAGGAGTGCAGTTTCTGTGAAGACATTCTAGAAGTTTGATCTTCTTGACGCATGGTTTGCAAAGGGCTAAAAAATCTTTTAATGGGTCGTCCATATTTAATCATTTCAATGTCTTTGATTGTTGTCCAGAAGGATATTTGTAAATATCTCAATGACTGTGTGATTCTAGACATTGAAAATTATGTGGTGGTAGCCAGAATGTAATAATTTCTTCCGGTTCATCCCAACCTGCTGTATCAGAGTGAATCTTGTTTTAACATATTGGATCCCATTCACGAAGTTAAATTTACATGCGTAGATCAACATATACACCAAGGAGTAACTCTCCTATTTTTCGCTGTTCACCTTTTCTGAGTGGAAATTTACACCTAGGTGTAAACTTGCATGTTTTCAACACAGTCAAATAGAGGGTTGCACCCCCTATGACTGAAGTGTAAAGTTACTATTAGTAACTTTTCATATGTTGGAGGAGATCTCCACCAGAGGAGCGGAGATCTCCCTAGAGGAAATAATAGGGAAATGTAATGAAAGTTCTTTTTTTAAATTTAAAACAATTAATGTTTTTGAGGAACTAATAAAATAAACTGTTACAATACATGATATCCTCCAATTAGATGTGAATTGAATGATACAACTTTTCTACTATATTATTTCATTCATAAATATTAATTAACAATAAAATTGCTCACCCTCATTCCATCAACTCCGATGCACTGGACCTCCTCTTTCTCACCGAAACATGGCTCAATCCCACATCGGCACCGGACATTGCCACAGCCATCTCTACTGGTTACAAAATGCTGCACCAGGACTGACCCCATAAACCAGGTGGAGGACTCCCCATCATCCACAGAGAGACCATCAAGTGTACCTCTTACACTGACTCAGAACCACTTTTATGCCGCACATGCACTTCAAGATTTAGACATACATTAAAACCACTATCAGAAGGCACCCTCGCCTACCAGCCCCCAGAACCTCGCACCCACTTCAGAAAACACCTCACTGACCTCACCTCATTTTCATGTGCCAATCCTTCCACCGCACAGGAAGTGGCTACACTTTACAATACGTACAAACCTTTTCAATTCAAGGTCCTACCTTTGGACTTCGGTCCGCTCCACGTGTCTTTACGTGGATCCTGGCACCAGTGGCAGCCTGACTACGTCTGCAAGGCATACAAATGTATCATTACTTAGACAACTGTATCATAAGGGCTCGCTCTTATCAACAGGCAGTCCAGCACACCCAGACTTGTCAGTCTCTGTTTCAAAACCTAATTTTCAAAAAATCATGGCAAGTCCCAATTAGTCCTAGCTCCGATATGAACATTTCTCGGAGCATCAATCAATACTAGCCTAGCAAAGGTGTTTGTCTCACACGAACGACAGGCCTGCATCTCCCACATGGTGGTTCTTCTACGTACGATAAAGGTCCGTTTCAGTAGATCCTCAAAGTCATTCCTGGCCACGGCCTCCAACTGCATCCAGTTGGTTCCCAACTGCAGATTGCACATGAGAAAATGCTAGAGGAGCTAGCCGAGCAGTGGCGACAGCTATCTGGCTCATTCGACGACATCTAATGTTACTTTCGAATGAGGACACCGCTGGGCTGGTTGGCCCACACTCCCAGTGTTGCAGCAGGCCGCTCCCTCCTCGGACGCTCCACCGCTCACCCTTACCGATGATGCCGCTCCGGAAGGTTGGGGAGCGCAACTTCAGGGTTTTTTCCATCAAAGGCCGATGGATGCCTTTCCAACGCACGTCGCACACTAACTGCTTGGAGCTGTTATCCAGTTTCCTGGCTCTGAAAGCCTTCTGCTTCCTAGTGCGAGAGGAATCAGTGTTAGCATGTACAGACAATACTATCACTTTACACTATCTCAACAAGCAAGGAGGTACGTGATCACTGTGGTGCGCTAGAGGGTGCACAAGCAGAATGGCTGCACTAACGTCAGTCTCCTGCAGCCTGGAAGTATAATCCTACATTTATCCTAATGAACCGACTCCTTGCCCAACAAAAACCACATACGAGTGCTCAGGATACCTTTCTGCCGCATCAGTGAAAGTTTGAGAACTCCACGGCGCGCCATGACAAAGATATAGGCAGCGACGTCTGGACCGAGCACTGGCTGGTGCTGGGCGGAGCGAACGAAGGGGGCCTAAAGACTACGCCAGTCCGCGGCGCGCCACGCGGCGCGCAGGCCTCTTGGGAGGATCACCGAGAGACGGCCACCTAACGGTGTTATTGGCGGACAACGGACCAGGAAGCACCGGAACAGTACTGATATCTGCTGATGCCAGTTGAGACTCCCGGTGGGGTGCCAGTGTACCGGTTGGTTGATATATGTGCGGCAAGCGGAGGAATCCTTGAAACGGCAGTGAGGTGTGCAGACTAAGAGGAGGATTATTAAAAGGCTCCGGACTGCTAAAGAAAGGCGCGGCAACATCTGAGGGTGCCTGCGGACCGCTAATCATTACTATACAGACTATAAAAACTGGTGAAAGCCGACATGAGTATGGCGCAGATCACCTGCCGCGTTTCCTAGGCCCGATATTGTGATCCGGTTGAATTTCCCCGAAGCGGATCGGATTCTCGGCGTACTGGTGGTGAAGACGCCCAGTCACGCTGCATCGTGCACATGTCCACAGGCTCCAACCCTGAAGAACCGGGTTTTAGAACCCAGCGGCGCCAGGGATAACGCCCAATGTCTTCGGATTCCCCTGCCTTGGCAAACAGAGACACAGGACACTTCTTGATGACGTCAAAGACCAAATTTATTGGGTGCAACCAGGAACAGAGGTCTACGAAGCACAACACGGGTGGTTCGCTAGAGACTGCAGAAATTCATAGAGCAGAGCATTGTCTTTTATGGTAAAAATCACATTCCTGGCTAGCATCAATTACATACAAACTGACCAATCGTAGGGTGACATTTCAAACATATCGCATGACGACAATCCCATTTTCCGTTGTCCAGCCCACCAGAAATGACCAAGCAAAATCCAACATTCCTGTTCGAACGGGCCGGACAAACCCATTGTAAAGACCTCAACCCATATCAATAATTAAGCCATAAAGGAAGGAACAGAAGCAGATGAGAAGCAAGAGAGAAGGGTGTGTGCATGTACCATAAACTCAGCAATGTCCTGCTCTTTGATCTCTGTCTGACCAGCTGCTTAACAAGGAACTGGCTCAACGAGGTCAGCCTCGGGCAAAGGAGTCAGTTCGGTCAGGTCACTCAGGAGTCAACTAAGGTGTACGTGTCCCAAAGACTCGTTCGGCCGTAGTCATCGGCCTATGTGAGGGCAACCACACAAAATGGCTGCCGTACACAAAATGGAACCCGAAGGTTCGAAAGAAATCCATGACTACGTAGTGTTCTCATTGATCTGTTATGACGAAAACACTCGTACATACCACACTCGTCATTTGCGGTCCGCTGACACCAAAATCGTCCACATCCGACGACCTTTATTAAACGGGTTCAGAACCTACGGAACTTCAGCCCTCGCCTGGAAATTTGGGGAAAGCGACCTTTACAGGCCGCCGCGGGCCCCTTCGGAAGGCCCACAATGGGTAAGCAAGATAATCGGCAATCCAAACTGACATTTGAATTCACCACTACCAAGAAAGGATTGCGAAATGCACCAGAAGCTGGGGGCTCCCAAAGCCCATCGGCAACTGGACTTAATGCTGGTTCCCCCCTCCCCCGCATTGGACATGCAGCAGATGATGCAAGAAATGAGGCAAGGATTTGCCACAATTGTGGACAAGGTTGACCCGATGTCGTCAAGAATGGACGCCATCGTACAGAAAATAGATGTACACGAAGAACGTATCACTGAAACTGAAAGAAGAATATCGGTTCACGATGACACCACGGCCTCACATACCACGCAACTCTCGAGAATGGACAATATCCTCAGGACTGTGGCTGCGAAGAACGAGGAGTTGGAAGCTCGCAGCCGCCGAAATAGCATTCGCGTGGTAGGAGTGCCGGAATCCACCAACACTGGGCACATGGAGGACTATGTGGAGAAGATACCCATTGCCGCAATCGGACTGAGGCTTTTTCCAAACAGTTCATCGTCGAAAGGGTGCACCGCTCACTTGGTCCGAGGCCTAAACCTGGGGCCCCGCCAGGCCCTATCATTGCACGGCTCCTGAACTACCGTGATCGAGATACTGCGTTGCGGGCAGCACGCGCTAACCAAAATCTCACGTGTGATGGTGTCAATTTTTCCATTTATCCAGACTTTACGCCTATAGTGCAGGAACAACAACGTAAATTCCTGGATGTAAAAAAAAAGCTCAGTGCACTACAGGTTGACTATGCACTGCTGTACCCGGAGAAATTGAGAGTGACCCACCAAGCAAAGCAACACTTCTTCACGAATCCGCAGCAGGTGGAAGATTTTCTAAAAACTCTGCGACAGGAACGTGCTGGGCAAAGACAGAATGGTAACGAGAGGCGGGAAGATGAACAATCACCAAATGAAGACGATTAAACTGGAGCTCTGATGGCTGCGGTGCTGCGTTATACCATTGACAGTAACTAGAAGCCCACGGTAGGGCTTAATTCGTGAGACTGCACCGCTGCTGATCGTGTGGCCCATGTACGGGTACTGGACTGTTGGTGGTAATGTATTCCAGGTCCCCCCCCTTCTTCCCTTAATTTGCCCAACTGAGGCCGAACAGGACGAGGGGCAAGGTGTAGGGGGTGGCTATGTGCGCGCATTTAGATGAACCCCATAGGGTATACCCCAAAGGACATGTTGACTATATTGCGAATTTTGGGGGGTTTAATGGTTGCTTGGGGAGGAGGGTGGGATGGGGATTCTGGCAAGTTGGGGATGCTTCAGTGGGTGGGGGGTGGTCTAGGGGTTTTGGTAACGAATTTGGTTTCCTCTGCTATCGGCTATGACTCTGATGTTGTGTCCTGTGCTGCAGGAAAGGACATGATTTGCCCAGTGGTATCTGCAAGGGGGGAGGATGAGGCACAAGACCTTGCATTGTACTGGGTAAGACTTATTGCACTGACACTTGGAAATACAATAGAAGTTCCTGTTTATGGCAGTTTTGAGCTGTTTCGTTGGGAGGGAGTGGGGAAATGGTTGTTCACACATTACAATAGAAGTTTGGGTGCGATGACCATCGAAGAGTTGATACAATTAGATCCGAAAGGATTTCGTTATGATAGTAAACGAGAAGATACCCCCGTAGTGCATTTTGTACACACAAGACTTGAGCCACAAGACTGCACTAACATGCCTGTTACTTCAGGGCCCGGATGGCCTGATCATTGGCCTACAGTGAGAGAGCAGATTACAGAAACGGCTGCTCAAGGCCTGAGGCCTTCTCGGATGTACCAGATATGCTACCTGTTGTTAAAAAACCGCGCCACTCATGGGGGACTGTGATTTAAATATATTGACATGGAATGTAAGGGGCTTGGGAGACCCTAGGAAAAGGCGTCAAATTCTATCATACTTAGACCGTCACTCGGTGCACATAGCTTTTCTCCAAGAAACCCACTTCAAAGTACAGGCTGCCCTCACCTTTGCCAACAGATGGGCGATTCACAAGGTATTCTCATCTTTTTCGATATACGCCAGGGGTACAGCAATACTTGTAAAGAGAAGTACGCCCTTTGTTATGACTGGTACCAAGGTGGACGCTCAAGGGAGGTACTGTATTATGTGGGGCAGACTGGGACACATTGCGGTCACCCTGGTGTGCTGCTATGGTCCCAACATTGATGATCCTCTGTTCTTCACGGAGTTGTGGGACGCAATTGTGGGAACGAACCCACAACATCTCATTTGGGGGGGGAGATTTCAACACTACCCTGGACCCGCCCATGGACAGGTCACATCCATCCCCTCACCATTACACTAAGGCAAGGGCGGCACTGCATACAGCTCTCGTAGATCACAATTTGATAGACACCTGGAGACACCTACACATTGATTCGCGTGATGGTACACATTTCACAGCACAAGCGCGCTCCTGGACGAGGCTTGACTATATATTTCTAGCACCACAACTTTACACTTCACTTGTCAAGTCACCGCATCTCCCCAGGACATACTCTGATCATTCCCCTGTGAAAATCACTCAACGTTCGGCAGACCTAGGCCCCCCGACAACCGCTTCGCGATTGCAGCCTACGATGTTACTTGATGCTACATTTCAGGAAGAGCTCTGTGATGAATGTTTAGAATTTTTTAAGAGGAATAAAGACTCTGTAAATGACGTGGAAACTATTTGAGACGCCTTTAAAGTGACTTTGAGGGGGTTCTGTATCGCTAAGGGTTCCAGGGTTTTGAAGAATATCTTGACACGACTGACAACACTAGAGACGGAGCTCAAGGTCCTTGAAGAGTCCTTGGCTGCGGACGCTGATGATGCCACCCTCTCGAGTATATGTGAGAAAATCTCGGAGTACACTGCCTAAGCCGCTAGGGAGTTGAAATTTAGGGGCAAGTATTGGCTTGCTCGCCGATATGGCGAAGGGGAGAGACCCGGGAAGGCCTTGGCTGCGACAATGAGACTGGCACGAGCACCTGATATACTGGAGCTCGAGAACCCGGAGGGAGGGGTATTTAGAGACACAGCACAAATCCTCAATTATTTTGTGACACACTACACCACGCTATACACGTCCACAAGGACTGGTGACCTCCACTTGCAAGAATACCTGGCCGATGTTTCCCTTGGCTGGCTAAGTGATGCACAGAGGGCTTTTTTGAGTGCCCCTTTCAAATTGGACGAAGTGAGGGAGGCGATCATGAGTATGCGGTCAGGGAAAGCTACCGGGCTAGACGGGATACCAATAGAATTTTATAAAACATATATAGAATTTATGGCTCCGGTATTATGGGGAGGTATATGAAGATTCTCTTGAGGTGGGCCACTTACCGCCCTCTATGCGTGTAGCACTTATTACATCGCTATTGAAGCCTGGGAAACCGGCAAATAAATGTGACTCTTACCGGCCCCTTTCCTTGTTAAATTGCGATGTGAAAATACTTGCCAAATTCATTGCTACTCGTATCAGCCTCCTGCTCCCCACCCTGATATTACCCAACTAATCGGGTTTTATGCCTGGCAGGTCGACATCACATAATCTACATACTTTTTTTTCAATCCTAAATTCTGTACACGAAGAACAACCGATGGCTGCCGTCTTCATCGACGCCACTAAGGCTTTTGACTCCCTGGAGTGGGACTATGTATTCCGAGTCTTGGAGCGAATGGGCTTCCCGGTAATATTTATCGCATGAATCAAGCTCCTATATGAGCGGCCTGTGGCCAGAGTGCTTATTAATGGCCGACTTTCCTCTGAATTCCCCGTCACTAGAGGCACTAGGCAGGGGTGCCCCATATTGGCGCTTCTATTTGCGATAGCTACGGAACCTCTAGCGGCAAAGCTGCGAAAACACCACAAAGACAGCGTGCTGCATTGTTTTCAGAGACAAATACTAATCTCTATGTATGCAGACGATATCACTTTATATGTACGTGACCCCAGCGAAAACCTGAACCCCATTCTTAGAGAATGTATACGCTTTGGTCAGCTTTCCGGAGTTCAGATCAATTGGGGTAAGTCGTGCATATTCCCACTCACAACATCCATGACACAATTTGGATTAGATTACCCCATCACTTGGTGCGAGGGAGATTTCAAATACTTGGGTATTCACATAGAGAAAGATAGAGACGAATTGCTAAGAGCCAACTATGGCACTACGATGAATCGCATTATTGATAACGTCATGAGATGGATCACACTGCCCCTTTCCATGGCTGGTAGGACATCTTTGATTAAAATGGTGATCCTTCCCCAATTGCTATACCTGTTTTTGAATATCCCTTTCTACCCTGGCAGGTATTTTTTTCAGCAGCTTCGATCGGAACTCATTAGGCTTGTATGGGGCGGGAAATCACCTCGATTAAAATGGGATACCATGACTAGGCCCTACATTCAGGGCGGGTTTGGCGTACCAGACTTTGAATTGTATTACCAAGCTGCTCAGGCTCACTATGCCTATTTCTGGATTCACCAGCCTAGGAACATGCCTCAGCTGGCGGCGGAACACTGGCTGGCCCATCCGATCCCCATAGAGGGCGCGCTATACGCCTTGGTGCCAGGCAGGGACAAAACGCCCCCGACGGTGATGAGCACGGTAACTGCATGGACCCGACTGACTAGTAGAATAGAAACTGCAATGCTTTATGCGCCGCTGCTGCCGCTTGCTTACCACCCACATATGCCCTTATTACAGGAGGCAGGATTTTGCAGGCTTCTCCACAGTATACACGTTGGACATGGGGTGACCTGTATCACAATGGAACATTTGGCTCTATGGAACACCTATACGAAGGCATACAGCCATCTCCACTTGACGTCTTTCTATACATTAGGCTACGTCAAGGACTGAAGGCAATCACGCCTGATTTTCCACATGAGCCTCTGGTCTTTACTCCTCTGCAGCACATACTTCAAAATGACACCCCTTGCAAACTGGTATCAACAATATATAGATCAGTACACACACAGATAGTTTCCCTACCATTGGCGGCTAGAGTAAGATGGGACGAAGAACTGGAGGCACCGCTCACGGACAAGCAGTGGGAATTTTGTCTCCAGCAGACAGAGTGCATCTCTTCTAGCAGCAGATACAGAATTATACATTACAAATTTATACATCGACTATATTACACTCCTGCCCGAATGTGTAGGTTTCAACTTCGCACTACTGATAGTTGTGACAGATGCCACGCCCCAGGGGCTGATTTTTTACATCTGGCGTGGGAGTGCGATTCAGTTCAGTTCTACTGGAATCAGGTGTTTGCAGCACTGTCCAAAATGATTAATACTGAGATAACCCCTTCCCCTATCCTGGCTCTTTTAGGATATGTGGAGCCCATACAGGCAGTACACTGCAAATTTATTGCGCTAGCCCTATTGGTGGCCAAAAGAAGAGTTGCATGTAGATGGGGCAGGGGCAGGGGTCCCAAATTTAAGGACTGGCTGCGTGACCTTACTTATTGCCAAGAACAGTTTAATACATATTCAGAATTATTGACACTCGCCTCACGGCCCAAAGATATCTGGGCCCCATTGCACTGTTACCTATTACAAGACACTGACGATACAGAGGGGGAGACGGCTCCTTAAAAGGTCCCTTGCGGATCTTCACTAAGATATTCGTTAAGTGTACAGGCACTTACAGGGTACTGAGAATGTGACACCGAGCTGATGAGTTGAGTATTATGTAACTTCTTGGTCAGGAGGATGGGAAAGTAATAATATGCAGGACTGCATTGGATTTAAATGTCTTGATGTTATTTGAGACCTGAACATGGGTAGGATGGGTGCACTGTTCTCCTATAAGCTCATTTATAGTAGATCTCTCTTTATGAATATGTATTGTTGATACAGGTCACCTGGGATGCATTATGATTATAGCTGAGTACATTATAAGACTACTGCTAATGATACAGTGATATTATGCTGAAGACTATGTATCCGGATCCCTGGTTCTGTACATGCATTATAGACTGTGGACTAAAATGTGTACATGTAAATGCACTCTTTGATGATGTGTTGTGGCTAAAACTTCCAAAAATAAAGTTTTTTTTAAAAAAGGAGGTACGTGATCACTGTCGCCCAAACAAGCACAACACATTTGCGAATAGGCCATTCACCATCGCATTGACATTTCTGCAATACATGTTCCAAGGGTCTCGAACATCATGACGGACTCCCTCAACGGATCCGCCTAGGACAACCACGGTGGGATCTCCACCAACGGACCTTGGACCACATCTTATGCCTGGGGGGACAACCAGCCCAGGATCTGTTTGCAACGCCTCTGCACCGCAAATGCCTATACTATGCAATCTGCCTTCCCCACAAAGGATCGTGTGGAACTGCATTCGATAAACTCGTCAACAGTATTTGCATTTGCTTTTTCCGCCGATTCTGTTTGTGCCTCGTCTCCAGCGGAAAATGAGGTTCTAACCAGGCCACATCCCACTCTTTGTGCTCAGAAGGCCTCACCGACCGTGGTGCATGGGTCTCCTCCTACTACCTTGCTGCGCACCTGTCACGCTTCACCCTCTGCCGCACCTTCTGACAGTACAGTACGGACGGATTCACCATCCGCATTCCTCAGGCCTCCAGCTTGTGGTTTCAACCTGTGCAATCTGAATTTGCTCTCTTGTGCATTGCCGCAGACTGAAGGGAAGTTTCTTGCATACGCAAGAGCCCCTCCACTACTTAGAAATCTAAACTAATATATAAACGCTTTGGTATCTGGTGCGAGTCTGTCTGCATCAGTTCTGTACACGCTACACCAGAGCAATCCCTACCTGTTGTTCTCCTTATGGCAAAGTCAGCCCTTTTTTCTCATTTCGTCTTGAAAAGTACCTTCTGCACTTCTCGTTTTCCCCATGATGGATTCAGGTCTCTTTATTCCTCCCGGATTATTCGCAAGTTCTTTTAGGGCCTCAACAGGATGTGTCCACCCATTGGGCGTTCCCCGCCTCTCGGCGCCTCAACGTCGTATTAGCCCAGCTTCTCTCAGGTTCCTTTGAACCAATCTATTTTCAGATTCGACATTTCTAACAGGGAAAGTTTCCCACCTACTCGCTCTCACGTCTTCTCGACGTGTGAGTCCTATTCAAGCTTTTACCATCAAATATATTTAACTTCAACTTCCAAGTGACTCTATGGTGCTGCGCACCAATCCATTATTTATACCACAGGTTATATCTGACTTTCACCTTTATGAAACAGTCACCCTATGAAACTTTCTTTCCAAACCCTCAGTCTTCAGCTGAGCGCACCCTGCATTCCTTAGATTTCGAACGATGTATTAAATTCTACATACAACGGACAGCTGCCTTCGCAAGCTCGATCACATTTCTTGTGTATGCGTTTAGTGCATCCAGTGACCAAACAAACCATTGCCCCATGGTTTGACATCAGCTATCTCTTTTTGTCATACAAGGATGGGCAAGCACTTAACTACTCCGGTGAGGGCCCACTCAACAAGGGCAGTTTTCATACTCCACTGCTTTATTCGCTTGAGTGCCTCTCCATAAGATATGCTGAGTGGCAACCTGGTCCAGCAGACGTATGTTTCACAAGGCACTACTGTCTGGAGGTAATTGACAGCGCAGTCACTGCTGAGGGTCAAGTGGTGCTTCTGAATTTTTCAAGTAAGGTGAGCCTCTGTTGCTTCCCTCCTCCTGCCATAAAAGGTTTTTGCATTTTCACATCAGTGTACTATTAATAGTGTTTGTTAAATATGCGATATGTTCATGCATTACGGTTGTAAACTTTTATGGATATATTGGCTACTGCTTGCTATTCTATTCAAGCATGTGAATCTATGAAAGACACCCCTAATACTGGAGAAGAACAAAAGTTACTTACCTGTAAACTGTGGTTCTCCAGTATTGGTGTCTTTCATAGATTTACATGCGACCCACCCTTCCTCCCCTCAGAGGCTCTCTTCTCCTCATCCACTCTTTTGTCACTCTTGTGCTACGAAAATCTGAGGGTCTGAGCTTCTGAGGAGAAGGTTCTAGAGGGTGTGACAGCCTGATTGGCTGGAATTTGGACTATCATAACAACATGGATATGCCAGTAAAGTGATTCTCCCTCAATGCTTCCTTATGTGTTAATAATGTTCTATGGTACTTCAAGCATTCTATTATTATTAATAAATTCTATTTTATTATTATTATTATTACTATGACATATATTTTTTATATATGTGATTTTTTTACTACTATTTTATGTAACATGGGACTCCCACTCCGACAACGGGGAATATTCAAGCATATGAATCTATGAAAGACACCAATACTGGAGAACCACAGTTTACAGGTAAGTAACTTTTGTTCATCCTGGATAGATTTCCCCCAACACATCAGAGCCTCCGCCTCACTTCCTGAATTCTGCAAGAAGCTAAAGACCTGGCTTTTCAATTAGTCTTCTTGCAGGCCCATTGAGACTGTCTGAGACTGCCTTTACTCAGGCCCACCCTCACCACATGCCTTCACTAACCAACTCAGCACCTGGACACCCACATTACATTAGACTAACATTTAAAAATTTTGTTTAATTTGTAGTAAACATGGTTACAAGTTATGTATTTAATTAATTCAAGCACTTTTCATATATTGTTTAAGAATAAGTTAAAAAGTTAATTTTTTTCTTAAATGAAGTGTTTTATTAAATGTGATAGAGTAATCAATAATTACTTATTTTTTTAACTAAATAAAAGAATAAATATAGATATAATTCCTAACTTAAATTTCAAATTAATTTATTTGTTTTAACATCAGTCCATATGAGGTGTGAATTTAGTTCCCTGTCTCTATTGTTTTCAACAGGAGTGTGTTGCAGTACCAGTGGTTGCCCATGTGTTGTGCCTGTCCTTCTGCAAGACTGGCTGGAGTGTATTTAACCCTGTTTGCATATAGGGCTGTCGTAAATCATGTTTACATATTATTTCCTATTACCTACCACCAAAGTCTTAATTTTGCGTATAAACACACCTGAAATTTTGAAACTCATACCCTGTTGCTGGAAATTCCTGACTTCAAGAAACAAAAGACAAGAAAACAATCCTTCTCTGGAATGACGCCCAGGATTTGGAACTCCTTTCCCCATCAATCAGAACGCTTCCCAACTTTCCACTATTCAAGAAAGACCTTAAGACCTTATTTAGACTTTGGTGGGGTGGAAGGTACTCATTCAGAAAGGCGGAAGACATCCCACCCCATCCCAAGGGACCTTCGCTCGCCAAATCTAGACTGGTGCTGTAGCTCCGCAGAAAACTCTTAGCCCCTTGTGTGCTCATGACGAGACCAGGCCGTCATGATTCACAGTTGAGCTGTGCTCATAACGGCCTTGTCCCGTCATAACAGCACCTCTCCGCCCACAGGCAGTTAATTCCCCGACTGTGTGGGCGAATTAATCAGTGGGTGGGGTTGTGATGATACCAGGCCATCATGACCCCCTGGTCACGTCACGAGCACCGCGGTACCACGCTCACCATCCACCTCCCCCACACTGTTGGGAAATTAGCCCCGCAGCGAAGGGGTTAATATTGGTAGGAGTCGCTGTCATGCATATTCCTGTCAATGTTGCAAACACCTGATGGACTGCACCGTCAAACATGACGGCTCCCAGTCAAACTTTTACAACGTTTTTCATTTTTCAATAACAAACTCCCAAAGCAGGAGCTTGTCTTTGAAAAATGAAAAGCTAATAGCCCCGTGCACCATGCCCCTAAAGCCATCCTCACACCCGCTCTGAATGGCTAACCTCTGGTAGCCCATACTCCGTAGGCTCCATCGCTGACATACTTAAGGTCCAACCACCTCTAAATCGGACGGGCGGACTTTGAGTTTTGTGGATAGGCTACAATGTGATTCATAATGTTCATCTATCCTACTATTATAAAGGAAGAACTTTGAACCTTTGAGGTGGGCAAACTCAGGAACCACAGCTCCAATCCAAACACCGGACATATCTTTGTAATTGTCAGGGTGTGCAGATGGACATAGGCTATATAAACGTAATAAATATACGTTATTTAAAAAATTTACAGAAAAAAAAGTAGTCCCTTGGAAGAAGCGCCGGCTGCGACGTGCGTGCCTGACGTGAGGAGCGCGGGGAGGAGCGGAGTCCAGGAGCGCGAGGAGGACCGGCAGACATGGCGTGGGGAGGAGCGGTGGACAGGCAGTGAGGAGCGGATGAGGTAGGTTATTTATTTATTTAGGAGCGGTGAGCGGCAGAAAAATGAAGCAAAAATGAAAATCATGAGCAAGAGGAAGCAAACGGAGCATTACAAAAGTGAGCCAAACGGTGAATTACTGGAGGAAAAAGTTACGTGTGCACGTTACAAAAGCGTACATCATGACCAAGAGGAAGCAAACGGAGCATTACAAAAGTGAGCCAAACAATGCATTACAGGAGGAAAAAGTTACGTGTGCAGGTTACAAATGCGTAGAAAGTAAACATAGAGGTATAGGAGGAAAAAGTGACGTGTGCAGGTAGCAAGAGGAAGCAAACGGAGCATTAAAAAAGTGAGTCAAACGGTGCATTACAGGAGGAAAAAGTTACGTGAACAGGTTACAAAAGCGTACAAAGTAAACATAGTAAACATAGAGGTATAATACTGCAATATATGGAGGAAGGCTCCGTGGGACCCACGGACAACGTCGGGGCGGGCGGGGGCCCTGAAGCCGAACTGCACCCGGACAACGTCGGGACGGGCTGCTAGTAATAAATAAATAAACTCATCTAATTTGCACCTGTGAGTTTTGCATCTGTTATTATTTTGTGTGTGACTTTGTTAATCTTAGGACCCAATTTTCAAGTTACATGATGCAAGGGCCCAAAATTACTGAGGAGCAAATTACCAATTTCTGTTGGTAGCTCCATCCCATGCACTGTGCAATTTCAACTTTTTGGACCCAGAATAGGGACAATCATGCTCAGTAGGCCTTGTTCTTGACCTTTTTACGCACACACCTACTGCAATAAGGACATTTTTATGAGGAAACGCAGGGGAGACATTGGTACAGACTAATCGAAGTGGGGGGTATCCCTCAACTTAAATTTCGTATCGTAGAGCTTTATTTTAGCAGCACAGAGCTTACTGCTGGGCAGTAGTTTGAATAAACATAAAATGTGTTTAGAAATGTGCAATTCATGTAAAAAGAAAATTCTAATGTTCGGAAGAATGCATTACTAAAGCAAAGAACGTTTTTTGCTGATTATACTTTTTGTAATAAGAAAAATATTTTGCATCAAGAAGCAGTGCGTGACTGGATAAAAGCTGGTTCCTGAGACTTCAAATCAGGTGCACCTCCTGAAATAACATGCAAACGCGCTGCATGTCTCCGAGGAATCCCATTTCTGCATTCTCGTGCTGTCTGACCACCCACAGCAGCAGAACGCAGCACACCTACAAAGAGGAAACAATGAGGAAAAATCAAGATATTTCTCCTCGTTACTCCTCTGTTGGGATGGTGCACCATTTTGATGCATTCCCAGGTTAACTAGTATTAATAAATCTGGGAACGCGTCAAAATCAATGTGTGGATGCTCCCCCCATGGAACGGCTTCCCAACGCAGAGTAACGCAAGGCGGCAACTTGCGCAGACTTGCGTTAGCCCAGATTTACTAATCCTTGTGTGATGCAACGGCGACACAAGCCCTTAGTAAATCTAGGAAAACACGTTTTTAGGAGAAACCCTTTAGTGAAAAGGGAGGGGTTTAGTGCTGTAAAACAAATACAAGGGTTCCCTTTTCATGTATTCTTTGGTAAAGAGACTAGAGTCTCTGAGGGATCCAAATAAGAGACAGTGGGTAACCACTGGGTTATATCTGAGGTTGTATATGGGTTAACAAATTTACTTGATGTCTGATATAATCATTTGAAATAGTTCCACTTAGTAAATCTAGACCTAAGTGTGGAATTTGCTATGATAAACAGCAAATTTAGCTTATAATTCCCTATTTTCCAAATCAAAACTCAGAATGTGAAGTATTTACCCAATAAACACCTCCGACTACCCTGACTTTTTTTTAGCACGTGCAATAAACACCTTTCCCCATCCTCCTTACCCGTACTTGAGGCCTACAACTTCATGTCTGCCTCCCACTTTGTATCAAACACTATGGCACTGATCCCAAGTTGTATGTGGTAGACTTTCAACTCCCAGTAAATAACATTCTCCTGAAGTGAAGTCTTTGCTGGATGTGGCAGCCCCCTCCTACTCCAGGTTTTCATCTTGGAAATTCAGAATAACATGTAGTATTATTATTTACCTCACGAGAGTCAGGTTCGATCTCACGGAAAACTGTGAGAGTGTGAGTTATCATTCGACTCATAGTTCTGGATTGAATATGGACTGAAATATAGACTTGAACTTGCAAGTAGGGCATGTGTGTGTTTTTGGGAAACACTGTAAGCAACTGTGACTAACAGTTTGCTGCCCTCTAGTGGTTATCTGCCAAGTAAAGACCACAATGAACATTGCGAGAAGATGGGAGACTTTTGCTATTTAGCGTCTGTATATTGACCTTTAATCACAACTTTTTCAGCTCCGTTGTAAGAATACAGACCCTACATGGAAGCAAAGCTCCAAGATTGAGAGATTCGAAGGAAATGCGCAAAGTTATTTTTGCTCCAAAGATTTACAAAGCTCCAGAATTCAACCCTTTGCAAACAAGTATTTGAAATGCAATAGGTCTCGCATTTGGAAAAGTTAGAGCTGTTGTCGTTTAAAATGGCAATGTTTTGTACTTTTTTTTGCAGTGTAGTAGTTTGCAAAGCGGTATTGCCATTGGTGTTTTTACCGTTAACATCTCTACCTTTAACAAATGAGAAAGCGTTATAAGCTGAACGCATATTATGAACTAAAACAACAGCCAGACTGATTCGAATGCACAGCTGAAAAGTAATACTGGCATTCTTTACAGAGTACATATTGGAATGTAAATAACAGAGTGGGCTATGGCACGGCTGTTGTTATAGTGACTGCTGAAACTAGGCAAGCACTATCGGGCAACCAACAGTGGTCTACGACGTTGCAAATGCAGGATGCAAATTCCCCTGTTGCCAGGAAAGAGGGAGCACTAAACTGGCAAAATGTAATTTTGCTTGGGGCTTTTAAAAAGGAGGCACTAGGCATGTCTGCAAGATCTGAGGGAGCCTTAAAGGTATATTTGTGACTGTACCTTGGTAGAAAGTAGATGTTGGTGTCTTTGTGCCCCACTTTCCATCTTGTACTTCCAGACTGCTCCTCAATTCTCCATCTATCCCACAGCTCCGTTCAGAAGGCAGGGATCGAGAGAGAGCGGGAAGCAGGGGGAAGGTGACGGGGTGTCAGGGGTACTCACTAAAGAAGGGTCACTGGCGGATTCACTATGTGTGAGGGGGAGACTGTAGGGCGGTTCTGCGTCCTCCTGGAGAGCTGGGGTGAGAGCACAGAGTGCCATGACTTACAATGGCAGGCATGTAGTTCAGATGGCACCCTGCAGGAAAGGCCTACTCTCAGAAGGGAGATCTGGTGAAGGGTCAAAGGGCCTCAGAAAGGCCTAGTCCACTGACTGAAAGGACTTTCAAGCGCAGGCCAAGAAAGAAATCACAAAATAAATATCATAAGGGCACGTATGGTGTGTCAGAGAAAGGTAAGACGGCTCACTAACTAAAGCAGCTGGCAAGCGGCACGTGGATGTATGATGTTACAACGCGATCAAAATGATTGCGGTACATCACAACGCATCTTTTACAACGCAAATCGTTACCACGACTTGCGCTCTAGGGTGCTGGACTTAGGAATAGTAAGATTTACTATTCCAACTCCAGCCTACGTACAGTAGGGAAGGTGTTGGAATAGTAAATTAGTAAATCTACTATTCCTTAGTCTAGAGCGCCCTCCAGCACAAGTCGTGGTAACGACTTGCGCTGAAAAAGACGCGTTGTAATGGCACCACGGTGTTTTGACCACGTTGTGAAGGTTGTTTACCGGCATGTGTGTACTAAAATATCACCACTTAATAAATAACCCAAGTGGGATGGCAACATAGGAAGCATGAAAGGATTGGAAGGCCATCCAAAGGTGGCTGAGGTCAGAGGGCACTGAAAAGACTCGCCCAACATTCAAAGAAAGCTGGGGTCCGAGGGTACAGGAATGACTAGCCCACCACCCCAGAGGGATGATGGGCAGGAAGGCCTGGGCACTAGCATGCGGAGGCGGAGGTCAGAGGGCGCAGTACAGACTGGCCACAATTATAAGGGAGCTCAGGCCAGGAGCTCAGGTAGCATTCCGGAACCAAATCTCAAGGATCTAGTGTCAGATGTGCACAGAGGACTAGAGCTCCAGTCCAAGGGGGTGAAATCGGAGGGCGTCTAATTAGAATAGTGCTGTGTTCAGATGACTGGGGACAGCTGTCATCCATTCCAAGGGGACTGGGGCCAGAGGACGCAGGAAGTGCTGGCAACTTATACTAGGGGGCTGAGGTCAGAGAACTTGAGTAAGATGACTTGTACACAGCCCACCATTACGTAGAAGTGGTAGTCCACAGTCACGCACAGGTGGGGTCAGTGGGCACAGTAAGGGTGGTCCACAGGTGTGTCGTACAGGACTAGGACCCTGGTATAGCTCACAGAGCTAGGCCCAGAAAGATTCAACAGTCCAGGGGGTGGGAGAAGTCATCTGGGTGAAGTGCACTGTAACTGTATGTGACAGAGGTCACACACCTGGGGAGAGGGGCTTGGGTGCCCTGCCTGCCTCCTCCACCCCCGCCCTGCTTCAAGGTCAATTGGTGAAGCTTGCAAGCCCAAGATCACACAGATACCAGGGCCGTGTCGAATCCATGTTCTTCATTTAAAAAAAATGTTTTTTATTGGTTTTCAACTCAAACAACTTCTCCCCCCAAAAGACCTTCATCAGTAAGGACAACATATTGGATACAGTGCGTACAGTCATTGTCCTTAGGTAGGCTTATGTTTACATCAATATCAACATCAGAATAATTGTTCCAGCCTCCCCCGTACTCTAACGCTAGCAACACAACTTGCATTTTAAGCACCCCCAATGTCACGGAGGCCCAACACGGTACCCCCACTGGCTCAAGCCTCGTCCAACCCCCCGCCATACCCCTTACACCGGTGTGCCCTATGTACACTAGACCAGGATGCCCAATCATCTGAAACATGTTACGGTGCGCCAACGGCCTGCCACGGTTGGGCTGTCTTCCAATCCCCACCATGCCCTAGTTCGCTTCCGCCCTCCTTATGGTCACCTATATCTCAGCTATATTCAGTATGTCTCAGCAGGTTCCTGTGGGGCCCCCAAGGAACCAGCACTTCCCATGCTTGTGCCGTTTCCATCGCCTTTTCATTATTCGCTCTTCTAGCTTGTTGGAGCCTGATCATGCCCTCACTAGCCACCCAGCTCCTAAATTCCTTCCTCCATCGCTCTACACTAGGGTGGATTTTCACTTTCTTGTTAGTTTACACGTTACTTTGATGCGCGCTGTATTAGGGTACCAGTGCAGTATACATGCTCCCATGGTGGGTTCTATCTGCCTATCCGTCACCCCGCATAGAACCTCAACTACCTCCACCCAGTATGTGCTGAGCTGCGGGCAACTCCACATCATGTCCAGAAAGTCTGCAGCATTCAAACGACACCTAGGGCAACATGCAGTCTCCACATTAAAATATTTATTTATCTGTTCTGAGGTTAGGTGCGCCCGATGTATAACATAGAAATGGATAAGTTGGAATCTAGCATTTCACGTACTCTTCCACGCCCTCTCCACCAATTTAGACCAAGTCGCTTCAGGTATGTCTTTGCCCAGATCCACCTCCCATTTCTCTCACAGTTGATTAAGTTAATGGTTGAAGCCCCTCCCCCATCATTCGCCAATACAGGCACGTTATTGCCTTCATCATCCCTGCGTGCATTACTACATATTGGCACGTCGGGGATGTCCGCGGTTCCAGCAGGCCTTCCGCCCAGTATTCCTGAATTGCGGCCACCAAAGTGGCATGCAACAAGAAATCACCCCTTGGCAATCCATATTTATCCTGCAGTAACTGGTAGGGCAAGAGAGCTCCGTCCTCATACAAATCCCCAACCATCTGCAATTCCAGTTCTTCCCACTCAGCAAATGTGGACCAGTCTCCTCCGTGTGGAAGGGCCGTACACATTCCAAGAGGTATCTCTGGTGCATACGGTTGAGTCTTGCCTACCCTACGCCTACTTCTATTCCAGCTTGCCCGTAGCGCTCTCCCTTCAAAAGTCAATGATGCAACCAGCAACCGCTGGCCCAAAACCACAAAGGATAAGACATGCCATGGAATCCAACAGTCCTCTTGACCATCCGGACCCCTGAACTCCCGAGCAACTGCCTGCGTGAGCCACTGCAGTTGGGCTGCTAGATAATACAATTCGAAGTCTGGGACCGCCTATACCCCCTCAACTTTAGGTCTCATCATCGTGGCCAGAGCCACCCGCCTCCTGCCGCTCCCCCATAAAAATCCCCCTACCATAGATCTTAGCGTCCTAAACACTTGTCCCAAAATCCAGATCAGCAGCATCCTGAAATAATAATGTAGCCTAGGGAGTGCAACCATTTTCAAAAGCGCTACCCTTCCAGCCTCTGAGAGCAGCAGAGTAATCCAAAATGCCATGCTTCCCTTGATTCCTCGCACTGCCCTATTCACATTTCCCTCCAGAAGATCTGTTTGCTCATGATAAATGTTAGTTCCCAGATACGGTAGGCAGCAGGGCTCCCACCTAATTCCTAGCAATCTGTTGGGGATTCCATTGTCCGACGCACCGGGAACAGGCTAGTCTTCTCCCAGTTCACGCACAGTCCTGACGCCGCACCAAACGCCCGCAGCAGCTCTGCCGCTCCCGTTAAGTGCCTGCCAGGGCCCTCCAGAAACATCAACAGGTCATCCGCATAGAGTGAGATATAATGCTTGTCTCCACGAATCTCCAGCCCAGTATAATGTTTCCCTGATCTAGCTTGCACCGCCGGGGGTTCAATCGCCAGTGCGAATAACAGTGGATAAAGCAGGCAACCCTGTTGCGTTCCTCACCCTACTGTGCAGGCAGCTGATACTGTCTCCCCCCCTCCCCCTTCCCCCCGTCCGCACCGAGCCGTTGCTGATGTATACAGTATTTGGGTCCATCTCACAAAGTCGACCCCAAACCCCATCTTATGCATAACCTGAAAGACAAAGGGCCATTCCAGGGTATCAAATGCCTTCTCTTTCTCTATGTCCACCGATAGAACCAAAGCATACGGTATCAGGTCTCGACAGTTCTCTGGGATTCGCAGTAGCCGTTGCACATTAAAAGCCGTATTTTGTTTAGGGATAAAATCCGTATTGGTCTCGGTGTATCAACTGTGACATATAGGGGAGGAGGCGCAACGCCAATATTCTACTTAAGATTTTGTAGTCAGTCGTCAACATTGACAGCGGGCAATATGCCTTCATGTCTGTAGCTTCCCTCCCAAGCTTCAGGAGAGGGATAATAATAGCCTCCATGGTGGTCTTAGGTAACCTCCCTGCCTCGTATGCCTCCCGATAGATCAATTGCAACCGCGGAGCCAAGCAATCTGCATATTTAGAGTAAAACTCTATGTGGAGGCCGTCTACCCCAGGAGGTTTGTTAGAGCCATATGTTTAATCGCACTCCTTATCTCTCCTACCGTAATCTCGCTGCCCAGCAGATCCCCCTACTCCGTAGTCAAGCTCGGTAGAGGAACCTCCTCCAAATATTCCCGTACAGCATCCGGGCCCTGAGTCAGCTGTGTGTGGCTCACTGGTTAGAGGCGGCAGACCCGAGAGCAGAGGACGGCCCGGGACCAGGGTTCGATTCCCGGCGCGGCAGGGTTCTGGACCAGGGTCAGCGGACTCGATAATTCTCTCGCCTCTGTGCCCACTCTGATCAGCGATCACACTCGGCAACTCTGGGCATTAGCTTGCCTCATCTTCACTAACGGCCCCACCAGACCGCCGGGGATGCCTGGTCTCACCCTGGAGATACCCATTAAGGGACCATCTCTCAGGGAAGCCAGGAAGGGTTTTGCAGCAGTCGAAGCGCCTTGGGACCCTACGGGTAAGTAGTGCGCTATATAAATGCCAATACATTTACATTTACATTTACATTTACTGTACAGCACAGTGTAATACTCCAGGAACAAGCCGTTTCTCCCCGTCTGCGTTTACACCACCTCCCCTGATGGGGCTACCAGGCCCAATATCGGCATTCCTTTCGGGGTCGGATTAGCCAACCATGCCAGCAGCGCACTCGATTTGTCCCCCTCAGCGTGCATCCTTGCTCTATAACTCTTATAATCAAGAGAGCGCAGTCTCTCCACCTGAACCGCCACTGCCTATCTGGCTTCGGAGACCTCAGCTTGTGCCTCTGGATTCCCAGGCCAAACCTTCTCCACGTCTCGCAACAGGTCTTCCGCCATTTCTAAGTCAGTCAAAATTGTTTTCCGTACTCCCGCCACCTTACTAATACAGATCCCCCTAGCCACAACCTTAAACGCATCCCACTCATTTGCCATTGACGATGCGGTCCCCTCGTTCTCCTCGAAGTATCGTTCGATGCCTGTCCTCAGCTCTTCCCCAAAGACCGGATCCTCCAATGCTTCCAGTCTGAGCTGCCAAGTCGGTATGACCGCCCTCTCCGGTCTCCACCTCATGCGCACTAGCAAAGGGTTATGGTCTGACAGCGTTCTCGCCAGGTATCCACTACCCGTCACCTTGGAATGAACAGCAGGGGTGCATAATATTGCATCTAGCCGCACATGCAAATCGTGAAGGCCGGAATAATACAAGTAATCCCTCTCTTCTAAATGCTGGGCAAGATAGCTGTGACAGCCTGCAAAGCTGCCGTGCGCTCCATCTCCGTTTGCGTCATCGTCGGTTTCTGGAGCGCTGGTTGACGACGGCGGTTATGCTGCATCCTTCGCGGATGTGGCCTCCTCTCAGCCATAGCTACACCACTCCCGGCTTCCCCGAGTCCTGCTTTATCTCCAACCAGTCCCACGCCTCCTCCGGGCTTTCATGGAATGTTGACTTGTCGTCCATTGTTATTTTTAGTCGTGCCGGAAACATCAGCGAGTATTGGATTCCCTCGTCTCGCAGAGCTCTATTAACTACCACAAACGATACCCTGCGGCGCTGGACCTCAAATGTGTAATCCGGAAACAATGAAACCTGCTGTTGTCCACCTTTTAGGGGCCCGCGCTCCTGGCCTGGTTCAACAGAAGATCTCTGTCGTTGTAGTGAAGTAGCCTGGTCACCACTGTTCTCGGCGGCCTCCCGGGGGCCAGCGGCCTGGCAGGCACCCTGTGGGCTCTCTCTAGGGTGAAAAAGGTTGTCAGTCCCACCGGTGCGACTGTGACCTTCAGCCAGTTTTCCAGGTATTCCACTGTGTCCTGCCCTTCCACCCCTTCCGGCAGCCCCACCACTCGGATGTTGTTCCTTCAATTCCTTCCTTCTGCATCCTCCGCACACTTTTCCAGGATCCTGAAAAGCTGCCATCGACTTCTGAGCCGATTCCAGGACCGCTATGGATATTCCATTTGTTTCACCCTGTCGGCCAGATTGGCATGGTCCACTCGAAGCAATCCATGCCCGATGTCCTTTTACAAGGCTTACCTAGTGTCTGCAATGGCTTGTGGTATTTGATCGACTTGCTGTTGAAGCATCCCCTCTGGACGTTGTTGTGATCCCTCTCGTGTCTCTGTGGTCATTGTATCTTCTTCCTGTTCCGTAGGTGCTCCCACCTGCTTTCCCTTTGACTTCCCCATGCCCCCAATGGACCGTGGGATCTTTTGGTCACTATGGTGCACTGCTGCTCTGCCACTGCTCACCGTGCATACGTGACCAAGGCAATGTGACAATCCCTATTGCGCCTGTCGCCGCCCTTTTGTATCCTCACCCGCCCCGTCAGGATAAATCCCCAGGGCCAGCCAGGCCGTTCCACTCTGTTGGGGCGGTCCCTCAGCAGAACCACTTTCCAAATGGGTCCTTCAGGAATGTCTTCTTCGTCTGGTCCAATCTTGCCACAAGATAGGCACTCCCCGGCCGGTGGAAGATGTTCCTGGTGGATATGAAGGGGTCTCTATACCAGCATCAGGGGTAGCTCTCGGCCATCTTCTTACATCCGCGGCGCCCCTCCCGTCAGCCCAGATCAGTCCACCACAGCAGTTCTCACCACTGCACTGTCGGAGTAATCCCTCCACGTCATCCACCAACTCCTCCGCTTCACATTGACGGCACCTCTGCCTCTTCCTGCCCTAAATACTTGTCAGCCTGCACAGTTGTCTCTACAGCCGCTCCATAAACTTCCCACGTTGTGGCAAGCCCTTCCTATGGTCTTAGATTAGTCACTCCTGTGATTCACCATATGCAAATACTCTGGCTTCATCGACTTCAAGAGGAAGGGAGTTATCATCAGTGCAAGCCCCACTGCTCTCCAGCCCTATTATTCATTCACCAAACTGCTGTGGCTTCCAGGGCCCGTCAGAAATCCCTGCAGATCACCATACCCAAGGCCAAATATAAAAGGACGGTGCACAAAAAGGAGTGCTCAGAAGCTCCGATTCTTATTCCAAAGTTCCTTTATTCAATTTTCATTAAAACAACCTCTTCAGCCAACGCGTTTCGTTCACAAAGAACTTCGTCAGGACTATTAGATATCCCAAAGCGTTTCCCCGTTTTCCGGATGTAATAACGGTATGGAATGCAAGAAATTCCGCAAAGGGCCAATACAATAGTTGACCACTGGACAGAAAAATCGTATGTTCTCGATTATATGGTGAAATAGGTCCCCACTGTTTGATAGCTTCGGGAAGGTCGGACCTAGGTCTCGGTTACCAATTTGTGTAAGACAGATTGCAGTGAATGTAATAGTCGCAAAAAAAAAAAAAAAGCCCGTCGTCCTCAGGACCTTCAATAGGGGGTAGTCATCCACCACATTCACCCAACTGCTCTCCAGCGTACAGACAATGAGGTGCTGTGCCCTCCTGGGTGAGTCAGGCTCAGGTAAGCTGTCTATGACCCCTTCCTCAGCTTGCACGGGGGTTCTCAATGTAGGCTCTCCTCTGGGTCCCTTCACCCGTTCAGCTCCTCCCTGCTGCTGCCTTCTGTTGCACTCCACTGCCCGCGGGATCCCAGGGTTCCAAGCCGCTCCCGGCCCCGCTATCCTCCCGCTATCACTGCCAAAACAGGCATTGATAGCTGGCGGCAATACGTGAATTTTCCCAGTTCCAGCGGAGCCACCCGCCTCGAGTCCCGATGCACGGCTCGGACAGGCGCAGCATGCTTGTCCCGCGTGACCTCCTAGGCCGATGCAGTTCTGGCAGGCAGCCTTCACAATCACTGCTGCACTCTTCCCGCGATCTATCCACCAGCGGGAGCTGCTACATGCATCGCCACAGCATCAGCAGGCCGCCCATTCCGTCCCGGATGGGGGGATGGGAGGCCCCGCTCACCGCAGTCTTCACTTCGCATGGTGCCGCACTAAGGCACAATGCCTCAACGCTGATTCCGCCAAACACATCAGCCACCCAGCGGCGGTGCTTCCTGGGCCGCTTCTCACTCTGGGTCTCCCCCGCTACTGCTTCTCATCAGGCTGCACACGGTGCCATCTTGCGCCTCCGCAGGCAGAAGGTTCTGCTGTGCATCGGGCATCCAATTGCTGCAGCCCTCCAGTACGTGCCTCTGTACACCCGACAGACCCCAGCCGTGAAAGCTTCCCTCGCTGGCTGCTCCGGTCAATGTCCTCAGCCCCAGCCTTCACTCCTTTCGACAGATTCACGGACCTGCTATACCGCCATCTTGGGATTGCGGCTCGGCTCCTCTCCAGGCAACAGTTCACCCAAATCCGCCTGTGCCACAGTCATCTTCCACATTGCCGAGGTATCCAGGCACATTCTCATGTTACTTATGAGAGTTGGGGGGTTCACTTTGTGCCCCTAAATCAGGATAAATGAAGAGGGCAATGCTGAGCTCACGCGTCCGCTCGCTCTCATCCGCATAATGGCCACGCCCCCTAGAATCCATGTTCTTCATGACATGTTCAGGAAAGAACCACGCCCTCTGGTGTAACACCCCCATGGCACCTCTGCATACGGGTTCCCCACTACTGCCTGACAGTAGTACACTGTTTGTCATGCAGCAGTTAGAGAAAACATAAACAGCACGCCGGACGTTCTAACATATGATGCAACATACTTCTTGTTGTCACAAAGTTGTATGGGACCATCCGGGGTCGCACCTATGACTTGCAACATACACACACACATAAACTCTATCCGCGTCTCCCTCACTCGCACGGCAGCAGGCACATTAACCCGAGCTATCACACCGAAACAAAGAGCAATGGGAGTATTCATGGGTGAGGGGAGTATTCTCCTCTGGGAAGGGGTACTCACATTGCCCAGGGGACTGAGCGGATTAGGCCTCACTCACCTCAGGGGGTCGCAGTAGCTAGGCCCCCCCAGCCACGGCCGGGAAGCACGCGTTCTCCGCCGAGACCAAGGGTGCAGAAGCAGAAAAATCAAGCAACACCTATTGCATTGCCTAGCGGGTGTCTTACAAGGTGTTATTTCACCCAAGACTGATCGTAAGTGCACCTGCTAATTCGAATGCGAGCAGTCCATTTCGAGGGAAAACTCTTATTATCTGAGCTTGCTATGAATTAATATACCAGCCGGTAACCTTGATTCTGGCTTTCCGGTATTTCCACTGCAAACGCCGGTCAATTCGTAATGAGATCGGTGATGGGGCTGGAGTGGGACCAGTTTTAACGTCACCCGCTATCCATTCACTAGAAAAGCCTTGCAGCGCCGTGTTCTCAGCCTCTTCCACCCGCGGTCAGTGGAGATGAAGCAGAGATGGTGCAACTGCTGAAGGTCGCTAAGTTAAGAATGCTTGTCTCTGACACCAGACGTCTTATCCTGGCATCGCTGTCGGCTGACCCCACGCCATAAGAGAGATCTTTTCCAGCGTTGTTTTTACCGAGCAGCGCTTCCCCTGGTGCACGAGTCACTCGATACACGAACACAAGCAGCATCCATCCACTTTTTCAATGACGCTACCGCCACGTGCTCTGGCGCGAGACACTGGTGTACCATCAGTGCCACCTGCTTGATTGCTCCCCTTCCTCTGGCTGGACAGTAAACAGGCATCATTTTGGTACATTGGGCCAGTAACACTTCTGGGTCCCGGTGCCAATGCACCTGCTGCACTACTGATTGCCACTCCCCAGGCGAGAAAGCAGTCTCACTCCCATGCTGACAGAGGCAAACTCAGGGTCCCCCTGTGCGAAAGGAGGCAGCAGTATGTGCAGCTGTTCCCAACCAAATCAATCACTCATTTGTTCTGTTAGTCCCTGTGAACCTGGGAGGACGTATATACATACACTCAAGCTCTTACATATTTTTGCATTGGTTTAGCAAAAAATGCTGATAGCAAGCAGTACACACATTTCGTCTGTTTCTAAGAGTTCCCATTTTGGGAAACGATGCACAGTAGCACAAATAATTTGCAGAGGATCACCCTTGTACCAGGTAATCCATGATTTGAATCCGACCGACGTAGTTCTAAATATGACATTACTTCCCCTACTTAAACTTGAATCAAACGGTTTTATCGATGATCGATACGCCACTGGAGGCTCTGTTTCACAGGGTTTCTTTAAGAGCTGTAAAGTGCATAGCAGACTGCGTAAAATTTACTACCACAATTATTTTGCTTCTTAAAATCAGCTTACCATGGGAAATGTGCAGACTATTCGCGTTTTCCAAAGGTCATTCCCAAATCCGTCCCGTTTGAACAATATATTGAGAACATAACAAGAATAAGGTAGTTAGAGAATGATCCCCAGTACTGTGTTGAATTAAACAAGGGGCAAGGAAAGCGTTTGCTTTCCCTTCCGATTGGAAAACAAAGAAGCCCCCAAGTGACGTGCACGCGTGTGCCACTGCGAGCCATGTTTTTTCAATTGTCGCGCCCTTGTCTGGGCATGATAATTGAAACCACATGGCCTATTGGTGTCTATTACGCGCACCAAACTCGTAATAGACACCAATAGGCCATGGGCGGAGCAATGCGCCAGCCTTTGGCCAATTGTGTGCAGTCTTTTATAAAAAGACGCATGCAAAGGCCAATCGGGTAGCACAAAAGGAAAAGCACACGCACAAGGGTGTGCAATTCCTAGGTCAGTGCTAAAACCCTGTTTTTTCCTTACTGAATGTCTCGCACTGCAACGCTAGGCGCAAGACCTAAAAAGGGTGGAAAGAGGTGTTCTTTGCTGCACACAATGTTTCTCCTCTTTTAATTTTCACACTATAGAACCACCCATAAAACACTTAACAACGCAATTCCATGCCCATGCTAGCACATGCATGCTGAATATTTTCTTTACAAGTTTACATTTTGTCCAGCTTTACTTAGTATACTAGCATTGTGCAGTAAATTAATACTTTTTGCTACTCTGCTGCTTGCAAATCTGAAAGCCATCTGGTTTGTTCCAGATTTTGTTTGGAATATTATGGTCCTAAGACCCTACGGCCAACATGTTTCAGTCCTCAGGATGCCCAATCCCTCCCTGGAGAGCAAGTGACAAGGGTATTACCCTACACTATTTATGAAAAGGGCAGATAGCTCCTCCTTTGTTGTTTTTTTTGTTGAATCACTCCATCCCGTCTTGGGAGTCAGTATGACCCATGTGGAATCACGCAAAAACGGGGAAGCCATCCTGATCAGTCTACCCCGCTTGAAACCTAGTCGGCACGGATCCCATCAGCCGAACCCTTGTCTCTTGCTTTCCAGGGTGGGACGTAGCCCTGAAGAAAGTCCAGCACCGATTACGATTGGGCATCCTAAGGACTGAAACATGTTGGCCATAGGGTCTTAGGACCATAATATTCCAAACGACCCTACTGTCCTATAATTTTAATATCCCTGTCAGACCCAAGAATAAAGGGATGCTGGGGTCTGCCAGAGGACTTTTAATCTTTAAGCCCTTTGACCAGATTTATCATTTAAGTGCTCCCTGACATATTGGTTGAGCCCACGACGACTTATAGGGGTCGGGTTGTCCCGATGATGAAGCATGACACCACTAGGGTGTGTGAGGGAAAATAAAACAAAAAGAGTTTTTTTCCTCTACCACTGTTCAAGTAGATGCTTCTGTTAAGGCTATTTCACCATTTCCTACACTTCATTTGTTGTTATAATAGGACTAGTAGTGGAGTACTTTTTTAAACCTTTATTTTTGATTTTGCAACATGGAAGAAACCATCCCCCCCCAAACTTGGCATTTATCAGCAAGCAGGTGTATACAATACGGTAACCTCATTATGGCACTATATGGTACAGTGAGTACAGTTCAGGTTGTATTTGTAATCATCATAATAACCACATCAATAACGTGAAATACTGTTGAGGAACAGGCAATGCACCTATATTGGCGTGGGTCCAACCTTCCCATTCCCTCCCCCCTCCCTCTCAGATCCCGAGTCCCTTGAAGAAAAAAGTTCTGCACTCGTGCCATCCGAATCGCTGTGAGACACTTACGAGGCACACATAACTCTCCATGCAAGGAGATCGTCCTGCAACTTCACATCCCTGCGGGACCTCTGCATATGCGTCTCCTCAGCCAGTGACCACTCCTTACATCTCTACGCCACTCTGACAACTCATCAGCTCTTCGCCCCATCCAGGTGATCGCCACCTACGCCTCGCCAGCACCAACATTTATTTAAATGTTTGTAGGAAAGGTTCCTCTTTCTAGGTGCGGTGCATGAAGTTGAAGTGTGTCAATTTGAATCTCACATTGCAGGGCACTCTGCGGGTAAGACTCCCTATGCACTTGCGCTGTCCCGGGGTCAGGGTGATTCCCAGGTCCACCTCCCAGGCGTCCCAGGAAGGCGGAACTGGTGGGGTCGAGTCCTGTCTCATGGCCGAATATAGCAGCGATATCAACCTACGCCCCCGGCCGCAAGAGAGGAGGATGTTCAGGGTGTGGGACAGCGGGGGCGCCTCCGGAAATTGGGGCTACGTCACTCTCGCTATTTCCTGAAGGCCCTGATAGTGCAAATATTGCCCTTCCCCCAGGCCAAAGTTTTCCAAGGCCTGCTCAAAAGACACGAATGACTCATTGGGGTAATGGTCCGCCAGAGCCTCACAGCCTCCCATTATCCAAGCCCTGAAGGACATGTGTTCCGGCATATCCGCTACAGGGGCTAGGATCCACACCGGCAACTCCCTATGAAAGGGGGCAGCCTCAGTATTTTCTCCACAAACCGCTGCCAAACCGCAGCTGCGTGGCGTACCACGTATGGCAGGTCCGCATCAGCTCCCCGACCTTGTATCAGCGCCACCTGCAATAATACTTGCTCGTTAGCCCTGCCGGCCAGCAGACTCAACTCCCAGCTGTCCCCCTCTGCAAACCACCGTGCCGCCGGCAACAGCTGTGCCGCATAGTAGTATAAATCAAATCTAGGTGCCTCCAACCCCCCCTCCTCCCATGTTCAAACCAAAGTGTGGAAGGCGACTCGGCTGCGCCGTCCCGCCCACAGCAATGACGTGAGCAGCGTGTTAAGTGTGCGAAAGACTCGCGAGGGAAGTGGACACACGGGAATTCTGGAGTACATAGAGTGTTCTGGGGAGCATCACCATCTTTGCAACGGCCAATCTCCCGATAAGAGATAATGGCAAGGAGTTCCAGAAAGTGACCGATTGCTGCAAGGACGAATAACTCGGTCAATATTGTGGGCCAACCCCTGTGTATCCGTAGGTGTTACCTGGATGCCGAGATACTGGAACGCCTCTTGTTTCCATCGCAACCCGAGATTCGGAGGGTCCGTCAGTGGTCCGCCGCCGTAGCCCATCAGAGGGAAAATCAGGGACTTCCCACAGTTGATTCTCAGTCCCGAGGCTGCACCAAATCGATCCAAGTGCTGTAGGAGGACCAGCACTGACTCCCGCGGCGACATTAAATAAAAGAGGGCGTCATCCGCATATAAAGAGATCACATTGCACGTGTCGCCCACTGTGATGCCCCATCGCGCCATGTCCTCCTGGACCTGGACTGCCAGAGGCTCGATCGCCAGGGCGAAGAGAAGCGGCGAGAGGGGACATCCCTGCCGTGTGCCCAGGCCCAAGAGCCATTCTTCCGAACGTGCTGCGCCTAGTCGCACTCTGGCCCGGGGGGCTTTATACAAGATGCGGATCCAGCGACAGAAGCTGGGGCCCATCCCCACCTTCCGGAGGACCTCTTAAAGGTACCCCCTCCCACGGTGTCGAAGGCTTTAGTAATGTCAATCGACACCAGGACCATTTGGTCCTCTCTGTCTCGCACCTCGTGGATGATGTGGTTCAGTCGTCTCAAATTCATGGCGGTGTTGCGGCCAGGGATAAACCCACATTGGTCAGGGTGTACCAGGTGCGCCATGTGTGGTGCCAACCTGGCGGCCAAAAGTTTAGTCAGAACCTTCACATCAGTATTTATCATGGTGATGGGCCGATATGCCGCAGGGTCGCCACCATCCCCACCCGGTTTCAGGATCATGCAGATCTCCCCCTGATTCATACTGGGCGGGAGTGCTTCCCGTTCAAATGCCTCCAGGTACACTTGCAAGAGGGGTTGGGCAAGGGCGTCCGCAAATGCTTGGTAGAATTTGGAGGGGTAACCATCTCCTCCCGGGGATTTCGCCCTCGGCAGGCTAGCCATTGCCACTTTCCCCTCCCGGAGCGTTAAAACCGCATCCAATTCCTCTGCATCTTCCCGTGAGAGTGTCTGTAGGGTAAGCCCCTGGAGATAAGGGAGGAAGGAGTCCCCCGTAATCGTGGGATACACTGTCTGCAGATGGGAGCTCAGGACCCGAAGGATACCCGCCTCTGAGTGCACCATTCCTCCTGTGGGGCCTCTCAGGGCCACAATCCTCTCTGGGGCGAACTCACGTCGGAGGATCCAAGCCAACAGTCGGCCCGATTTGTCCCCTTCCCGATGGAGGCGCTGCCGATACTGGCCCAGTGTGTATTTGTCTAGGCGAGTAAGGATATCATGGACACACATGCGAGCCGTCCGTTCCGACTCATGACCCAGGTCGTCGGGATCTGGCAAGGTTTGCAGATGCAGGAGTGCATCTTCCGCATCCCGCAATTCCCGAAGTAGCTGCTTCCGGACTCCATAGGTGAGGGCCATACACTCACCCCGAACAGCCGCCTTCAGGGCATCCCACTTGGTGGAGAAGGTAAGATCCTCACCACCCCAGTTCAAGTCTAGGTGATTCGTGAGGGCAGTCTCCACATGGTCCTTCCCCACCTGGTCCTGCAACAGATCTATCGGCATCGTCCAAGTGTGAGGGCGGGAGGGCTGGTTCTCCCACTGTGCAACGCATGTTACTGGAGAGTGATCGGACAAGAAACGGGCCGGAGGGGTGACCGTTAGAGAGAGAGAAGCATCCACATTGGCCGCCAGTGTACTGTCTAGTCTACTATGTGTATTATAGGTGGGGGAGAAACACGTAAAAACGTAATAATTTTTGAGTCGGATTGGCCAGGCGCCACACATCACTGAATCCCAGGTTCTGCATCACCTCTCTGAGTCGCGCTGTCATACGCGGTTTCGTCCCTGCGCGGTGGGGGGACCTATCTAGTACAGGGTCCAACACACAATTAAAGTCCCCAAACCAAAGCAGTGGGCCCTCCAGATCCGATACAAGGACCTCCTGTAGGTGCAAAAAGAAGTCTGGGTCGTCTACGTTAAGTGCGTATGAATTTAAAATGGAGAGTTCCCTCCCATCCAGTTTCACCCGCAAAAGCAGGTACCTGCCATTGATATCCGCCTCCACGTATTGAACAGCGCACGGGACCCCTGGGGCCACCCAAATGAGGACCCCTCTAGCATACGTTGAGAATGAGGAGTGAAACACCTGACCCCTCCACTTTTTTGCCAATTTTTGGGCACGTTCCTCATCTAGATGGGTCTCCTGTAGACACGCAATAGAAATCCCGTGTCTCCGGAGGAAGGATAGAACCCTATGCCGCTTGGTACAAGTGCCTAGGCCCCTCACATTCCAGCTTAAAAACTTGTGTGCCATGCGTGGTGATAGCGCCCATGCGGGCGAACAGCCTTACATCCTATGACCCACCATTTCCGTGCCCGCACTGTAATACACCTGATGCCTGCAACATTCCCCCCCAACTGAATCTCCCTCAACCCCAACCGCCCCCCACCCACGAGCAATATTACTGCAACAAATAAACACGCTAATATGCCCTTCCCCTGCCGGTGCCAGGACGTACACAGCATTCCCAAATACCCAAACAGTGGAATCCCTCCCAAAAACTCCCCCCCAGGCTGCCCTCCAGGACCTGAAAACAACCTCCACCTCAGTGTTAGCGAAAAAGGAGATCCTCATTAGCACTGTTCCCCGTCCCGAACCCGACCCCCACCCCCCCCACCCCACCCGCGTCCCGCAAATCCAGATCTCAACATTAGGCAGTGTTCCCCCCTCCATCATAACCCTCTTACTGTCCAGGCAGTGTCCAGTCTTTTGTCCAGAATTTTAGAAGAAAGTCAGGAGCCAAGCTGCTCCTCACGACAAACCATCCGGCTTCTGCCCCTGCGCTCCATCCGTCTCCAGGACCGTTGCACTGGTTGGAGAAATCTCCTCTGCAGACAGCAGTAATGTATCAGGCACCAGGATCTCCCCAGGAGAAGCAGGCTGCGACTCTGCTGGTACGTCCATGTGTAGGGATCCATCTTCTCTTACTGTGACTCGGTTACTTTCCACACTCTCATCCTCCCGGGATCCTGGGCGCCGTCTCCGGCTGCGCCTCCTCCGCGGTCTGTCCCCCCACGAGCTCCGAGCTCCAGCTCTCTCTCCAGGAGGGAGATCATCTCCCCGGATCTCGAGCCACTCCCATACATCCGCCGGAGCCTCGAAGAAGTGAGCCTTTCCCTGATAGAGAACCTTGAGTTTCGCTGGATATAGTAGCATATACTGGAGATGCATCTCCCTGAGCTTTTGTGTGACTGCCAGAAAGGACTTGCACTGTTCTTGGACTAGCTGCGTATAGTTCGGGAAGATTGACACCCTCGCATTCTCAAAGGTAAGGTCCTTAACTTCCCTCGCCGCCAGTAGAATGTGATCCCTGTCATGGTAGTTCAAAATTTTTGCGATGAGGGCCCGAGGAGCGGCTCTGGGTTTCGGAGGTGGGACCAAGGCTCAGTGTGCCCTCTCTATTACAAAAACATCTGACAGGCCCTCAGGGCACAACCCCGTACAAATCCATTGCTCTAGGAAGCGTTCCAGGTGGCCCGCCTCTGCCCGTTCTGCAATACCCAGCACGCGGATGTTACTGCGGCGCGCCCTCACTCTCTGCATCCTCCGCTCTCCACTTGAGGGCCTTCGTTGCGGCAGAGAGTTGAGGGACCGTTTTCTTGAGAGACGCCACCTCTTCCTGCAGTTGAGTGATGTTCCCTTCCTCAGTCGTGACTTTATCGGCTACCTTGCGCAGGTCAGTCCGCAACAGGTTCACGTCGATTGACACAGTCTCGATCTGACGTTCCAAAGCCGAGTGGGAACCCTGTATCGCCTTCAGTAACTCCGTCGTTTCTCCACCTCCCGAGCCGGCCGGTGTGGCAATCTAGGGCCCCGCTCTCACCTCCGCCTCCGCCGGGCTCCCCGGATGACAGTGGGGGTCTTCTGGCGAGTCCGCTGCTCTGCCTCGGCCAGGCCCGATCCCCGGCCTCGATTTTCGGCAGCCGCCGTTATCACCACTGCCGGCTTTTAAGACCGGCCCACCAAGGCGCCCCATGTCTCCATTGTCACAACGCCGCACCAGCGCTCATATAACGGCGGGGGCCCCGATGGCAGTGGGTCCCCCCGTGTCTGGAATCGCCGGACGTCGGGTCAGGCCATGATACCCGTCCTCAATTTCAAAGCCGGCGGCGGCAGAGCAGCAGGGCCAAGCTCAGCGGCGATCCGAGCATCCACAGCTCCCAAAGCGGGACCGGAGGAGCACAGGACTGTCCGGGTCTGCGGCAGCTCCGTTGGAGTGTCTGAGGTGGGCTGACAGGATCTATAAACCAGGATTTTAGCGGAGGCTGGCAGAGAGCCGAAGGAGCTCACATCATGTCAGCCATGCTTCTTGGCCACGCCCCCCAGTAGTGGAGTACTTTAACGTGTATCTGAAATTTCTGACTTAGCCATATTGCCGTATGGGAGGTGGATTGACAGGCTAAATCCACCATAACTTATTAGCAAGGAATTCCCTATTGCTGCCATTTTATCCCTGGATTACCAGCGATATTCCAGCATTTCGCCGCTATTGCTTGAATTTTTATAGCTTTGGAGACAGTCGTTGATAATAAAGCGCTATCTCAGCAATAAAATCCAGCGATATCCGGCGATAACTTTATTCGCACTAAGCGCGCTTAGCGATATTTATAATCTATTGCTAATATGCCCCCACGTCTTCTGAAGGCTGTGGTGAAACAACAAAGCTTCCTTTACAACTTTAAAGAACAACATACACTGTGGAATCAGCACCCATCAACAAAGTACTTCTTGATAATTACAAATAATGTCCTTTGAAGCAATAAAAACATCCGTATCAAATGAACAGGACCGAGCTTGGCAAACGTATATTTTCAATCCTTTGTTTTGTTTTCATGGTAGACAAATGATCCAATTCACAATGGATTTTCTTTTTCTCTTTTCTAGCCAACGCGTTTCGTCTCATTTACTGAGACTTCTTCAGGGCTAAAAAAACATATGAAAAAATATTTTATAAAAAACACTCATATATGCAATTACATAATATTTACAGGACAAAATGACAAACATCTATATACAAAAGATTTTCATTAAAAAAGCGAAGAAACTGTCCAAGTTATATAAAACTTTATGGTGGGCTTTGCTGCTTGTTTTTTGATCAAAGATGGGGAGAAACTTCATATGTAGAGCTTTAGGACATGGAAAATTTTTCTGCACAAAATTACCATGTCATTTCATATATTTGCCCAAAATCGTTGGTTCCTCTTTAGACAAATTAGATATTTGTACCAATCATTTAAACTGGTCTATTGATCACAAAAATATGTTCATACATACATCTTATCCTTTAGATTTGTTTGAAAAAAATCTATGAGCATCAGAGAAAAGAATACATTTGGTTGTAAAAAAACACATCATGTCCAGTTTTAGATAAATCACTTGCTAAAATCATACCTCAAACACCTGTCTTTATGGTAAGTGATATGGGCTGGCGAATTCTTAGTATGCACGAGAAACTTGTAAGAGATCTAAAAAGTACATATTAGTTATATTTAAACAATCTGCTCGTGAGATGTTTTGCAATAAAGAAATCAACAATAACAGTCCATCAACTGGCCATATAACAAGAAAAAACAGTATTCCGTGAAACTGCAATTTTTATATCACCAACTCCATGATTACCAGTTATTCTATTCATATCAAAAATCTGCGTATGAAATGTTCTGAGATTATAAAGATCAAAAAATGCCAGTCCATCAACTAGCCCATAGCTTAAAAGCACAGTGTACTATTAGACTGCAAGGCTATATCAATAATTCTATGATTGCCAATTGGATACATGGTTGTCAATAACTGCAAGTAACTTCCATTACAATTGATCAACCACAATATCCTGGAAAAAACAATTACAATATAAATAGAAAAAGCACCACAAAAGTGAATTCAGATTTGTGTTATTAAAAAACAAAACAAACATAAATATTGACAATGTCATAAAACAAACAGTAATACTACTAAATTATTTTATTTAGAATTACTAACACAGTCATTTGGAGATTATATTAAGATAAAAAAGGTACCTGTCATATCCTATAAGTATTCAGGAATGACTGTCAAAAAGAGAGAAAAATAGAAATCTATCATAATCAATATATTAGGAAAATATAGCTTGTATCTTGCAAACTAGTTATGTGAAAAGAATTTTTATTCGACAATCATATGTACTAAAGCTAAAATTATCCAAGAGAAGTTAGACCGCGATAGTTCCCAAACCATCAAGATTTGTGTCAAGTGTCAATTATAAGGTTGAAAACCAGAGATTGTAGAATGGTTTCAAACCATTTAGTCACTAAAATGCAAGGTTTGTTGAGAACTGAAAATGATATAAAACATTCAGACCAAGGAATGTATTGTTTATAACATTGGTTATAAATATTGAACCTTATTGGTAAACATCTGCATAGAATTAGTTTTTTAGTCATTAATCAAGGGGATTTATAAAAGAATACCACTGAATGAGTTACAAATAAGTGCAAAACGACATCCAATGCGAGCTGTGTTACATGTCTCATGGGGACGTTAATCGAAATAAGCTGATCTTAAGCAATCGAACCTTGTCGGACATCTTGAAATATCTCTTTGCTTGTCATAACGTTCTATACAGGAAAAATAAAAAGCCGAAAAGCGTATCTAAAGTGCCATTACCGTAGGGGATAGCTAGTGCAAAAAATTAAAAGACAAAAAAAGACTATTGACTGTCATTATATAACTAATATGTACTTTTTAGATCCCTTACAAGTTTCTTGTGCATACTAAGAATTCGCCAGCCCATATCACTTACCATAAAGACAGGTGTTTGAGGTATGATTTTAGCAAGTGATTTATCTAAAACTGGACATGATGTGTTTTTTTACAACCAAATGTATTCTTTTCTCTGATGCTCATAGATTTTTTTCAAAAAAATCTAAAGGATAAGATGTATGTATGAACATATTTTTGTGATCAATAGACCAGTTTAAATGATTGGTACAAATATCTAATTTGTCTAAAGAGGAACCAACGATTTTGGGCAAATATATGAAATGACATGGTAATTTTGTGCAGAAAATTTTTCCATGTCCTAAAGCTCTACATATGAAGTTTCTCCCCATCTCTGGTCAAAAAACAAGCAGCAAAGCCAACCTTAAAGTTTTATATAACTTGGACAGTTTCTTCGCTTTTTTAATGAAAATCTTTTGTATATAGATGTTTGTCATTTTGTCCTGTAAATATTATGTAATTGCATATATGAGTGTTTTTTATAAAATGTTTTTTCATATGTTTTTTTAGCCCTGAAGAAGTCTCAGTAAATGAGATGAAACGCGTTGGCTAGAAAAGAGAAAAAGAAAATCCATTGTGAATTGGATCATTTGTCTACCGTGAAAACAAAATAAAGGATTGAAAATATACGTTTGCCAAGCTCGGTCCTGTTCATTTGATACGGATGTTTTTATTGCTTCAAAGGACATTATTTGTAATTATCAAGAAGTACTTTGTTGATGGGTGCTGATTCCACAGTGTATGTTGTTTTGTTTAGGACTTTTGTCCTTGAAAGGAACTTATAGGGTTGTGTTCCTAGGTTTCTCAAGCACCATCACATTACTCAGGAGTCACTGACTACGACAGGTGCAGGCACTTTGCTCCAACCCTTCTTTTGCTAACTTTAAAGAACAGTAAAACTAAACCATAAGGTCCATACTCCTGTGTGACTTTGTTTGGTCAGAAGGCCTAAAATTGAGGATGATACCAACTACGATTGCAGCTTTGGTACTCTTTTTGGAAAAACACACACAGGCACCCAGATTCGGACCCTGTCTGCCTTACAGGCCATCTGAAGTGTGATGCTGTTATTATGTCAGTGGCCCAAAAGAGACCCAAGAACCGAAAAACATCCTTGTCACCACCTCCTGACTGATAGCTGGAGAATAGATGATTTACAACAACAATTAATATCTGGGGGTCTGAGAACAAGTAAGTGAGTCAGACAAATCGGATCACTATACCAAGACTACACAAAACAACACCAGTGAGAGAAAGTTGGTAACTACAGGCCTAGTCAAGGCTCAAGAGTATATGGAGAAAAATAGTTCCCATCAGAAGCCACACTGTACCGCCCTCATTGTCATCATTTGGGTTCTCCTTACCCAGGAGACGTAACGGCCAGTAAGTTGTTACCGTGACCGGAATGTGGTATACGGGAAGTACAGAAAAGAATGTTAGTGGCTAATGAAAAAGCAGTGTATGGTGGTTAGAGTGAAAAGTGAGGGGTAATAGTAAAATTAGGTGAACTGGGTAGAAAAAGAAATTTATTAATATCTCCCAATCCCTAAGATTAAAAGGCAGGTGTGGGTGCGGGTTTTAAATAATAACCGCACTATAAAGCACTATAAAGTGCGGTTATTATTTAAAACCCGCACCCACACCTGCCTTTTAATCTTAGGGATTGGGAGATATTAATAAATTTCTTTTTCTACCCAGTTCACCTAATTTTACTATTACCCCTCACTTTTCACTCTAACCACCATACACTGCTTTTTCATTAGCCACTAACATTCTTTTCTGTACTTCCCGCATACCACATTCCGGTCACGGTAACAACTTACTGGCCGTTACGTCTCCTGGGTAAGGAGAACCCAAATGATGACAATGAGGGCGGTACAGTGTGGCTTCTGATGGGAACTATTTTTCTCCATATACTCTTGAGCCTTGACTAGGCCTGTAGTTACCAACTTTATCTCACTGGTGTTGTTTTGTGTAGTCTTTTTATAGTGATCCGATTTGTCTGACTCACTTACTTGTTCTCAGACCCCCAGATATTAATTGTTGTTGTATATTGTGTTCGGGGCACATATCTGGTCGGTCGGTAAACTTGCCCTTAGACCCTTCTCAATTGTTTGTTGGATGTGGAATAGATGATTTAGCCTGTAGAATTAGTTTGATTTTGGAACATAAATCAAAGCTGCAAATGCCTTAGCGATCTTAGGCTGTTATGACCTATAGACATCACATAACATCTCACCATCCCTGAAGACAAGAGGCAATCATTGAGTAGATAGCACACACATCTGCAGCCTTCATTGATGCAGCATTGGACGTATCCAAAGGAGGCTTCTGCCAGAAGGTAGGAGCAGCTAGCTTAAGAAGGCAGGGATTGCTGAGGTCTACAACTTTCTACCTAGTCTTTCAAGCAAAAATATTGGACATGTCATTTGATGGACTCACCCTGTCTGGAAAACACATAAACGATGCCCACAAAACCTTGAAATTGACACAGACACTGCAAAGTCCCTTGGATTTCTGTAGCATCAATGACCCGGCTTAGTTGTTTTTTTCTTGCCTTGTGAAGAATTCATTCATACAGAGGAGATTTCAATCAGCATGGAGGACAAGACAGATCAATGTATTGCCCACGATAGTCCAGATATGACCAGGAATATACATCTAGTAAGAACCAAAGAGAAGGATTGGCAGAATTTCCTGGTGGGAGAGGAGTGCTCTCAATCACAGTCCTATGACAACCAAAAGAGAGCTTGACTCTTCACAGCAACTGTCTAGCCATCTCCATCTCACTTTTTGCCCCCACCTGGGAGTCCATTACATCAGATTAATGTGTGTGTCAGGTTGTACACTCATGACGTACCCCGGAGTTCAGTTCGTTCAGAAACCACCTGCCATCCCATTCAAAAGGGAACATCATTTTAACTTGAGCCAGCTACAACAGGAAATTCTACTCCTCAATAGACTGATAAAAACATCCCCGAGACCCCAAAGAAACAGGGGATTCTACTCCAGATTCTTTTTGATAAAAAAAAAAATTGGACAGTAAAGGACTTTTCTAGAAATCACGGAAGTGAACAAGTTCCTGAAAAAAACAGTATTTGTGTGTGATAACATCCACGACATTCCCCGATGCTTCAAGAAGTTTACCTGCACTCTCTGGATCTTCAGGCTGTATATTTGCATATCTACATTTGCAGAAGTACCGGACATACCTCTGCTTATATGAAATGGGGCAGCACTATCAATGTAAAACACTTCCTCAAATCAGCAACCTGAATTTTCACAGAGTGACTAGTGCCAGTTGCTGTCCTCGTCAGACGACAGGGTCACATAGTGTCGCCATACCTGGATGATTGACTCGTCAAGGTTCTATTAAGGGAATAGGCAAAGACTTCTATAGCCACCTGTATCAGTCAGTTTCACAGATTAGTACTGACACTGCACATCAACAAGTTCTCTATGGAACCAGTAGCAAAACTTACATTCTTGGGGGCTATACTGGGCTCACAGTTGGGAAAGGCGTTTCCCTCAGCGGACAGAGTGATCAACCTGCTAGCTATGGGGAAGACTTTCTCTGCCTAGCTGTCAGTCATGGTCAGGTAATACAAATCTATGCTGGGCCTGATGTCTTATTGCTTAGGCCTTGTACCGTTTTTCAAGCTCTGAATTAGACTCAATAGGAACTGAAGAATCTACGGAAGCAAATGGAGAGTGCATTGGATGACTAAGTTCAATTCACAGGATGGATGAAGCTGGCACTTCTAAAGGTAGAGGTTCTTCACAAATCTTAATATAGTTCTCCCTTTCCATCCTTCATCAGACAGAGTAGTGCTAATGATGGAGGACTCCATGGAGGATTGGAGAGCTCACATGAGGGACCTGTCAATCAGAGGCCACTGGTCAGACATAGAAGAGATGCTCCACATCAGTAGTCTGGAGTAAAGTGCCATTAGACAAACATGGGAATGCCAGGAGGTTGCAAACTGAGACAGCAGCGGAGGGAAGCCCAACAACCACTGCTGCTAACCGTCATCTTCCATGGTTGCTGTCTTTTTAACCGGCACTGTCTGTCATAGCCCGGTAGTGAGGGCTGTCTCGCTGACCACTTTCCCATCTTCCAGAGCTTCCAGTCCTGTTTGTGTTTGCCACTGCTGTAGTTTAACAGCTTTGGAAAGAATATCCTAACCCCCGATGGTGACTTCCTTGCAGACTGCAGAATTTAAAGCTGACTCCTGACATTCCATCCAAGCAGTCACTCATTCTTCAGACCATGTGCAAATGTTCATCAGCTCATTGGCTCATTTCTGCATTCACCCACTCATCCATCCTCATTATCACATACATAAACTGTATAATCACTGAAGAGAAACTTTCAGCTATCAGCCCGACCAACTGGCTTTGTTGCTAGTTTTTGAGGGGTGTTGTCAGTAGTGTTACACTGCAAATTCCTGAAAGGTGTGAGTGCTGTTGGTTCTGTGTGATTACTAGTCTGTGAGGGGTGTGAGGGAGCTGTTTGTTAGTGGATGACAGCAGGCGTGTGAGAGCGTTATCAGTGTCAGACTGCCATTTTGTAAGAGGATGGAATGGTATGAGAATGATGCACTTCTGGTAGGATGTGACTGCTACTCTGATACGTGTCCGTTTGATTCCACAAAACTCCTAGCATGTGAGGGGTGTCAGAATGCTTCCAGTAGTTTGCGTCAGGTGTCAAACTGTGAGATGTGGACAGCCCCCAATTCCGGAGCTACTCTTGAATCCTTTTCTGAATGTTACCCATGAGACAGGTTCTCCCGCTCCTCTATTGGTAGTGATCCAGTGGTATATATATGCATAACCAATGAAATGGCAGAAACAGAGCACTCTATTGGATGATAGATTGGGATTACTATCGCCAGGACCTCAGTCTTCAAAAAGATGTTAAAGTGCTTTTATAAGATCTTTGATTGTTGAGTATAGAAAGGGTTTCAGTCACCCAACAGCCTGCCTACAAGCCTAGTGGTGGTTTTGCTATTAGTTTGTAATTCTCTTATGTCATGGCTTGGTCAGCGTGATTGTAACTGTTATTTGTAATTGTTCTCTTTTCATACACAAGCCCTCCCTCAAGGATCATTGACTTTCCAATCATCTTTACATTCACGTGTGTTTACTCGCATCACGAAGCCCCCGTTGGTTACACCAAAGAACAGTTTCAGGCTCCTCATCAGACTATAGAGGGCTTTTCGTGAACATCTCCAAGCTATTTCTAGCAACCACTCTCCCTGATTGATGCGGGGCCCAGTGCACCAGCTTCCTTCTGAGCGAGCACAAATAGTGAGCATCTGCAACAACCTTCTTGCATGTGCAGAGTGTGGGTGCATTACTGTGAGCTTGACAGAAAAAGCGGGTTCACTGCCAGAGAGGGTCACTATACTGCATGAGCACCGCACTTGTTCACTTGATACACCCTGAGAGGGCATCATACACCCAGCTCAAGCCTGTCACTCACCCCCCTCTGGATGGAGGACTAGCAGCTTCAGGTGAAACTCAGCTTCAACCAAACAGTCCTTAAGGCACCAGTGGAGAGACAGGTAGCTCACCACAGTGGCTCAGCCATTACTTTACTGCAACATTGACCACCCCAAGCCCACATCATACTCTGCCATGTAATTGTGTTTGGAATCAGTCACCATTTTCGGAGTCGGGACCCACAGCGTGTAATACTGCTTTATAGTGACCCTGCTTGTCCTTGCACATGCAACATGACATGCTATTGCGGATTATTCAGCTGTTACCGGCACTACAGCTTTTGGTGCTTACTGTGCCATGGTCGGGAGAGACAGACAAAACAGGGTCAGTTTCTATTGGTGCAGTGGCAAATAACATTGCAGTTAGTGTGAGAATGTAGGAAGTTGTTTTGAAGCGGTAGTTCCCAGCAGAATCTTTTATTTCTAGTGAAGGACAGCTGCCTCAAACTCAACTCTGACAAAACCGAAGGTCTCATCCTGGGAACCATCCCCTCCCCCTTGGAAAACTCCTGGTGACCTGCAGCGTTTGAAGCACCCACCCCCACTCCCACCAACCGAGCACGTAGCCTCGGCATCATCCTTGACTCCTCTCTCTCAATGAACTGCCAAATCAACGCCTTCTCATCCTCCTGCTTCCACACGCTTCGCCTGCTTTGAAATATTTTTAAGTGGATCCCCACTGTGTCAAGTAGAACCGTTACCCAGGAACTTGTCAGAGGCAAACCCAACTATGGCAACGCACTCTAAGCCGACACAACCCAGAAGCTCCATCACAGAATTGAAGAGAATCCGTAACACCACTGCAAGACTTATCCTTGACATCCCCTGCCGCAGCCACATCACTGATCACCAGAGAAACCTCCACTGGCTCCCAATCAAGAAAATAATCACCCTATAAAGGCCTGGAACTCTCTTCCTCTACATCTCAGGCAATCACCCTCACCTCACTGTGATTAGCTGCACTCTATATGAACCCTGATTGATTGATTGATTAATTGTCCTCGGGTCACCGTTTTATTGCTCAGTCTAGTGCTTACTCACAGAGGTGATGTGGCTTAAGAGCTCAGAGCCTCCCAAAAATTCATTATAACACGTAATAAATGCCCAGGCTGTACTTTTACTTAAAAAAATACTTTAGTTCATACACAACTGCATATTAAAAATAGAATTGTAAACAAAAAAAATACATGCCTAGCCCCTCCTAAACTAGAAATCTGTGTAAGAAGGTCTCTAAGTGTTAAATAGTTTAAAACCCATTCCTATTCATCTGCCAGAGAGGTCAACAGGAAAAACCTCTTTGAATTGTATTTGTCAAACGTCTTACAATATAAAACATTTTTCTACTCCGACACAGAGTTATTTCATGCACAGCTCATTCCAACTGTACTTGGCCCAGGACTGCCTTCATAATGTCTCTAACAGTTAAGAACAGAGGAACTACTATTTCATAGGTAGTCTAAAACAACTGCTGGCCATTTAAATGCCTGTAAGGAAGTTGCTCAACAAAAGAGCAGATCAAACGAGAAGGAGCCACATTATTCCGGGAGGTGATGTAGGGTAGAGATCAGCAGCAGCTCGCACAGGCAAGAGCAGTGGGGCGGAGTGAGGGGTGGTGAAGTAGACAGACGACGGGCTAAGTAATATTAAATAAATAAAACCATTAACCTTGCGCTCGCTTCATCGCCGACTTCCACGACCCCACAGCCTACCGCTCTTACCTGTGCGAGCCGCTCCAGGTAGAGATTCACACCACCACAACTCCACACAACACAGAATCACATGTAATGAGTTAATCTCCAACCAGAACTCAAAACAAAACATTTAATTACCAATGTTCACTATTGAAACCAGACCTTCTAAAGTAGAAATCTGTTTAAGAAAGTCAGTTGGTACCACACAATATGGCGAGAGGTCGGGTAGGTGCAAGATTCTGTGCCCTCCGATGAAACTATGGTGACGGCAAGATCCCTCTCGCTATGACTTACGGAGCACCCTGCCCAATTTTGAATAGATAGAACCACTGTTCGAGTCTATTGAGTGGCACTTTTTTCCAAGAAGGCCACCGCACAATCCCTCTTACTCACCACTTCCCTGTGGTCCTGAAGAAGAGCGTAGGATTTCCTCCTGAGACCACTCTATAGCACGAAACATGTCGCCCTTATCCTCTTTTTAAACAAAGACTGCACTTGTCTAGCTACTGAGGGTCATAACTACTCTCGCGCAGCACATAACCTTTTGGTCTTTTAAACTATGACAGGGGGATCCCCTTAATTTAAGTAGTCAACCTCAGATACCCTCTACGCATTTTTAACTTTCACGCATCACTTAACATTGCACACAGACCTGCACACACTTTACGGCTAGCTCTAAAAAATATCTCCAACAAAGTGACCCTTCGGGGGACTCATATGATGAAGCATGACATCCTTCGGGGTTTGTGAGAGCATCAGGTAAAGTCTCCCCGACGTTCCACTTTTCCAAAGCGACTCCCCCTTCTTCTAATTCTTAACTCAGGAACATTGACTCTCCTTAGTGACTTATCTACTGTTCGGGAGCACAAGCCACTGGACCAATATCCAGCTTCTTGTCTCCCCCTCCCCCCTCTCAGCCACACAAGAAAACACATCCTCCAACAGTATTTGTCACGGAATTCACAATATAAAAACTCCCTCCTTTTGTATTTATTTGAGATTTCACAACATAAATCCCCTTTCACCTGCATTTGTCGTCGGGTTACACATGCAAAACCCTTCCATCGTATATGACCATCCGTCTTTGTTAAGTATGTCTGTATATGTAATGAGCAAATAAACTACTTCAAATGGGTTACTACAACTGATCCCAATAAAAGGACCATAACGAAGATTATCAAGAAGGGGTCCAAGCCAAAGCATCTCTCAAAAGTGTTTTTCATTCATTTCTTTTTGTTATTACATGAGCTCTAGCAAGCCTCTAAACCTGTCTCCAGCGATATCTAAAACGCACCAGCAATCTTGCACTGCCCCTGGAACTATTACAATCAGAAGAATTCAAAGTAATGAAATATTAGTACGTATTATGACCACTTTGTGTCTCTTAGTTTATTTTCCGCAGATCTCTTTCTTCTGTTGTTTTTGTTATCAGGTTTGAGATGTCGAATGGTACGATGCTAGGACCAGCATCGTAGCAACATTTTAATAGGGGCGCAGATTTTTAAAAGAAAAGTATAAAGATACTTGCCTTGCCCCGGGCGCCGGCAACCCACGCTTTGCTGCTGACTAGGACCAAGCTCCTAAAAGTGTTCGTTCTTTGTGGCATTCACTTTACCACCCTCTGAACGACCTCTGCAAAAAGCCAGTTATTGTGGTGTTCAAACACCTCTCTGTGCTAAAGAACTGTGGGATCACCACACAGGCAATCAAGTAAACTTCCAAGAGGCGTTTCTAAGTTGATCCCAACAGCAGAGCTAGGAAATCTTCACCAGTGCTTGTTAAGGTTTATTGAGTTACTTTCCCCTGAACGCCAATATGTAGTGATCTGAAGAGCCCCAATGCGTTTAAGTGTATGTGGGTAGTGGTACGGTGTAAACCTAGCTCGGAGGCAATCACAAGCTCCAAGAGGCCAAGTATATGACGCTTATCATTTATTGTGAGGCAGGTACCATGAGGAGGAGATGGAGTCATGTTTTTGGAAAGAGATGTCTTCAGCTTCTTTCTGAATTTTAGAAGGGCTGGAGAAGTTGTGATCTAAAGGAAGAGGAAGGGCCTTCCAATTACCACACCTGCCTATTATGTCTGTGTTTCTCATGGCTCCACATCAAAGCATTGGAATCTGTGTAAAGCCATCGCTGGTGCTCCTCGGCACATGCTAATAGTCATTCACAGACCTGACAACTTGTTATGTTATGTGTATTTGTTTAGCGTACAACTCATCCAGGAGGGTATCGTGGTGCTAAAGCAGGAGCTGTCTTGGCCGAGCCCGAGTCAGGGCTAGGTGAAGAGCCAGGTCTTCAGTTTCTTTTGGAATTCAAGAACTGAGGAGGAGGCCCTGGTGTGCAGGGGTAAGTCATTCCAGGGTTAGTAGCAAGGTAAAAGATGGCACAACCATCGGATCTGGCTCTGCAAATTCGAGGGTTATGTGTGAGTATGAGTCCTTCTCAGCTGAGGTGTCTGGCCGGTTTGTGAAAGAGTATGTGGTTGTTGGGGTACATGAGGGCAATGCTGTGTAAGGCTTTGTATGTGTGCATGAGGAGTCTGCAGAGTGCGTGTTTGTGGATTGGGAGCCAGTCAACTCTTTGAGGTATGGGGCGATGTGAGTGCAGTGTGGGAGGTTGAGGGAGAGCCTGGCCACTGGGTTTTCTATAACGTGGAATCTTCTGGTCAATTCACTGTATATTTCAGCATAGAGTGTGTTGCTATAGTCCAGCTTGCTGGTGATGAGGGCCGGGTGATGGTTCTGAAAGTGTTGATGAGGAGGCATTTGAAGATCTTTTTGGACATCTTGACTGTGTGGTAGCAGGAGACGTAGTCTGCGTTCACGTGGCCAGTCATGGTAAGTTAGTTGACAATTTCTATTCAGATGTTCTTTGTGTGGGCTGCTATTAAGGGCGTGGGCCTGAATTTGGCAAGGCACCAGATGGAGTCCCAGAGCCAGGTGTCTTCATCAAAGATTTCTACTTTAGTCTTGTATGAGTTGAGCTTGAGACAATTGTTTTTCATCCATCTGGTGACTTTGGTCATACAGGTGTAGGAATTTGTCTGGGTGTTTTATGTCTTGTTGGAGAGGGAGAATATGAGCTGGGTGCCGTCAGCATAGTATATGATGCTGATTCTGTGGGTGCGGATTATGCTGACAAGTGGTGTCATGTAGGCATTGCTCAGAGTGGGAATGAGCGAGGATCCTTGTGGAACTCTGCGGATGAGGTTGACATCACACAAAATGAAGGGGTCAGGCTGACCTAGGTTTGGCCTGTCAGGAACGAACAAATGCAGCAAAGTGTGAAATCTGGGAAGCTGACTTTGTGCAGTCTTTGAATAAGGATTGGGTGGGGGATGGTAATGAAGGCTGTCGAATTATCCAGAAGCATGAGGGCTGTGATATCACCTCTGTCCAGTATCATCTGCATGTCGTCAGTGGTGATGATGGGGCTGTCTCTGTACTGGGGTTGGGCCTGATTCCATGATAGTGTTGTGTCGAGGACGTGGTTTTCTGTGAGGTTGGTGGCTAGGCATTTGTTTATCATGTTTTCCATTACTTTTCCAGGTATGGACCTTGGGAGAGAAGCTGGTAACTGGGTTGCTTCTTTGGATCTGCTGTGATTTTCTTGAGTAGGTCTACTGGAGCATGCTTCCTATGTGTCCTGGTAGTTGTTCATGATGATTGAGCCATTCAGCATTGGGGCTAGGGCTGTGCTGAAGGGAGTCCTTTGATGCAGAGGATACTTCAGAGTGCATGGACTGCATATTTTTTGCGTTTTCTTGAGTGATGATGAGGTCCAGGTGATCAAGGTGGTCCTCTGGGTGCTGTTAGAGATGGACAAGAGAGCTGCAATGGTGGAAGGGTTTGATTGGGGTTAAAACTTTTCGTAGATGCTGTTGAATTTATTGCAGAAGAATAGGGACAGCTGGGTGCAGAGGTCCTGAGAAAGGGTTACATTAGTGGAGCTTGCTGCCAGAGAGGTGTAGGCTTTCACTATGGTAAAGATTTCTTTGGTGCTGTTGGTGCTGGGGAACATCCATTACAATGCGGATTTTAGACCGCAGTGCCATTACAACGCGGGATTTACAACGCAAGTCGTTACAACGACTTGCGCTGGAGGGCGCTCTAGACTAAGGAATAGTAGATTTACTATTCCAACACCTTCCCTAGTGTACGTAGGCTGGTGTTGGAATAGTAAATCTTACTATTCCTAAGTCCAGCACCCTACAACGACTTGCATTGTAAAACCTGCGTTGTGATGTACCGCGATCTAAAAGATCGCGTTGTAACATCATACAACCATTGGTGCTACTTTTGATGTGAATGGATTGGTGAGTGTGCAGCTTTAAGTAGCTCTGATTTGCTGATTGTAGCGATTGCGGGTGAATTTGTAGGTACTGTTGTCGGTGTTGCTCTGATTTTGTCTCCATCTGCATTCTAGTTGCTTGCAGTGGTGTTTGGTGAACATGAGTTCTTTGGTGTACCAGCATTGCTCCCGTGGTCTGGTTCTTGTGGCTTTGTTGGCTTTGAGAGGAGCCAGGTTATCTGTACAGGCATTGATCCAGGCCTTGAAGTTGGAGATAAATGCAAGGAGGTTGTCATTGTGTTAAGAACGGTGGTGTAGGAGTTTGGAATACCAGGATGCTTCTGAGATCTTGTTCCAAGCCTGTTGTGTAGTATTGGTGATGGTGCTTCTGTGGTGATGTAGAATGGGTATGCTTAGGTTGAAAGGGTATAGTAGGATGGGGTGATTAGGGTGGGTTTGACTACTGTGATGTTGCTGAAGCTGGTGAAGATGAGATTTAGTAGTTGTCTGGCGGCATGTGTGGGACCTTTTTTTCACTGGGTGAGTCTGTGGTTGGACAGCCCCTCGAGGAGGTTGGGTGTGTTTTGATCAGTGAGGTCCACCAGGTGACAGTTGACGTTGCTGTGGATGAAGGAACTGGAGTTGAAGATCAGGAGGAGCGATGAAGTCCATAATGATGCTGCCAAAGTTAGCACGTGGTCCGGGAGGGTGGTAGACTAGGATACCACTCAGGGTGTTGTTGTTGGTGATGAGGAATTTGAAGGTCAAGTGTTCCTAGTGATGTTTTCTGAAGTAGTGGAACATTGGATGAGTTCTTTAAATACAATTGCCATTCCAAACCAAGTTGTTTGTCCTGTTCCATCTTGCGAGCTTGTATCCGGGTGGAGGAATTGTCGTGGTGATTTCAGGGGCAGACAAAAGAGCCACCCAGGTTTTGGTCATAAAGAGTAGGTCTGGAGAGATAGCAGATCGCAAATTTCGATGATGTGGTTAGGGAGGGAGGGGGTTGTGAGGTTGCAGGACAGGGAGGGGTGTGGTGTAGTGGAGTTTGGGTGTGTGTGGTCAAGTGTGTTGCGGGTGTTGGGTGTGAGGTTCATGGGGGGGTGAGGTGAATGCAGGAGAATGCATGCGAAATGGCAGGTAATGCAGGAGAATGCACCTTCTGTGTTGAGCCGTGAGGCACGGCAGCAGTTCTAGGAGATGCAACTGATGTCCAGGGAGCAGAGGGTTACGGTGGGGTAGTAACAGGAGGAGATAGGTGGGAAGAGGACCAGTGGTCCCTGTGTTGGGTATAGGTGGTGTGTGGACGGACCTGCCTTTGGTGTGGCAGTAGCGCGTACGCTGTATGCGTCCACTGTGCATCTGTGCTGCAGCCTCCACTAAGTGAAGATATTTTTGGGGGAAACAAGAAATAACACTTCCTGTGCAGATGGATGATGGAAAACCCAGTGATATCACTAACTGTGAGATGAATATCAGGAAATCCAGTGATGTCACTTCCTGTGCAGAAGGAAGATGGGAAATTAGTTATTTTACTTAGCTTCTTCTTTTAACTTAAAACGAACTTCACACGTGAAGTGGGGCAGCCCCAACAAACCTCCAACCCCCTTAAAAAAAAAAAAAAGCATGCAGAGGCTGCTGCCAATGTCTGGGGTTGTTTTTGATAACACTAATGGACATTGGATGCTTCAAACCTCCAACGACCAGCTGGAAACCTACTCCGTGAAGGCTTTTCCAGCTCACCTTCCCTGCCACCATTGGGTATCAGCTGTTCACTGGGTGACTGCGTGATGGAAGCAGATATTGTGTGACATACTGTAGCATTGTGTGTGTTGGCACAGGGATGTCTGCACCGATGAAACATGCATTGTACCGTCATACACTAATATACAGAGAAAGATGAACAGATTTGATGTTGTGCTCCATGTGACGAAGAGATGTCAAAAAATCAATAAAAGACACGTCTGGCTGCCTCTTCTCCGTGCTCTTATCCCACGCACAACCGTTCATTCGCAATATTAAAACATCGCCCCCTCGCCACATTTCATGTTCTGCACTTACGGGCCTCGGCCTGGCTCCTTTTATTTTCTCTGTTATTATTCTACTTGTCAACATTATCCTCGCTTTTAGGTTTGACACGCACACTCAAGCTGATGAGTCACAAATATTTTTTTCCTTTTACCCCGCCCTCTGTCAGCGAGCACTTCACTGCTCACTTTGTTCCTGTGTGCCCTGGTTGGCTTTCACTTTTTTCTACTAAACCTATGAAGCAGGGAACACCTCGCCCGTTGTTCTACTTCTTCTGATTATTCATGTATTTATTTATTCATGACGTTTTATATAGCCAACTATGCAGTGTTTTTTTTGTGAAAAAACGAGTTGTGGAGTCTGTCTTGTCAGGAGGCAGCTGGCACCACCCCATTGTCCAATTGGCGCCGTCCATAACAGAACTGACTACTAACCATGAAACCCTACAAGTGGAGAGAGGATGTGAGGTTAGGCCAGAGCTGCCGACTTTGGAGCGGGGGAACCAGGTTGGAGTCCGCTCAACATCCTGTGATTCTGGACAAATCTCTTAATCTCCTTGTCCTACCAAAAATGAATGTGCCCTTACCTGGTGCACGTGAAATGAGCTCCAATACCTTTAGGTTGAGTTCCCGCTATAGGCACCTGTGTTGACATTAAGTGGAGTGGTGTCGTGCAGCTGACTTTGGAGCCCAGGGTTCACTGTGAACCCTGGGCTCCAAAGTCAGCTGCATGATCCCCGGCTCCGGCGGCAGCTCAGCTCAGCACCATGTGACTCTAGGCAATAGCTCACTTAATTTCCACAACGGCCCCCAGCTCCTTGAGACCCGTATGGGTGAGTAGTTTGCGATTTACAAATACGGGTTTACATTTTACATTTTTATTTACAAGTGCCGTGCCCGGCTCAGGAAACCACCTTCTCAAATTAAACACAGGACATGACATCTTGCACACCTCAAGGACTTGTAGTTGTGTTTTCTCTTCTTGCCTACCTGCAACCTTCTCTTCTCATTCCACCATCCATTCATTGTTAGTCGTGTTTAGCTCATATTTTCTGAATGCAGACCTGCTATTGCTAAAAGAGATGTATTGCAAAATGTAGCATATAATCCTGTGCCCCTTGATTGGTCTCCCTATCCATCGGTCCCCTAAACCATTGTGTTGTCTGCATTGATTGCTTCTGGGTGTTATTTAGTGGCTGCGTCCCTCCACTTAGCAGTGTATTTTCCTGTTGGACTCGTAACCCATTTCATGTCTCCCAGAGCCCACCTGTGTGGCTCCACAACCCCTTTCATGAACTTTTCTTGCATAGGATGTGACAGATGTCCACAGATACAGATAAGCACACATCTACAGAGGCCTTTGTCCTACTGGGAGCAAATATCTATGGCATAATTAGTGCTCCCATGAAAATCGAATGAATAGCGCCAAGAAACCGTCTCGGTATACGTGCGCGGTATAAATTTTTTAACACATAACAAGATGACCCCGCACTCACTCAATGCAGAAAACTTGATTTATAATTAGAGGAGAGATGATGTGATTGATGGCTGAGCGCCAACAAAGTCGAACATTCTAGTGCCTAAAAGCCAATGCATGTTTCTTTGAGGAATCATTGACTTATCCTTGGCATCTTGGCACTGGTGGACTTGCTTCTCTCAAAGTGTTATATGAACAGCAGTACCAAAACAACATTAGATATAAAGATGCTAACATTCCTAAACCAATTTAGTCAAAAAGAAAACTATTTAATAATTACAGTGACACAAAAATTAAACAAATCAAGTGCAGGGATGAGAAAATCTTTTTTTTTTTTAATTATTATAATATTTTGTATGTGTTTAAAAAAGTACTGTTTTAAAAAAGTAGCCACACCAATGGCCGGTCTTTGTGCGTCATCTGTCATGATCCCCCTTCTCCTTTTTCAGATGTCTACCAAATATAGGGCAGGGTGGCCTCGCAGTGCCATATCTTTTTAATCAAATTCCCTTGTCTTTCTTACAGCCTTCTTAAGGCAAGAGCCAGGAGGCCAGAAGTTACATTCTCCTTCTGTCCGAGCATAATTATGCGAAAAGTTCGCACCTCTTCTTATCACTGTGTGGCTCGAAAGAAATGTAATTGAAATTCCCCACAAGAATCTATACTTTGGTAGAATGTTTTTGGCTCTAATTTGTGGAAGGGCAGAGTTTGACAACACGCGCTAACAAACTAAACTCCCCTGCAAACTCAACAATGAACATTGTTAATATATGCAAAACATACAAAAAATTAACTTGGGAAACAAAGAAAAACTCTGAGGAAAAATATTGGCTAAAAATACACCAAATGTTACTGGAAAAAAGCCTGGTCCACTTCAAGAACTACATCAATAAACCTACATCTCCTAACTGCACCAGGAGGAATGCGGTTCCAGAAGAATCCTGGTTGCGACACGTTACAGCACTATACAACACTATACAACAGTCTGCCTCTAGGTCCTAGAGCCATTCCTGGCAGAGGAACTGCAGACAATACGTTTGGGGAAACTCAACCTCTAGGTCTGTAAATACATAAAAGCAATGAAATATGATGGAGCTCCAGTCTCCCAGGGCCTTCCAGCCAGCATTTATTTTTATTGTTATTAGTAACAGTAGCAGAGCACAAGTCAAATAAAAGGTACATACATTGGATATGGTAGAGCAGTATAAATAACAATGACAGTACATGTTGCAGAAGATTAAAATGATCTAAATCAGTCTCCATTGGTACATCACTCGAGTCCCTCATTTCCTCCCGTCTCCTAATTCGTATCACTCTCTCCATCTTGCATTGGAGGTTCGCACAGATATCCCCTATATTCGTTCCAGGCACCCCAGATTGTGTCCCATTTCCGAGGGCACCCCCGGTACAGTAATACCACTCTCTCTGCCAACATTGCTACATCAAGATCTCTGCATTAGTCTTCCACTGCGTGTACCTCCACAGATCCCCAATACTTGGCTATATTTCATTTGGCGTACATTATACCGAATGTTACCCAATCCTGGGTAGAGTGAGTAAGATCGTTTGGTTCCCAGATGTTTAGTAGACAACGCCATGGCTCTGGGACGACAGAGCCCTTCACTACCTGCGATATTGTCCACATGACCTTAGCCCAATATGCTGCTACCTGGGGGCTCTGCCATATGGTGTGGAAGAATGTTCCCTCCTCCCCGCAACCTCTTAGACAAAGGCGGTGTGTGACTCTCCCTATAGTGTGCAAGGTGACCCTAGTGTAATATACTCGATGAAGTATCTTCAGCTGTGTCAGACGGAGTCTGGAGGGTATGGCCACTTCTTGCGGGGAAGATAGTGCTGTCTGTCAGTCCGCCTCATCAAATTCTCCCAAATCAGTAGACCAACTGCTCTTTCAGTGTTTGGTCCAGTAAGTTATTAACTAGTTTACGATATACGCAAGAGGTTGCTTTTTTGGGCATGTGTTCAGTAAGTAGTCTGTCTTCTAGCAGGGTGGATTCAGGTACATCCGTACCTGGTGGAATAACCGACCCTAGGGCATGACTAATCTGTAAGTACCGGAATTTCTCCATGGGTGCTAAGTCATACTGGATTTGAAGCTGGTCAAATGATATTACAGCACCTCCTTTCTACAGGTCTCCCACCGAGGAGATACCTATCAGGTCCCACGCTCTGAAACCCTTACTATTGTGAAGTCTGCCGAGTCGTCGTGAGGACCAGAGCGGAGTCATTTGAGTAATAGTGTCCTTGCATTTAAGACGCGTCTGTGCTTCATACCAAAGTCCCACTGTGTGTGCCGTTGGGCCAAGAAGGGATGAGGTGCCTCTTTTACCATATACTGCAGAAAGAATTCCTGCCTCTCCCAACTCATACCGGTCTGCTTGGAATGCTGGTTCTGTTTGGGGCGTGTGTAACCACTGATTCATTATTTTTTATTGGGCCGCCCAGTAATAAAGCTAGATATCGGGAAGGGCAACTCCCCCGTCATAACAGCCCTTAATTAACTTGCTACGCGATATGCGTGCTGGTTTATTACCCCAGAGCAGGCCCGAGACTAATGCATCTATCATTTTAAAATACTTTAAGGGGACAGGAAACAGGGTATTTTCCAATACGTACAACAGGCGGGGGAGTGTCATCATTTTATACAGGGCCGCCTTACCCAATAGGGTCAGGAGCAGGGTATGCCAATGTTTCACATCACTACGGAACCGTTCAACGGGGGGCTCCAAATTTTGGAGGAGAAAAGCACTCGGACTAGGCGTCACCCACACACCCAGATATTCAAAGGACTCTTCCGAAACCCTTAGGGGGCAATCTGCCAGGAGTAGTGGGGGCGGGCCCTTAAGAACAAATAAGACAGATTTGGGCCAGTTGATGTTATAGCCGCATGCCCGTCCGAAAATTTTGCAAATATTCAAGAGCACTATGAGAGACCGTCTGGGGGAAGTCAAGTATAGAATTATATCGTCTGCATATAGAGATATGCGGTCTTCCCATGTCGCAGTCCAGTTTAGCCCCCTAATCATGGGGGTCCCATCGAATCCAGGCCGCCAGTGGCTCCAATGCCAATGCAAATAGCAAAGGAGACAGTGGGCAGCCCTGGCGCATACCACGACCCAGTGGGAAGTCCCTAGAAATATGGCCGTTGGCCACAACATGTGCCAGGGGTTGTGAGTATAGCAGTTTCAACCATGTACAAAATTTGGGTTCAAAGCCTAGATGCCCCAGCCAGCATTTTTAAATGCGCCCAGGAGGACTGGGCTGAGGTGTTAACCCCCCTCTTCAATCAATCCTAAATAGCTGCACAGATCCCAGACTCATGGAGGGCCTCCATCCCGTGCCCAATCTTAAAAAAAGGAGCCCTGACAATTCCATCTAATTATCGATTCATCGTCTTCTCGGACCTAGAAGCCAAAGCCTATGCCTGGTCTTTTCTCAAACAGCTATAGGAATGGGTAGCAGAAAACAAAATGTTGCCTTACTTCCAAACCGGGTGTCGCACTGCTACTTCAACAATCGATAATATCACCTCACTTGCCATCTTGAGTCACGCGCAGCATAAAAAAAACAGCCTCCTCTTCACAGCTGTTTCATTGAATATAGTGACGCATTCGATAAGGTAGACCGCAACACCTCTCTGGAGAAAAGTAAATACGTGGGGCTTACCCCGGCAGCTGCTTGAGGCCATCATCTCTCTGTACTCAAATACTTGGGAACAAGTGAGAACAGACCGAAGCTCTGTATCCTTTTAAATCACAACCGATGACGTCCTGAAACAGGGGTGTATCCTTGCTCCTCTCCTTTTCAATCTATACACCACTGACCTGGAGAAATTACTGGAGAGCAGCTGCCTGCCACCACCACAACTTGGCCCCTCAAATCTACACATTTTACAATATACTGAGGATATCGTCCTAATGGACCAGACCAAAGTTGGAATCCAGCGAGCACTGCGCAAGCACCAGAAATACAAACAACGCCAACTTTCTCGTGATCAATCAGTGTAGGAGAGTAGGATCTGCTTACTATGGTTACCCCCACATTTTGCTGGTGTTTCACTGTTTTTCGACTTTAGTCTGGCTGGGGCCCTGCTAATCAGGACCCCAGTCTAGCTGCTTCCTCTCTAAAATGATTGCATGTACTTTAGGTACACTCCAGATTGGTTACTGGGTTACCCTTGTGAGTCCCTAATATATGGTACCTCAGGTACCAAGGGCATAGGTACCCCAGAGGCCTACCAGGGGCTAAAGCATGTATTATGCCACCCCTGGGAAGCCTTCCAAAATGGCACCACAGGTCTGCTACTGCAGCCTGGGTAAGGAGGTGCATGCACCCCTTACTAAGATATAGGTTACCTATATCTACCTTTAAAAACTGAGGCATATAAACCTATCAGTCACTCCTATGGCAGGCCTTATCAATCCTAAAGGCAGAGTGCTTGCTTTTGTGTGAGAGGGTGCCCATGCATGAGCAGGACCCCTCTGCAGCTTTCGGAATCTATTCTCTGAGGCTGTTCTGTGATGCAGCCAGACCATCTACTTTTAAGTGCATTATAACCTCGCTGCAAATGCTAACTTTGGAATGGCTGCATTGAAACATGTTGTGTTTGGTGTCAAAAACTTTGAAATCCTACCTCCCTGCCAGTCCTGGTGGCGTGAGTAGAATTCCACCCTTCTAGAAGAAGAGACATTTACACACTGGCCTAACCGGTGATAGTTTAAAAGAACCCTAGCATCACAAAATGCGGCAGCCGCAGACACAAGTCTGGCCTCCTGCTCCGGCAGGGGAGGCTTGGACAATAGGGTTCCTGTCACAGGGAGGTGTAACCACCTCCCAGACAGGCTTTAGTGTATTGGGGCTGGGTGGGTGCATTCAGAGAATGCTTTTCAGACAGTGCTTGGGGCACACTTGGTGTCCCTGTGCATTCCCCAGTTCAAACCGATTGCAGGGGCACTCAGCCCCTGCTCTGACACGAAACTGGACAAAGGAAATGGGTGCAACCACCCCTCTTTCCTGACCCTCCCATAGGTGGGTCCCCAGAGTATGTCCAACCCCCTTTCTTAGTATATGTAGGGGACCCCAGTCCTTAAGACTTCAGATTACATGTGGACGAAACTCTGCAACATATATCCTGGAACTTTGACATTTTACACGACTAGAAGACAGAACAATCTCCCTTGGGGTCAAGGAGTGACTCCCCTGTTCAAACAGGCACCAAAGAAGCATCTTGCCGGTCTGCATTTCCAAAGCTCCCGCCGGACTCCAAAGTATTTGCGACTCAGGACATGGACTTCCAGACTTCTCAGAGGCCGACAGAAGATCCCAGAAAAGCTGAGACCCGCAGCCCTCACGAGTGACGTGGAACCGGAACTAATGGACACCGTGCACATTTGCAAGTGCATCGACTTCCCGAGCTTTCCTGAAGTTGTACACTGGGTTATTTGTAGTCCAAGCCCCAGGCACCATCTGCACCGAAGATAATGGGCCTACACTCCATGAGTGTTCTGTGAGCCCGCTTCTAGCATTTCCGCTCGAGGCCCCTTCGCAATCCCTGGTCCGTTGACTGTTGGGACCCTATGAAGGTAATTCTCCTTTCCTTAGGGGTTTCCTGGTTGCTCCAGACGTGCCCTGACTCCCCACTGAGTGGTGAGTCCCTCAGACCTTGCTGGTCTGCACCGAAGCCAATCTTTGCTTTCTGCGTCGGTTGTTGTTGCAGCACTCAACATCCTTCGTGGGGCAGCTCGAATCCAGCTCCTGGTCATTCTCGACGCCTCCTGGTCCTCGTGGCTGAAGAGTCAAGCTTCACCTTCTTCACCTGAAATCACCCGACATCGGTGGGCATCTGCTCATCGCCTTCCTGGTCACTGGCTAGTGACCCAGACTCTGTTTCCTCTGCTTTCAGGTTCTTCTCATCCTTGATCCATGCTTGGATCCCTCCGGACACTTTTGACGTAGTCGCCAGCAGCACTGTGCAGCAGATCGCCATTGAAATGGATGACTAAACCCGACCCCAAAAGAGACCTATGCACCTGGCTTCCCTGGGTGAGGTAACTTGAGTACTCCGGTGCTCCAGTGGATATTGACTCTAGAACTGCCTAGTTCTAAAGGGGTTTGCTCCAAGTCCTCTTCTAAGTGTCCTTTATCTTTAAAATTCCAACTGCAACTTTCCCCATAGATGTTAATGGTGATTTGCGGCTGTGTTTAGACACTGCACACTGCCCCTGTATCGCTACCTTTGGTGGTTCCTGGTGGCCCCAGCGGTTCTACAGGCTCTAGGCCTGGTATCTATGTCAGTCGTGGTTCTTATACCTCTTTCTTAATATAAGGTTTGGTACACCCCTAGGTCTCAACATATATAGTGCTAATTTTCCTGGGTGCTAAATAAGTTTACTGAATGTACTCATAAAGAGACTAGAGGGATGTATTTAGAATAAATATATATATTTTATATATATATATATATATATACCTGGTGTGGTTCTCCTTCCATTTGGTAATTCCTGAGATTATAGACTGGTAAAACAAGCTGCTTTACATTCCTTCAAGACTTAGCCTGAAGGCTGCTCTCCACAGCTAGCACTAGGATAGCTTTCCATATAGGTTGTCTTTAAACCTACCATCAATAAGGGTCATTTTGACTGGTGCAAGGTGCCCACTAGAATAGTGGACAGCATATGCCAGGCCAACTTCTCAAAATCAGCTCAAGACCAAAGTCCTGAGTTTTGGGCACAGTAGAAAAAATAAACTTCTCACATTGGGCATGGGGGCTGTGATTATTGAAACAACCATGAAATACAACTACCTGGGTGTATGGTTCAATGTTAGACCTGGCATAATTGGCATGCCTTTCCCCTGTATTTTTGCCTTTACCTCCTGTTATTTTGCTTTGTGTTGAACTTCGTTTTTGCTGGTCTAGATGCTTTGGGCACTTTGCCACCGCTGTTCAGCGCCAAATTGCAAATGCTCCCTGTAAATTGTTGTTATAGATTGGTGATTCCATGATTGGCATATTTGATTTACTAGTCAGTCCCTAGTACAGTGCACTGTGTGTGCCCAGGGTTTGTAAATCAAATGCTGCCAGTGGTCCTGCAACACTGATTGCGCCACTCACATACGCAGCCTGTAAATGTAAGTCAGACCTGCCACTGCAGTGTCTGTGTGCATTTGGTACTACCATGCCGACCTGACAAGTGCACCCACTTGCCAGGCCCTAACCTTCCCTTTTCTTACATGTTAGTCACCCTTAAGGTAGGCCCAAAGTAACATGTGGGCAGGGTGCAGTGTATGTGAAAGGTAGGACAAGCTCTGATGTGTGTGGCATGTCCTGATATTGAAAGATTACCAAATTCATTTTTAACTATTGAAATGCTATCTGTCCCACAGCCTAGAATAGGGAATTTGCTTATAACATCTTATAAGCATAACTGCCAATGTGAACAAGATAGGGAAATAAAGTTTGATATGCCTGAACTAAGAATGTTAAGATGCATCTTTTAGTGAGGGTGATTTTTACATTCTGGATTTCAAAATACCATTTTTGGAAAGTAGGTCTTTTCCTGCTTAACCATTCAGTGTGCCTCTGCTGGGTTGTATATTGAGTAAGCCCAGGCAGAGAGCTCCGCTCTGCCCGTGGAGTGTGTGGAGATGTGCCTCCTCCGTGTTCCATGGAGAATGCAAATCTCCCCACACTCCACAGCAAAGCGGAGTTGGCCAGCCCCCGCCTCCACCCCTCTATTAACCATTAATTCTACATTAATTAAAAGAAAATTAAAAACCACTTACCTATACTGTGGTGTCCCCGGGCTGCCCTCCTCCACTTCCTCGCCGTCTGGATAAGCCTTGAAAAAACTGTGCATGCTCGCGTGCCCGCTCATGCACATTTCTCTCAAGAACGTTCAATTGCTGCAAGCTTACATAGTAATATTTTTTGGGTCTCTTTTACCTCTGTCACATATAAGTTGGCACAATTTCTATTGTTTAAATCTATGAGACTCTTCAATGTAGCTTTAACCAACACCTACAATTGACTTACTAAATGTTAGATTTATGCTTGTGAATGTGAAAGCAGGTTGATTCTGCAACCATACCTGCAGTGCTATATCTCTGCCTGGTCCGTTCACCATGATTTTAATCCCACGTGTGGTAGCCAGAAAAGTTTACTTCATCGTATTATGTTTTTGACTTTTATTTTACTTGTACCGCATTTGCACTTGTTTACTATTAGCTCACATAAAATTCAAATATGTTTTCAGTTCAGTTCAAAGCGTTATTTCGATATGTGTGATATCATAAAAGCACATTTACAATTAAAAAACACAGTTCATTAACAGTGCATTTAAAAAAGATTACTTATAACATCCTTTTATATTATATTACATAGTTAAAAGTATATTAAACTTTAACAGCTTTGATGATATATTAAAATAAAAAAGAAATTCAGCTTGGATTGAAATCATCAAATAGCCTTCAGCCTAATCAGCCAGGCCCAACTAAGAAATTTAGCCACCCCACACACTAAGGTTGTACTACAATCAGCCTTAAGTATTCTAAGTGCAACGGAGTGGTCCCTTGTTCCAAGCAAGAGGCACACTGGTTTGAGCCATTTCTGTCTTGGTTTTACATAGGCTGGGCATACAAAGAAGACGTGAGCAATGTTTTCAATGACACCTTCACAATTTGGGCAATCATCAGAGGTTTGATGCGGTGGCTTCCACTTGCTGGTACGATCACGAAGAGGAAGGGTACCCATCCTAAACTGGATACAAAGGGATCTATCTCTGGGTTTCTTAATAAAATCTAAATAGGGCTCCAGGCAAATCTTAGGCTTGTGCTGACGGAATACCTCAGTCTGCCTACCTTGGTTTGGGTCCCTCTGTTCCTGATCATCAACCCATGCCCAGTAGGCTCGCTTAGTTTCAGCCTTGGATAGCGATACCCCAGGCTCCCAAGCAGTTGTAAGGCCCGTTGCCAGTATGTCAATGAAGGATTTATTATGAGGTGGGTTATATCAGCTGAAGCAATAACTATGGATTATATAAACCTAGTTCCCAATAGAAGTGTGTCTATGCCTGAAATTATTGGGTGTGAAAACTCCAGACCTGATAAGTCTGGGCCTGAGACACCAGGCTTGTTAGACTAGTTGCAGGGCATCAGCATTAGCCATCCCATTCCCACCCCATCAGCATTCCAGAGGGAGCAGACAATGCTCCCCCAGGACAGGCACTATTGTGCTATACACCGTTGCCCTCCTTCTCCACTTGAGATCATATAATGGGGATGTGAGAAGAGAGATAGATGTTGCACAGATGATGGGTCGAGGAATTAAAGACGGATTGATGAGGGCAAGAGGCTACATGGGAATACCTGCAATGAGGAAGGATCGGTGAGCCACACTGATGAGTAAAGAAGAGTGAGAGAGAGAGAGAGAAAGAGAGAGAGAGAGAGAGAGATAGAGCAGGGGGTCCATGACAGAGCCACCAGGAGCCACACTGATAAAAGGAGAGAAAGTGAGAGAGCAAGGGGTTCATTACAGAGCCACAAGGAGCCACACTGATTAATAAATGAGAGAGAGTAGAGGCTTAATGACAGAGCTACCAGGAGCCACACTAATTACTAAGGAAGAGAGCGAGAGAACGAGGGGTGTATGACAGAGCCATCAGGAGCCACACTAATTACTAAAGGAGAGAGAGCGAGAGAACAAGGGGTGTATGACAGAGCCATCAGGAGCCACGCTGATGACTAAAGGAGAGAGAGAGAGTAAGAGAGAGAGAGAACAGAAGGTCCACAACGGAGACACAGTTATGAGTAAAGGAGAGAGCAAGAGGTCCATGACAGAGCCACCAGGAGCCACACTGATGGGTAAAGAAGAGAGAGCGAGAGAGCAAGGGGTCCATTTCTAAGCCACCAGGAGCCACACTGATGAGTAAAGAAGAGAGTGAGAGAGCAAGGGGTCTATGACAGAGCCACCAGGAACCACACTGATGAGTAAAGAAGGGAGAGAGAGATACAGACAGAGAGAGTGAGTGAGAGAGAGAGCAAGGTTTCCTTGACAGAGCCCCTGGGAGCCACACTGATGTGTAAAATACAGAGAGAGCGCGAGAGAGAGAGCATGGGGTCCATGAAAGAGCAACCAGGAGCCACCAGGAGCCACACTGATGAGTAAAGGCGAGAGCGAGAGCAAGGGGTCCATGAGAGAGCCACCAGAGAGGCACACTGATGAGTAAAGGCGAGAGAGCAGTGGCTCCATGATGGCGCCACCAGAACTACACTGATGAGTAAAGGAGAGAGAGCGAGAGAGAGCAAGGGGTCCATGACAGAGCCACCAGAAGCAACACTGATGAGTAAAGAAGAGGAAGGGAGAGAGAGCGCGGGGGTCAATGACAGAGCCACCAGGAGCAACACTAATGAGTAAAGGAAAGGGAGTGAGAGAACAAGGGGTCAATCACAGAGCCACCAGAAGCCACAGTGTTGAGTAAAGGAGAGAGAGAGAGACTGACAGAGAGAGAGAGCAGAGGGTCCCTGACAGAGCCACCAGGACCCACACTGATAAGTTGAAGAAGATAGAGAGAGATACAGACAGAGAGAGTGAGAGAGAGAGAGAGAGAGTGAGCAAGGTTTCCTTGACAGAGCCCCTGGAGCCATACTTATGTATAAAATAGAGAGAGAGAGTGCGAGAGAGAGAGCAAGGGGTCCATGAAAGAGCAACCAAAAGCATCACTGATGAGTAAGGGAGAGGAAGAGAGAGAGAGCGGGGGGTCAATGACAGAGCCACCAGGAGCAAAACTAATGAGTAAAGGAGAGGGAGTGAGAAAACAAGGGGTTAATCCCAGAGCCACCAGAAGCCACAGTGTTGAGTAAAAGAGCGAGAGATCAGTGGGTCCACCATGACAGAGCCAACAGGAGCTACACTGATGAGTGAAGGAGAGAGAGCGAGAGAGCTACGGGTCTTTAACGGAGCCACCATGAGCCACACTAATGAGTAAAGACGAGAGAGAAAAAAAGAGTGAGAGACAGAGAGAGCAAGATAGAGAGCAGTGAATCCATGACAGAGCAAACAGGAGCCACATCATAGTGAGTAAAGGAGAGAGCAAGGGGTCTATGAAAGAGCACCAGGAACCATACTGACCATGAAGGAGAGAGAGAGAGATCAGGGGGCCCATGACAGTGCCACCAGGAGCCACACTGATGACTAAAGGAGTGAGAGAGATCAGGGGGTCCATGACAGAGCCCCGGGAGCCACACTGATGATTAAAGGAGAGAGAGCAAAGTGTCCATGACAGAGCCCCAGCATCCATACTGATTAGTAAAGATGGGAGAGAAATTAAGGGGTCCACCAGGAGCCACACTGATGCGTAAAGAAGGGAGAGGGGGAGAAGTTTATCTTAAGTGGCCAAGTAAAATGGTAACAAAGAGAATAGAGTGATCACAGTTCCCCTGAAATTTTACATAGAATCCAGAGGGAGAGACTCAAGGAAGCCCCATTAACAGCTGGTGCTCACTGGTGCTGCAGGCATTATAGTCAGACAGCTCCTCCCTTGTTTTTCATTCTTCGGCCATTGTAGTCCCCACCGCCCGAGAGGGTGCATGTTTGCATACATGCATGCATTGACAGCAGCAAACCCCATAATTAAAGTACCTGTTTTTCAGGCCCTGTGTTACTTATCCCTCTACTGAATATCAACTCCGACGGATCAAGCTGGACATTTAAATTTACATAGAGGGTGTCAGGTGTATACTCAGAATACCAATGAGGCATGGACTTGTTTCTTCATCCCAGCTGCAGGTTGGCACTCTCTCATTTGTCCTTCTCCTTTGTGCCAATCTCTTTGTGAATTCCCTGGTCGGTGTATAGATTCAGACTGCAAATCAACTGCTTATTACTTAATTCCACCTGGAGTTCACGGTAGGGAGAAAGATGTGGCCTAATGTCAAGTGCGGTTGACCTCGAAGCTGGGCAGGGACGCTCAATATCCTGTGATTCTGGACAAATCACTTAATCCCCCGTGCCTAAAAAAAGGAATGTGTCTGTCTGTAACGCAACTGGTGCTCATGTAAATCGCTATGATCCCCTTGGGTCAAGTTTGCACTATAGAAATCATTTTTTTTTAAAAAGGGAACCACTGCCTATTTTTAAGAGGAGGGAAGGAGCTGTCTTAATGGTGCTGGTTGACAGTTTTCAGAATTAAAACCTAGGCAGACCAAAATATGCTCTTGGGCTTTGTTTTGGATACTTGGGGAGTCGTCTCTTCTCTTTCTCTTTCCCCGGCCTGTGCTTGTTTCAGCAGGCCCAGGGGAGGCAGGCATGTGCCTGTAACAGTGCTTTGCAGAGGCTGCCAGCAATTAACATTCTGCTCCAGTCCATCGAAGAGTATCTGCACTGCGGCTGTTTCATGGGAACAGGCTCCAGCACAGAAACCACAGCCTAGCAAGTGCTAGGGTAGGGACACGAGGGACCCACCATGGCACTAATGTACCACATACTATCACTTCAAGGCAAAGGAGGGGATAAACATGGCTACTGCAAGCCCTCCTCGCCAATCTCCCTGCAGCTACTTAGAGGATCTCAGCAGAACCCACACAAGTCCTCATAGTGTCTGTGGAAAGTAATGAGCGAAATAAGGTTTTGCATGCAGTGTGGTATCCCATGGTCTGTTTAAATCAGCTTCCTGGAGACAGTTCTAGTAACGTCTCCAGGAAGCTGGCTCATTCAGACGTACAGCGAGTCCTACAGTGGTATGAGAACTCTATGTAACTAGAACTGTCTCAAGAAAGCTGGCTCACTCAGACGTACAGCGAGTCCTACAGTGGTATGATAACTCTACGTTACTAGAACTGTCTCGAGGAAGCTGGCTCACTCAGACGTACAGCGAGTCCTACAGTGGTATGATAACTCTATGTAACTAGAACTGTCTCAAGAAAGCTGGCTTACTCAGACATACAGCGAGTCCTACAGTGGTATGAGAACTCTATGTAACTAGAACTGTCTCAAGAAAGCTGGCTCACTCAGACGTACAGCGAGTCCTACAGTGGTATGATAACTCTACGTTACTAGAACTGTCTCGAGGAAGCTGGCTCACTCAGACGTACAGCGAGTCCTACAGTGGTATGATAACTCTATGTAACTAGAACTGTCTCAAGAAAGCTGGCTTACTCAGACATACAGCGAGTCCTACAGTGGTATGAGAACTCCATGTAACTAGAACTTTCTCAAGAAAGCTGGCTCACTCAGACGTACAGCGAGTCCTACAGTGGTATGATAACTCTACGTTACTAGAACCGTCTCGAGGAAGCTGGCTCACTCAGACGTACAGCGAGTCCTACAGTGGTATGATAACTCTATGTAACTAGAACTGTCTCAAGAAAGCTGGCTTACTCAGACATACAACGAGTCCTACAGTGGTATGAGAACTCTATGTAACTAGAACTTACTCAAGAAAGCTGGCTCACTCAGACATACAGCGAGTCCTACAGTGGTATGATAACTCTACAACACTAGAACTGTCTCCAGGAAGCTGGCTCACTCAGACGTACAGCGAGTCCTACAGTGGTATGATAACTCTACGTTACTAGAACTGTCTCGAGGAAGCTGGCTCACTCAGACGTACAGCGAATCCTACAGTGGTATGAGAACTCTATGTAACTAGAACTGTCTCGAGGAAGCTGGCATACTCAGACGTACAGCGAGTCCTACAGTGGTATGAGAACTCTATGTAACCAGAACTGTCTCAAGAAAGCTGGCTCACTCAGACATACAGCGAGTCCTACAGTGGTATGATAACTCTACGACACTAGAACTGTCTCCAGGAAGCTGGCTCACTCAGACGTACAGCGAGTCCTACAATGGTATGATAACTCTACGTTACTAGAACTGTCTCGAGGAAGCTGGCTCACTCAGACATACAGCGAGTCCTACAGTGGTATGAGAACTCTATGTAACTAGAAATGTCCAAGAAAGCTGGCTCACTCAGACATACAGCGAGTCCTACAGTGGTATGATAACTCTACGACACTAGAACTGTCTCCAGGAAGCTGGCTCACTCAGACGTACAGCGAGTCCTACAGTGGTATGATAACTCTACGTTACTAGAACTGTCTCGAGGAAGCTGGCTCACTCAGACGTACAGCGAGTCCTACAGTGGTATGATAACTCTACGACACTAGAACTGTCTTGAGGAAGCTGGCTCACTCAGACGTACAGCGAGTTCTACAGTGGTATGATAACTCTACGACACTAGAACTGTCTTGAGGAAGCTGGCTCACTCAGACGTACAGCGAGTTCTACAGTGGTATGATAACTCTACGTTACTAGAACTCTTGCAAGGAAGCTGGCTCTTTCAGACATACTACGATTCCTACAGTGGTATTATAACTCTATGTTACTAGAACTGGCTCCAGGAAGCTGGCTCACTCAAACGTACTGCGAGTCCTACAGTGATTGATATGATAACTCCACGTTACTAGATCTGTCTCCAGCAAGCTGGCTCATGCAGACGTACAGCCAGTCCTACAGTGGTATGATAACTCTACGATGCTAGAGCTGTCGCAAGAAAGCTGGCTCACTCAGACGTACAGTGAGTCCTACATTGGTATGATAACTCTATGTAATTAGAACTGTCTCGATAAAGCTGGCTCACTTAGACGTACAGCGAGTCCTACAGTGGTATGATAACTCTACGTTATCAGAACTGTTGCAAGGAAGCTGGCTCTTTCAGACATACTGCGATTCCTACAGTGGTATGATAACTCTATGTTACTAGAACTGTCTCCAGGAAGCTGGCTCATTCAGATGTACAGCGAGTCCTACAGTGGTATGATAACTCTACGTTACTAGAACTGTCTCCAGGAACCTGGCTCATTCAGATGTACAGCGAGTCCTACAGTGAGCGGTATGATAACTCTACATTACTAGAACTGTTGCAAGGAAGCTGGCTCACTCAGACGACAGCGAGTCCTACAGTGATAAGATAACTCTACGTTACCAGAACTGTTGCAAGGAAGCAGGCTCTTTCAGACATACTGCGATTCCTACAGTGGTATGAAAACTCTATCTTACTAGAACTATCTCAAAGAAGCTGGCTCACTCAGACGTACAGCGAGTCCTAGAGTGGTATGATAACTCTACGTTACTAGAACTGTCTCGAGGAAGCTGGCTCACTCAGACGTACAGCGAGTCCTAGAGTGGTATGATAACTTTACGTTACTAGAACTGTCTCGAGGAAGCTGGCTTACTCAGACGTACTGCGAGTCCTTCAGTGGTATGAGAACTCAATGTTAATAGAACTGTTTCCAGCAAGCTGGCTCACTCAGACGTACAGCGAGTCCTACATTGGTATGATAACTCTATATCACGCATTAGCACCAAGTACCACCACTTCCAAAGAGAGTTTGCTACATCTCTAGAAAAATACACCTTCCGGTTTTCCAAGATACGTTTGAGCTACAGCAATGTAGAATAACTGCTGTTTTCACAGAAGAAAAAATTGAACATTGTCCAGCCTTTCTATTCTCCACATTCAGAGCAGAAAGCTTACTAAAGACAGTTCTAGTAATGCAGTTATCATACTACTGAAGGACTCACTGTACGTCTGAGTAAGCCAGCTTGCTTGAGACAGTTCTAGCATCGTAGAGTTATCATACCACTGTAGGACTCGCTGTACATCTGCATGAGCCAGCTTGCTGGAGACAGTTCTCGTAACGTGGAGTTATCATATCACTCACTGTAGGACTCGCTGTACGTCTGCATGAGCCAGTTCTAGTAACGTGGAGTTATCATATCACTCACTGTAGGATTCGCTGTACGTCTGAGTTACTGAACGTGTGTTCACCGGCCAGGAAGCCCAGACTGTAGCGGGTTTCGAGCAGGACACGTGATTTTGATGACACGGAAGCCTGTCTGAGGGAGGTAGCAGGTAAGCGGTAGATACGCAACCCCCAGGTCATACTTAAGCGATGAGTGGAATTTAAAAGTGGCAAACCCTTAACTGCCCTGATGAAGTTGCAAAATCTACAGCAACGAAACATGTCGGCGACTGAGACTCACATGAACTTGGTCTGATGTGAGTCTGTTTTAGTTTGAAGCACTCACAGCCCAAATAAAACAGGAGTGGCCAGTGAGCGCTTCAATTTTAATGTGTGAGATTCACTTTTTTTTTTTCTCACTGGGGTCACTGGTGAATGTGTACACTAAACAGCGATTGCTATTTATTATCCGCTGTGGCACGAACAGTCAGCACATTGTATTTCTGCTGTGAAGTAGAAAGGATTGTTACATGGTGTTTGTCCTTTCCTTCCGTGTGTCTGTACCTTTTTCTTTCCACTATACCGAGAGTGAGCTACTTATGATGAGAAGTGGGTAGATTGGCAATTGCTAGCCAGATAACCCCATTGATGGTTCTACCGTGAAGTGTTCACTCTCTTTCTCCACAATTTTTTGTGGTATGGGTGATGGTTGTTTGGCAATTTTTAACTTTACCTTGTGTGTACTTTGACAAAGAGTGACACTTGCGCAGGTATTAAGAGCCCTGATACATCAGGAAGGGGGTAGTGATATTATTATGCACACACCTATATGAAGCCTGCAGTTTAGCGAATAAGAAGAGTGTCTTGAGGAACAGGCCACATTTTGTTTGGCAGTACGTCTGAGTGAGCCAGCTTCCTTGGACAGTTCTAGTAATGTAGAGTTATCATACCACTCACTGTAGGATTCGCTGTACAACTGAGTGAGACAGCCTCCTTGAGACAGTTCTAGTAACGTAGAGTTATGATACCACTGTAGGACTCGCTGTACGTCTGAGTGAGCCAGCTTCCTTGGACAGTTCTAATAATGTAGAGTTATCATACCACTCACTGTAGTACTCGTTGTACGCCTGAAAGAGCAAGCTTACTGGAGGCAGTTCTAGTAATGTAGAGTTATCATACAACTGTTGGACTCGCTGTACGTCTAAGTGAGCCAGCTTACTGGAGACAGTTCTAGTAACATTGTTATTATACCACTGTAGGACTCGCTGTACGTCTGAGTGAGCCAGTTTATGGAGAGAGTTCTAGTGATGCAGAGTTATAACACCACTGTAGGGCTCGCTGTACGTCTGAGTAAGCCAGCTTCCTTGCAACAGTTCTAGCATTGTAGAGTTATCATACCACTATAGGACTCTCTGTATGTCTGAGTGAGTCCCTTTTCTGGAGACATTTCTAGTAACGTAGAGTTCTCATACTACTGTAGGACTCGCTGTTCGTCTGAATGAGCCAACTTCCTGGAGACAGTTGTAGTAACGTAGAGTTATTATACTCACTGTAGGACTCGCTGTATGTCTGAATGAGCCAGCTTCCTGGAGACAGTTCTAGTAACGTAGAGTTATTGTATCGCTCACTGTAGGACTCACTATACGTCTTAGTGAGGCACCTTCCTGGAGACAGTTCTAGTAACGTAGAGTTATCATACCGCTCACTGTAGGACTCGCTGTACATCTGAATGAGCCTGCTTCATGGAGACAGTTCTAGTAACGTAGAGTTATCATACCACTGTAGGACTCTCTGTACGTCTGAGTGAGCCAGCTTCCTGGAGACAGTTCTAGTGTCGTAGAGTTATCATACCACTGTAGGACTCGCTGTACGTCTAAGTGAGCCAGCTTCCTGGAGACAGTTCTAGTGTCGTAGAGTTATCATACCACTTTAGGAATCACTGCCGACAGGTCTGGATTGGGGAACCAAAGCTTGGCTGAAAGGTTTTATCACACCAGGTCCAACTTTTATTGAGCCTGCTGGCCCGACCACCTCAATGGGATTTGGGTATGCTCTCCTCGCAAGAAAATGTAGAGTGAAATTAAGTGTTTTCAACACATTTTCCAAGTATGCTGACAAAATGTCATGCGTTTTAAATCACACTTGAAGACCAGTGCACAACACCAGCATCTAAAACATTGTAAGAGCATGCACTGGCAAAACCACTAGGTCTGAGCTATTATGGGTGAATGTGTCCACATGTAGTACGTGCGAATATGGTACACATGCAGCCACAGATGAATACTATACATGAGCTGGTGCCTTAGGAAGAAATTGCCCTGTGGAAAGTATCGGTTTCATTTCTTTTCAAAACAACGCGAGTGAGAGTGTCAGGGCGGGGTCGTGGCTGGTGCTGCAGATCAGTTGGGCACAGACAAGAAGGAATGGTTCATTTGGTTACAGTCCTGATATAGCTTTCTGACTACCTGGGATTTTTTGCGTCCCTGCTCGTTGTGTTCCTTTTGCGAATTTTGGCAAATACGTTTAATTTTATCGCATTGGTTTGTAAAATTCAGCAGCGTTTTGAAAATGTAGGCGGATCACTTCACCGTAAGAAACATACTATTTGTCACTCTAGTGCAGGACCAGAGATGACCCTAATCTCAGGATAGGGGGTAAACTTCTCTAGCACTCCAGTTCCTCACTCTATCAATACCATTTACTATCTATCTGCCCACTTCCTCCCCTGGCTCCTCCCCTTCCTTCGCCTTGCTCCACCTTGGAAGCACATTTCCCCAGGGGACGGGGTCCTAATGCCCTAATGCGTCATTATTCAGTTACGACTTCATACTATCTTGTCAAAAGAAAGTGCCATATACAGCTACTTCCTCTCCTTCTATACATTAAACACGTCTCTTAAGTACTCATAACTCCTTCCTCGTAGAATGAAGGAACTTCGGCTTATTTTACATTTTCAAGTGGACAGAAAACAATCAAAGCTCCTTTCCTGCATAGGCCCTGGAGTGATAATGAGCTGGAACATTACCAGAACTGTAGAAATATAGTCTTAAACACCATCATAATGTCTAGTCGCTTTATGAAGCTTGAATTGGCAAGAGTCTTGCATGAGACTCTTTGGAAGCAGCCATTCTGGTTTTCTCAACTCCGAGTACAGTATTTCTCATCAATATTATCAGATGGATGTCGCTCTCTCAAAGGCAATCCTCAGTAATTGTGAATTGTGTTCATCCCTGCGCAAGCCATGAATTCCGAGTGAACCATGTTTAAAAAAAGCATGCCTCAAAGATGTAGCTAGGCTGAAGCAGTTTCCATCAAATTACCGAGACAACGTAGGGGAGTTTTAATGCCTAATTTGCTCACTTAGGGCCATATGTATCAACATTCCATTTTGCGATTCTTAAATAGCGATTTTTAAGGAATCGCTGTTTAGAAATCGCAAAATGGTATGTATGAGGAAAATTGCTTCTTTTTAGCGATTCCTTAAAATTCCATAGTTGCGATTAGCAAATTGCTAATCGCAATTAAGGAATAATTTCCCATTCATTCCTATGGGCCAGGAGGCCCATAGGAATGAAGGGGAAATTGCGAATCGCAATTTGCTAATCGCAAATTGTGAATATTTTCAAGGGTGCTGTGGTGTCTCAAGAACACCCTGCTGCACCCCTGAAAATGACATGTGTGCGCATATGGTGCACATACATGCCCTCAGGGCATGTATGAGGGTCATATGGCACCTTTTGATTAAAAAAAAAATGCTTTTTTAAAAGAATTTGCGATTCCTTAATGGCATTTTTGAATGTTTTTTTCCTGATATTACATTTAAGGAATCGCCAAATGTGCAATTCCTTAAATGCAATCTCAAAATAAGGAATGGCAAATTTAGCGATTCCTTATTTTGCAACAAAAATGTTTCATACATACCATTTAGCGAAAATGGGTTCGCAAACGCCGGAATTCTGCGAATTTCGGCGTTTGCGAACCCATTTTGCCTTGATGCATATGGCCCTTAGTTCAGTGTTATGCTTCTTAAAAGTCAATTTGTTTATTAAAGCTCACCAAGACAAGAAGTCCACAAACATCTCTCTGATTTAAAATGTGAGATCTGCAAATTACTATGAAAAAGTTCAATAGAGGAAATACTAGCGACCCAAAGTAGAAAAGGTTTTTATTCTAGGTTTTTCCTTGTGCTCAAAAAGAATGGGGGAAAATGTTCGCAACCTCAACACATCTTTAAAGAAACAAGTGTTTCAGATGACAAATTAGCCTTTATAAGTCGATCTAGAGAATTCTATTTTTCAATGCTCCATTCACACATGTTCTCCTAAACTTCATGATGGATAGATAACTTTATCAATTAAAACCTTTATATTTGGCCTCAAATAGCCCCTCACACATTATAAAAAACATAGGTCAACTTCGAAATAAAAGAGATAGCAGTTTACGCCTACTTGGACAGTTGGATCAATAGACTTCTCTCAATCTCTCAGGCCCTGCAAGCAGTCTGGACAATATAGTGGAGAAGTGTGGCTCAATGGTATGGGCCGGGATGCCCGCCACCCCTTCCAACACCAATCCCCATGGGAGGAGACAGACACAGATTTGAACTTTTGGAAGGCGGGGGGGGGCCTCACGACCCCCCCCGGCCGTATTTATTAAACTATGAAACAAAATTTAAAACTTTAAATTAAAACGTTTCATGTATCAAGTACAAATTCAACTTCAATTACATTTTGATGAAGACAGGTATTCAGGCTAACCTTAACAAATCTCTAATACAAAGATTTCCTAGCCGAGTCTAACATCATGACAAATGCATTACATTCGAATTTGTACAACCTAACATTAAGGGCCAACGGCAAGGTCTTAACCGGTGTCAGATCCCTATCACCAACTTCCCGCCCTCACGTGTGAGTGGCGCAGGCGCAGAGGACTTTACCCTCGCAGCCAACTGTAACTTCCCTTGTCGTGGGGCCCCCTTTCACTCGACGCCATCTTAAGGTCGTCCGAGTTCCCGTGCGAGGTATCCGTAAGAAGGACAGCGTGGACTCCCCCCCCCTTTCCCTGCACTCTCTTCCGCCGGAGCGGATATCCGGCCCCCGGGAAATTCTGGGGAGGGGAATATAGCCGTCTCCCCCTGGGAGGGGCCTATGGCCGTCTCCCCTGGGCGACCCATCCGCAGTGGGTGCCGCCCCCCATGGGAGGGGCCAATGGCCGCCTCCCCCCGGGCGCTCCCATCCATAATGGGTGGCGCCCCCCTAGAGACCTTGAAATCACTGCTCACCGATCATGACCTTACCGCCACAGGCCAGATAGTTGACCGACTATCTGGCCCCCCCACACCTCCTATAGGTCATGTCTCCTCAAACCCACTAACCAAGATAACATGTCTCCTATCAGTAAGTCATTACCCACCCTGGACAGGTGTACCCCATCATCAGAATAACAGTGATCGCCCCAGATGCACCCATGAGATATGCTTTGGAGATGAGCAGAGCAAAACAATTTCTCCATTTTATTGTTGACCCTCTTTACCGAATGGTTCAACGCTGTCGTGGACAGGCCACCCCGCCACACCCTCCTGGGAATCATGTGAGACCAGGCAATCGAACATCCTGGGAGCCTTTTTGCTAACCAGCTAACTACCGAAAGTATGTGCTCAACTAGAGCTCGTCTGCCCAGTCTTACCAAGTCATTGCCCCCTATGTGCACTATGACTACAGATGGCGGTGACCTGTGCGGCCCTAATAATTCCTCCACAAAACTTTGCAGTCGGTCAATACAGAGGCCGCCCTTCCCATGGAAGGACACCTCGAACCCATATTCCTCAGATGTGTGGATCGCATCACCTGTCTTGAATATGTCCCCGGCACGCCTCAAGTATGAGTGGCCCACGACCCAGACCACACGATTTCCATTCCGTAATCCTGTTGCGGTGATTAGCTGATACTGGGCCGGTCCCAATTTCCGCCCTGCGTCACAGGCTTGTGAAACTGTAATCCAAACAAAAGACAACAAGCGTGAGTACACTTCATCAGTCATTTACAACATGTGCAGTCGCACATACCTCTTGAAACAATTCGAAGACCAACGGCCTAACTGTTTCATCTCGTCTGCCTGCAGACCTAGAGCCGTAGCCTCTGTGGCGGCCCCTATTCTGAATGAATGAGTCCCAAAATCACTCGAGTTCAAGCCCGCTGCTGCAATCGTAATTGCCAGCACCCTCTGAAACTGAAATCTTGTCAACGAGGGTGCCGTCCGTATGTCGCAGCAGGGCCCCCCCCCCCCCCCCCCCCCCCCACGTTGTCAACCTTTTTTCTAGGTAGGCCTCAGCATGCCTCACTGGACAACCGGGACTACCTGGAGCGCGCTGCAACACAACACTATTCCCCTGGGCCACATGGTCCGTTTTTGACCTGGCTATCGAGATCAGCAGAGAATCCCCCCTTACTTGGATGTGATCCCTGCGTAGACCTCCCTCCGTATCTCTCTTATTTGTCGCCACTAGTTCGCTCACCCGCAGGGCCCCATAGAACGCCAATGCGAACGCTGCCCGGAATAGTATTACCTCGCTAGGCGAGGAGCATGTCTCTTCTAGTTTAGCCAGCAAGGTGGTCAACTTATCAAAACCTATTGGGTGCCTGTTATCCTTTCTGCAACCCTCTAAGCGCCGCCAGGCGCGCAGAGCCTTCCTGACTAGAAAGGAGTCCGTCGGGTCCCTGATCCTATGGAGCTGTGCCATAAATGATATGGCAGCCTTATACTGGATTGCGGTTGCCGCCGACCGGCCTTCTCTATGAAGTGCCACTAAAAATTGGACAAAGGATTCCTCCTGCCCCCATCTATGCTCCCCTGCCGGCCCCAAAAAGGCGCAGTATGAGCGGAACGCCCCTTCATAAGCTTTCCTTGTCCTGGGCGCTAAACTGGCTGCCACGAGGTTTTGTAGTCCGGGGCACCGATTTGCCATAGTGCTTCGGGAAATGGGGCCGCCACTAGCTCCGCTGAGGGTAAACAATCCCTGAAAGCCTGCATTTTGAAACGAGAGAGCGCATCACCTGCATTATTCAGTACAACCGGCACATGTCTTGCCCTGAAATGTACGTTTAGTCTCATGCATCGCAACACAATCTCTTTCAACAATCGTAATATCCATTTGCAGCGTGCTGCCTGCTGATTAATGCACTCAACCACAGTCATGTTATCGGACCAAAATACCACAGAGCGGTCTCTGAAATCTTCCGGCCATGCCAACAGAGCCACCCAGATGGGGAACAGTTCTAGAAAACCAATATTACTCGTCAGGCCATTTGCTTGCCACCACGCTGGCCATCTTTGTGCCAACCAGCAGTTTCCGAGGATCGCACCAAACCCCACGCTGCCCGCTGAGTCGGTCCACACGCCTAGTTCCGCCAACGAGGCTGGGGGTCTGCTCCAGACCACTCGGCCGTTGAAGTCCGCCAGGAATGCCAGCCAAATGAGCATGTCCTGGCGAACCTCCGCCGACAGTCTCGTGCGGTGGTGTCCTTACCTGAGGCGTACCATGGACTGGGAAATGGATCGCGAGAAAGGGCGGGCCATCGGTATCACTCTTAATGCAAAATTAAGCTGACCCCACTGTCTGCTGCAATTGGTGCATTGTCACCTTCTCGGTCCGGAGACACTGCAACAAGGAAGCCCTAAATTTGGCGATCTTCTCCGCCGGCAGGCGGAAGCACCCCTCCACAGAGTCTAGTTCTATGCCCAAAAACTCCAGGGAGGTAGTCGGCCCCACTGTCTTACCTGGCGCCAATGGAACCTCGAAACCCCGCATGCACACGCAGAAAACCTGCAATGCCCGTGCACAGTCCCGAGTGCCCGCTGGCATCACATGTTGGTGCCCTGTGGCCTTCGTGAACACCCACTCCAGAAAAGAGCTAAACATTTCAAAATAGGCACACAAAATTGAACAACCCATTGGCATGCACATATCCATGTAGTATTTCCCCAGAAACGTAAAACCTAACAAGCGCTGATCTTGGGGGTGCACCGGAAGCAACCTGAATGCAGATTCAATGTCTGATTTTGCTAACAAAGCGCCGGGACCCAAGCAATTCAACAGCACCACTGCGTCATCAAAAGATGCATACTTTACACTGCAGACCTCAGGGTCGATCGCCTCATTGACAGAAGCCCCCTTAGGTGCCGACAAATTGTGAATGAGTCTGTACTCCCCCGGGTCCCTTTTTGGCACCACCCCTAATGGGGAGCACACAAAATCAGCCGTTGGTGGGTCACCAAAAGGTCCTGCCACTCGCCCCAAGCTAACCTCCTTGGCGATCTTTTTGGCGGCAACTGTCGGGTTGTGCTGAATGGACAGTTGGTTCTTACAAGAAGCGGTCCCTCGAAAATCACCCGCCGGGATCCTGAAGCCATATGAGAAGCCATCTCGCAGAGTCCCGGCGGACGCATGATCAGGGTATCTGTTCAGCCAAGGGGTCAAAGCCAAGATATCTACGGGCGAAGATGTGTACTTCCGGGGCACCGTATCAATCCTGCTTGGTACCCCCTTTGCCTCCTGTGCCATTGACCCTGGATCGGCAGCTAGTTTCAGGGTGTGAGGTGTTACCACAACCAGAGCACGTGTGCCGGAACCTACACGTTCCTTGCGGCCTGTTACACGTTCCCTTATTGAAACCTCAACACACCCCTCGCTTACTTCCGTTCCCACTCGATCTAGGCTGAGACTGCCCCCCGTAGCTCGGACGAAAGGGCTGTGACTGCCTCTGTGGAAATGCCCTGGAGCCATTCGTGCTTGACCCGGAACCACCCGCTGATCCTGGCAAGAGCTGCGCATGCCATGATACCTTATCCAGACAATCCCAGGTCAAAGCCTCATTAAACTCTTTCGCTTTTCTAAAAGCCACATCATACCCTTTCCACTCCTCACCTCCATACTTCTCATGGAAGTTCGTGATCCTGCTCTGATAACAAGCCAAGTCACTCAACAGTTCTGGTGTATGTTCAGCGATAATAGCCACAAAGATAGAAAAGGCCCTGATCCAGTTCATCATTGACTCCTCGACCCTGAATTCCGCCATCTTTGCCCGCCATACACTGGGGTGCCATAAATCCTTCTGGGTCTTGGCATATTCTAGCTCTCGATGATCAGTCAACAGTGAAACAAGAGGACGCTTCCTTGGATTCCCGCGCCTTTTATCCAGCAGCGGGAGGGCGGGCCGCACCCCCAGCACGCCCATCGGTACACGGACTTCCGTGCTCTGGCCACGCCGCTTTGGGCATACCGGCCGGGACACGCCCCCCGCCCGCAATGGTTTCCCGGGGGATCCGGGCACCCATCCATACGTTCGTGGTGACCGAGTGGTCTCCCCTTTCCATTAGAGCGGCAGACCCTGATGCGGAGGTCTAGCCCGGGACCAGGGTTCAATTCCCTGCCTCGGCGGGTCTTGGGCTCAAAATTCCACAGACCTGATAATTCTCGCCTCAGTGCCTATTCCAATCATGGTGTCCCACTCTGCAACTCTGGGCAATAGCTTTCTTAATCTCCACAACGGCCCCCACAGGATGCCTGGCCTACGCCTTGGGGTGCCCAGGAGTGGACGCCTCACAGGGAAAGCCAGGATGGGTTCCACAGCGGTATTCGTACAAGCGCCTTGAGACCCTTGCGGGTGAGTAGTGCGCTATACAAGTATCAATTTACATTTACTGCAGGTTTGCTCAACATTTGAGCTGGTGATATACGAGGGAGAAAAAACACTTATTATTTTTATGACCGACATCTATCTTGGTTGCCCGAATTATAACGAGAAACAAAAAAGAAGTTCCATCTAAGGAAAGAGGTCTCGGGCTCATGACGATAGCATATCTAACACAGTTACAAATGTGCCTACAATAAGAAAGTTTAAGTACTCTTCCAGCTTATTATTATCACCACAACGTCAACTACTAATGTGATCTATTCTGCAAGAGAAGGGCAAATATGGCAGACTGGTAAGACAGTCACTCCCAGCCACTCCCCCGATGAAGATGTCTCGAGTGATGGTGAAGCACCATAAATATATTTTTAGAACAACCTCTTTCCTAGTAAAGCGCACATCTATTCCTAACAATGTTTATAGTAACAGTCTGGAGAAGGACACTTAATAAATCTATATGCCACTGAATTACAGTCTGCAGTGGGTGCCTTGGTGCACAAAAATGCCTTGGAATGCACAGACATATGATTTGCTCTCAAGCAAAGAATTTGCAAGCATTAGGCTGCCGAGACAACACAACTACAGAGGATTATACAGTAAGCAGGGAATAACAAAATCTCTCCAGCAGTCATCATATGCCCATTTACTATGTCATTGGGCCAAAAACACAGCATGAACATTTCAGGAGAGCATGTGCAGTCCAAAATACAACTCCTTTGCAGGTGCTCTGAGCAGATTACAAATTACCTACCATGAAGGGGAACTAGACAAAAGATAATTCTCTCTAATTTTGAGATGTTGGGGCATCGCATGATGGTAGCTCTTTGTACCCATTCAGAACAACCAGTTGGTGACAGTTTCCCGGGTCTCGGAGGAGGCCTTATCCATGAATTTATGCAGTATTTTTCGTTATTATTCTCCTAATCCCTAAAGTCTGCGTACAATGAAAAATGAACTATACATGGTGACCCTTATAGCAACAGCCGGACTCAGACAGCACAGGTACAGGAACTGTGGGATAAGTTGTTGGACACTCCAATACCTTTCAATTCGTCTCTTGAATTGCTGTCACCATGCAAGGGTCAACTATTAGATCACGATCTCACAGAATGACTTGTCAGGTAATTAGGGCCTTATATTCATAAAAAGCAAATAAGTGGGCGCCGTTTGCACACTGACATTTCCTAAATGCATTGTTTTTTCCTGAACCAACAAATGTTCAAGCGTGTTGGTTTGCAAAATTCAGGTTCTTAGGATGTCGCATTTCAGCCTACTTCATTAATATACATATGGTAGGTTCTAAATTGCAACCCAATACGTTATGTAAAAGCAATCACAGACATGGTGGTCAGTTTGTCTTTTAAGTAAAGCAAACTTTTCTTTTCAACGCAACCTGTTTCCTTAAAGGGAAACGGGGTGCATTTGAGCTAAAAAGATAAGGTAAAACAATGAGTAAATAGTGGTCCCAAGGACCATTGCCTACTCGCAAAAAAATATTTTTTACAACATTCACAAACCCAGATCCCATATTCGTTAGTTCGAAGGAATCCCCGGAAGTACAGTAATCCCATGTAATAGGCATGCAGGTGCTACTAGGCTCTGCAATGGAAGCCCCAATTACCTTGTGTAAGTGGTAGGAGTGCAGGTGTGCTGTATCGTATGTGTGGTGGTGATTGTGTGTTTTACTCCATACAGGCTGCATGTGTTTGCTGACCACAGTTGGTGATGAGGGGTTTCATTCATTTTGTGCTTCATATCCATGCCCTTATGTTGTGATGTATGTTGTTTCCTCACATTTCCAAGACTGGCAGAGTATGCCCAGCAGCCATGACTTATGTATGACCTAACCTGCATTCTAGGCCCTGATGTGTTCTAATGTATTAGGTCGTATAGGGTCGAAACATCGTCAACAACAAAAGAAAGCGAACCATTAACAGCTCTTATTATTGTATATAGCTGCTGTATATTATGAATTGAGTTGCTAAATGGTAGACTTTTTTAAATACCTTGGAAACCTTGTAAAATACTTTCACAACTATGTCACCAATATTTTAGGTTCTTCTTTCTCACTGGGGACACTATGCACATTTTTCTTTTTCATTGTATAAAGAATTTTGTTTGTAAAATATAAAATATGATTGTATCCTACTAAATCCATAGGTGTATGTGGTTTCTTCGCCCACTGACATCATTTTACCCTTTTATTGTGATTGTGCACCTTATTTATATTGATTCTCTTATTCCACAGGAACCACTGTTTCCGACAATTATTTACCCACCCAGGTTCCTTAGTGAGTTGGGTTCCCTTGTCCTTTTTTGCGTGTTTTAATGTATGACATTTTTGCCTTGTAATGGCAGGATAACGAATATCATTTTGGGATCTGCATATTATGTACAGTGATGGTATTTTTATGCCGTGTGCACTTACTTTTACGCACTACAGTTATGACAATTGCCTGGTTGGCAAAGTGATTTTTGATATATGTGATGTCATGACAATTGCCTAGTTGGCAAAAGGAATTTATGGGATTGTGGTCTATGTGTATTATATACAATATATGTGATATTTTCATATAGCCTTGTGTGGAGTCTCTTTTGTGTGGTGCCTAGAGTGTCACTGGAGTGTGTGTGTTGGGCAAACACTTTACACATTGCCTCTGGGATAAGCCTGACTGCTCTGCCAAGCTACCAAAGGGGTGAGTGGTGTGTAACTCTCTTACCCTGACTAAAGTGGTGGGTTCTGCCTCGCTTATGTGCATACCCTAGCCAATCAGAAACCCCATTTCTAACACAACCCTATCTATGAAAGCAAGTCATTAATATGTATTGCAGTAACACAAGTCCCCTGACTCGTCCTGCCATGTTATTTTGTTTTAATTATCCGTACCTTCTGATCCCATCCTGATTAGGCCTAGGCGGAGTTTGCAGAGTTTTACTCAGCGGAACTCTGCAAAGTGCCTGCCTGCAGTGGAGTCTGTTAAGTCGCGCTCCTCGCACTAACTGTTAGCACCGTGTGTTTGTCCAATGCTGTAAAATGAGCACAAACGGCACTACGCATTGTGCCAGAGGGCGCTGCTGCTTTCTGCCCTGTTAGGAGATATTCTACTTGAGCGGCGGCATCCTCAACGCGAGCAGCAGATTTCTCAACGTGAGCGGTCGCCACCTGGCGCGACGGCCCACGTTGAGAAATCCCACCAGGAGGAGGTCTAAAACCCCGCTCTGCATCACTTTGCAGAGTTTTTCGGAACTCCGTGCTCTGCACTGATTGAGCATAACTCTGCAAACTCCACCGGCGGATCGGTATTGTTCGCCCATCCCCAATCCTGATGGTGCAAACTTCGACAACAGTACTCCGCCATGCTTGCATCCAAGATTATAGTCTGTTTCTAGTTTTTGTTTTTCTTTACACTTCCACCATTGACTGCTTCAATTCAAACCGAATTACTACCTTACCAATAACCCAGTCTTACGGCTGATCATCGTCAATGTACATGCTAGAGATGTCTTTCCACCTGTAGCTCCTCATGATGGAGCTCCCTTTCAGCACACCGCAGACTGGAAACAAACATACTAAAGTTGGAAACTGAAAATCTATCTTTTACACTCTACCTAAATGCTGTCCCCGTCGGGCTGGCTGTTGTCCAGTTCTGATTCACATATGTTAGGGTTTTTTTCATTTAAAAGAGTTTTATATGGCGCGAACAAGACCCTTTCTAGTGTCAAAGTGCTTTACAATAATAATTAAAGGATGTTAGGAAACAAATGATATGCTATGTACAGTAAGCGTAGTAGGTCATGCAGAAAAAGTTACATAAGCAAACAATAAAGTCAAAATAATAGACGCTAACCCTCTTTCTAGTCCCATATAATCTTCCACCCCCCTCCAGTCATCTGAGACAGCAGGGTGTGGCTCTTGCTAAACCTTGAATTATAAAGTAAAATAAAATGCACGTTGTGTTTCCACTCCCACTCTGTCAAGGATGCCGAATGGTCAGTGGTGTGACCTGCCTCTTGTGTAGAGAAGGTGGTTGGAATGTGTGATCTGTGCACACTGCTGTCTCTTTGCTGTGACAATCACCCCATTGTCCAGTGTGGGCAAACAAAAAGCCTTGAAAGAGCTGATGCTGAGAATCCTGCCTTGCAGATCCTCCTCCTTCCATTCATTTCATGTGCGGGTCTGACAGAGCACTGGCTGCCTCCTATGAGGCTCGTTAGCAGCTGGGGCGTTGGGCTAATCATGCAGTTTGTTCGCTAGCTTCAGTCGTCTTGTGTATCTGTTGTTTAGTTCTCCAGCGCCAAACAAGAGTGGGAAGAGTCAGTGATATCTGGGATCCTTAGTTGGAATTACATTTCCTGCTGACCTCTTCTGCTGACATAAAAAATAAAATAGGGGTTTACTCAAATTACCCTCTTATACCTGGGTAAAAACACAATACAAAGATAAAAAAAGAAAAAGTGGGTGGCAAGGAGGAAAATATATAGGATCTTCATGCAGCACTATGCACTTTGTACACCGTTTGCTATTTGCACAAGTGGATTTATCCAGTAATTTTTGTTTACTTTACGTGTCTTCATGAATTTGCATGTTTTCACCTTACTGACATAATTTCCATCAGCGCAACATGATTCAAGCCAAGGGATTATCCCGAGATGTGGTTATGATTATAAAGTCTGTTGTCAGTATCCATGCTCATGTACATCATGTGACCATAAACTCACCAATAGGAATGTATCCCCACTCAACACTAGCACTTTAAATATTGCCTTTCCCCAGCGTGCGTCATGTGATCAAGGCCTCTGTGTAGGCCGAAACGTCATGCTGTGTGCCGCTTCCTCGAGGGTACAATAAATATGATAATTGCTCACTGCACCTGAGGTCTCCGTCTTCCTTCCTGCGCATTGGGTTCCTGCATTGGGCTCCGAGCGAGAGGTTGCTGAGGATTGTTTTATATATATATATATATATATATATATATATATATATATATATATATATATATATATATATATATATATATTTACATAGGGAACTGCATATTGCTCTATTAACAGTCCATAGTCCTGTCATTAATTCATGTTCCTTATTCACAACAAAAGACTCACCTACCAAGGACACAGAATTACGCAATTTAATTATCGTAATCTTGATTCAGTTCATCATCATTTTTTTAATTCTTTTATCAAACTACATACATACATTCCTGATGTTGTCTGCCTTTAAGTTAAAGAAGGAAGAGAATTCTTCACAGGACGGCAGTGCATTAGAGGTGTTTGAGAGAGTTTGAGGGACAACTTTGGATTGAGTTTTTATTAACTCGAACAGTTTTTTTGGTCAGTTTCTTGCTTGATCAAGCTGGAGGCTAAAGAAAGCAGTTTTCGAGCGTTTTATTTTCCTGAAGTAAGCGTTTCTTTTTTTCTTAAGTGTTATGAGGTGCAAAGCTGACGGGACAGATCTCCAGTTACGTTCTGCCCGTCTCATCGCTCGTCTATCATCATTTAGAAACCCGCCATACCATGGTTTAGAGATTTTTGAAGAAACATTCTTTAATTGAAGGGGGCAGCTGCGTTGATGATTGAGGACATCGAATTGAGGTAGTGTTCGGTAAGGACCTGTACGTCAACAACGCCAATGGAAGGTAAGAGAAGATTGTGGTTGAGGGAGGGTAGTGAGTTGGGGTTGAGTTTCTTCAGATCTCTCTTCCAGATCTTAGGTCTGGTGGATTGAGCCGGAATAAGCTTCATTTTTTCGATAATGAGGAAAGTGATAATGAAGTGGTCAGACCAGTTACAGGGTTGGATTGACTCGAGTTGGATAGAGTCAGCTTTGGAGATGATAAGATCCAAGATAGAGCCTTTGTCGTGGGTGGGGCTGTTGCAAATTTGTGTGAGGTCTAGGTCGATGAGGAAGTTTTTGAGACTATTTACTAAATAAAGAGTGGTTGTGGTCGTTCCAATGAAGGTTGAAATCCCCAAGAAAAATCTGTGTATGTGGACGTCCAGTGTTCGTTGTGATCAGATCCATGAGGTGCTCAGTAAAGGTGAGGTTGTCTCCTGGAGGGTGGTAGAGACTATGTAGGGAGCAAACAGGGTTAGCTTTGGTGATGATATCAAGACAAAGGTGTTCACAGGAGGAGAATAAAGGTGAACTGGCTGTATTGACTGCAAGGTTGCTACGGTGAATACATGCAAGTCCACCCCCTGTTTTGCAAACCCTGTCTAGCCTAATGATGTGGTAGTTAGGGGGAACTAGAATGTTAATGAGTGAGTGGTGAGGAGGAGTCTGTTAACCAGGTTTCGGTGAGTATGATCAAGTCTAGGTCATGTGCAATGAAGAGGTCTGCAATGTCTGAGGCATGTCTGGGGGCCGATCTGCAGTTCAGAAGAGTGCACTTAAGCCGAGGAGTGATGAGGGAGGAAGAGGGGTCGGGAGTGAGTGAGACTTTTTTAGATTATCGACAACGATACCTCTATTGTTCTGTTTGGAGTATCTGAGGGGATTGAGAGGAATAGTAGGGATGGGAAGATATGTGGGGGTTGTGTGGGTCAAGGGTGCGATATCATATGAGTGTATGAGAGAGCGTATGTCGTACGCTGAGAGAGGGTTGACGCTGGGAAGAGGACGGGTGGTAGAGTTACATGAGGGGATAGATGTCCAATAAAGAGGATTCTGTTTGGAGGGAGGAGGGGGTTGGGTGTGACGCTTGTAGGGTAAAGAGGTTTTAGGGGGGTAAAGGGTGCCTGGGTTGTTTAGAGAATAACTCTTTGAAGGAATGGAGATCATCTTTGATTTGAAGAAGAGTTTTCATAATCTTATCCAAGGTGAGGATTGGAACAGTAGAGGTGTTGGTGTTGGAGTGAGAAGAGGTTTAGGGAGGTATGACTCGGTTAGGAGTGAGATCAGATGACGGCAAAGGTGGGGAAGGGGGGTTGTTGCATGGCATGTAGTGCACAGTGAAGGCAAAGGTGTAAGGGAAGTGGAAATGGCTAATGAAGGGAGGGGAGGTATGATGGTTGGAATATTATTGGGAAGAGAAAGGTCACAACTTGGAGTCAGTGGTGGAATGACTACTGTGCAGGGTGTGTGAGGGGATTCAGTAGGAGGGGAATGGTTTCTGTTTGGAGCCAGAGGGGGAACGACTACTGTGTAGGGTTCCTGGAGGCATTCAATGGGAGGGGAATGGTCTCTGTTTGGAGCCAGAGGAGGGACAACTACAGTGCAGGGTTCTTGGGGGGTTTCAATGGAAGGGGAATGGTCTCTATTTGGATCCAGAGGAGGGACGACTCCTGTATAGGGAGTGTGAGTGGAAGCAATACAGGGTAGAGGGAGGACTAAGGTGTTGTTATGAGATAGAGGGTGTATGGTGGGAAGCCTAAGAGATTGTGCAAGAGGTGAATTAGAAGGTAGGGTAGAGTGGGTTGGAGGCGTGAGAGGGTTAGGGGAAGAGTATGGAGGGGTGGGGGGGCGGAGCTAGCCGGCGTCGATGGCGGACGTGTGAGCTTTCGGCTCCTCGCTTAAGCCCCTTAAAAATCCTGCAAAACTATCCTGCTAAATGCCGAATTGACTGGGTTCGGTGCCTGGTGACCCCCGGTGGCCCCCTGACCCGGTTGAGTGGCCCGGAGCGCCGGTGGCTGTGAGTAACGGCCCGCACAAGATTGGCGGCGGAGAGAGGCGCGGACCAGGCCTGAAGCAGCGGCCTGCCCTGTGGCGCTGGCCGCACGACGTCACCTGACGTGCGGCTCTGACACCTGGAGGAGCCGGAGAGTGCAGCCCGCAGAAACTGGGGCGGAGCACGATTCGCATGCCCGCCAAGGCTCATTTGGAAGACCAGGCGCAGGGAAGATACGTCTGCAGGGACACTATCATTAGTACGCCAGTCGAGGCCAGACCTTGTGCTGGGTGGTTGGCGCACCCCGACGCGAGGAGCACTCCGGAGGTTACTCCTGCGACGCAGCCGCCATTTTAGGCTCGCCAGTGCCACCGTAGCGGGGACTGTGGAGTGTGCGGTACTCTACGCTTGCGGCTTTTGCTGGACATTTCCAGGGTGAGATCCGCTCTGGTGCTGGGCCCCCACCATGGGGAAAAACGATGCAACGCAAGCGAAACTCTCGTTTGACCGCCGGAAAACGAGGGGGCCGGAGTCACAGGTGGCGGAGGCCTCCCCGAAAGGTGCCGCAGCGTCCTCGACCCCTGCGGACCTTAGAGAGCTGCTAGCGGCGATGGAGAAAGGAATCCAGAACAGCATAGAAGCGGTGGGCTCCAAGATCGACGATTTATCGTACCGCATGGACCGCATGGCGGAACGTGTGGACAAACATGCCGAGCGCCTTGACATGGCAGAACGGCGTCTCACGGAAGCGGAGGAGGCACAGACCGAGTGGGACAAAGACCGACGACAATTCGGCAGGTTGCTCCAAGTGATCCGTGATAAGGCCGAGGACTTGGAAGCGCGCTCCCGCAGATCGAACATTCGCATAACGGGAGTGGCGGAATCGACGCAGACGGGCAAGATGGAGCTCTACGTGGAACGCCTGCTGAAAACGCTACTTGGGGAGGAGGCCTTCTCCCCAATGTTCATAGTGGAGAGAGCGCATCGCACTTTGGGCCCACAGCCCCAACCTGGTCTGCCACCCCGACCCATAATTGCCAAGCTCCTGAACTACAGGGACAGAGACACGGCCCTGCGACTGGCTCGGGAGAAAGGACAACTACAGGTGGAAGGTATGAAGATATCTTTGTACCCCGACTTCACAGCCAAAGTACAGGAGGAACGCCGCCAGTTCATACCGCACAAGAAGCAGCTGCGCGAGCTGGGCCTAGACTATGCGATGCTGTACCCGGCCAAATTGAGGATTAACACCGGAGGGAAATCGTACTTCTTTACGGACCCGAAGGAACTGCAGAAATCACTGAAAACTTGGGCCACAGAACGCAAGGAACACCGACAGCGGCACGGAGAGGACTTGGAGGAGGCGTCGACGATGGAGGAACAAGACTGAGGCATCACGCCTGTGGATGCACTCGGAGTCTCCCTGTTGTGGGCTGTGGCCTGGACTCAACTAGAGACAATGGCCGAGAGACGGATGGAGACGCATCACAATGACTCAGGCCGCATTGTTGTTCATGGTCCCATTCACGTATGCTGGTGAGGCGATCAATATGTTATGATTGGAAACGGGTGGGGGGGCGGGAGGGAACCAGGTGTATCCAGCTTGAGGTATTACAACACGGGGGGGCTGTGCGGGGGGGACGGAACTGGAGATAAGTGAACTTTTACACCACTGGTGGTTACTACGCAGTTTCGGCACGCTTTGCCCCTGTGCTTTTGGCTGAGGAACTCCCCAGGGAGTTGGGACTAGTATCGCCCGCTACTTTGGGGCAGTTGTGTTGATGGGGCAATGTGGGGGGTGCTGTCTGGCCGGGTTGGGGGTGGTCAGCTGTGGGTGGGGCGGGGTCAGGGGGGAGAGTGGATGGTCGAAAGTTGAGGAGTTTGTTGTTGGGGAATTGAAGGGCCTGTGGTTTGCTATGGATAACTGGCGAATGATGTGTGGGAGTGAGCGGGGTGACTGTCTGCCAGACTTGTGTGCTGAGGTACAGCTTGGTAGTCCGATTTCTCCCGATGGAGTCAATATGATGTGCTATGATTCAAGATGTCTGCTGCTGTAGTGTCTGAGCACCCGCAGCCGATGCGCGCGCTGTCCCTGCTAACCTGGAACGTGCGAGGGCTGAATGACCACCGGAAGCTAAGGAAGGTGATGAGCTTCCTAAATAGGCACCAAGTGGATGTAGCCCTGCTGCAAGAGACACACCTGCCTGTCCACAGCAAGATGTTGCAGGTCAGAGGGTTGGCAGGAAATATAGCAGTAGCGGGTTTCACCTCACACGCCCGCGGTGTAATCACCTGGGTTAACCCTGCCTCGAGACTGAAACTTACCCCACTATCTGTGGACACTGAGGGCAGATATGTAGTGGCTAAGTGCACGGGGAGGGGGTTGGACCTGCTCCTGGTAAATGTTTATGGCCCTAACCATGATAGCCCGGAGTTTTATACAGCACTGTCAGCTACCTGTAGGTCACACACACACACCAAAATGTTATGGGGGGGAGACTTCAACTTTGTGTTTGACCCCGACAGGGATCGTTCGGCGGGCCCTGTTAGGCGGCCAGTTGCGTCCGCTGTCCACATGAGAGCGGAAATGACGAAGCTGGACCTGGTGGATGTTTGGCGGGAAAAGCACCCTTCGAAAGGCGGTTACACGCACTACTCCGCATACCACAACATACATACTAGGATAGACTACTGGCTCGCCTCCTCCTCGGTACTGGGTGGCATCAGCTCGTGTACAGTTCTTCCACGCACGTTATCGGACCACTCCCCGGTATTGCTCAGTCTCTCCACAGCTAGGAAGGGGATACCGCCATATACTTGGCGATTCCCGCCCTACGCGCTCCTTGATGACGCCTTCCGCGGGGAACTAGCGGAAGACATAGAAAGGTTTTTCGCCACCAATACTAACTCCGTAGATAGCTTCTTTACTGTGTGGGAGGCCTCAAGGTCTATATTAGGGGGATGGCCATGTCCAAACACTCCGGTGTCCTACGTTCCATTAGAAGGGATCTCTCTACGCTTGAGAACAAGATTGCCGCCCTGGAAAGGGAACGACTGACGGACCCGGAGGGAGAGGCGGGACAAGACCTAGCGCCCATGTTGGCGGAATATCACGCGCTTGCGGATAGGGAAGTTCTCTATATGGGGAAGTATGCCACGGCTCGGGCTTATGGAGAGGGGGAGAGACCGGGGGCTCTGCTGGCGCGTATGGCCAAGGGGTCCCGTAAACCATTGGTGGTGGATGAATTGCAGACTCCGGAGGGCACCCGAGTGATTGAGGAGGACCAAATATTGGAGACGTTCCGCCGATATTATTCGGACCTGTACCGTGCTAGGGCGGGGGGTGTGGAAGCCGAGATAGATGATTACTTAGATTACATCTCGATGCCGTTCCTTAAAAATTCAGACAGGGAATTCCTGATGGCCCCCTTTCATGAGGATGAGATACTGGATGCACTGAGTGGCATGCGCTCGGGGAGCGCTCCGGGCTCTGACGGGCTCACGGCAGGCTTTTACAAAGCCTTCAAGGACCTATTGCTCCCTCATTTGCTTGCCCTCTTTGATGCAATCTGCGAAGAGGGCGAAATGCCGACCTCCATGCGGGAAGCGTTGCTGGTCACGATCCCGAAACCAGGGAAGCCCCTGGACCAATGTGGGTCGTACCGCCCGCTCAGCTTGCTGAACGTGGACGCGAAGCTCTACGCGAAGGTCCTAGCCAACAGACTCGCGCTGCTGGTCCCGGACTTAGTGGCGCCGGAGCAATCGGGCTTTGTACCCAGCAGGAACCTAACCTATAATATCCGCACGGTGCTGGGGACGATACAGCATGTGAAGCAGGAGAACCCCGCCTTGGCGATATTCTTAGACATGGAGAAGGCGTTCGACTCTGTCGAATGGCCATTCATGATTAGGGTCCTGCGCAAACTGGGGCTGGGAGAGCCATTTCTTCGGAGAATAGGGGCTCTTTATCAGCACCCTTCGGCCCGCCTGCGTATCGGCGACAGGGTCTCGGCACCGATACACATCGGTAGAGGCACCCGACAGGGATGCCCCTTGTCCCCCCTGTTATATGCATTGGTGGCTGAGCCACTAGCGTGCGCCATGCGAGAATATCATAGCCTGGAGGGTGTCAGCTTCCCCACATACAAGATTGGCATCTCTACTTATGCAGATGACACCTTACTGTACGTCCGGGACCCGGTCACTAATCTAGCACCGATACTCAGGGAGGTGGTTCGCTTTGGGGCGCTGTCGGGTCTCAAGGTGAACTGGGATAAGTCCATTGCTTTCCCCCTGACCCCAGTCACGCGGCCGTTTGCGATGGAGTATCCCCTACAGTGGACGGATGACTCCGTGAGATATCTGGGCATCCGTCTCCACACGGACCCAGAGATCCTGATCCGCGATAACTATGGGGTTGCATTCACCAAGCTTGAGGAGGATGTGGACGCCTGGATTAAGCTCCCCCTCTCCTTGATGGGCAGGATTGCCCTTATGAAGATGGTGGTACTTCCCCGGTTCCTCTTCCTCTTTGTTAATATTCCGGTGGTCTTGTCGAAATCGTTCTTTAAGCGCTTGAACCAAGTCCTGATTAAGCTCGCCTGGGGCGGAAAGCAACCTCGTGTCAAGTGGACGACACTGATGCTCCCATGTGAGATGGGGGGCCTGGGGGCGCCGGACCTGGAGCGCTACTACAGGGTGGCACAGGCGACCCACTTACACTCCTGGATCCATGGAGATGCCCGCATTCCGCATCTCATACTGGAGAAACTATTCGCTGACCCACTTCCCCTACCCGCCACGATTTGTCTCACAACAGACCGAGCAATCGGGCGAATGGACTCGCTTAAGGCGACGAACCATGCGTGGCAAGCACTGCTGAGAGAAAGGGGGTGTCCCTTACTGTACTCCCCGCAGATGCCGGTAGCCTGGGCCCTGTGGTTGGATCCGCTCAATGAGAGGGGGGTGACAGAGGCCTTGAAGGCCCTGGGAGTGCACACAATGGAGGACTTGTTCTTGGACGGAGCGCTGAAAACCTGGGAGCAACTCCCCCCTGTTGCCCCGGCTCCATCGCTGCTGCAGAAGTTTCAGTATCACAGGATACGGTCGGCCTGCAGAGTAATACTGGGCCCCGCGCTACAGGAGCCTGAGGAGGTCCCAGAACTGACGCACATCATCAGAACGAAAACACCGGCCAAATTGATCTCTGCGGTTAACAGGCTTGGGCCTTCTTATCAGGCATTAACTACTTCGGCCCCTAGAGCGGCGTGGGAAGCAGATCTCCAAACCCCCATAGACGATGCTATGTGGTGCTACTGCTGCGCCAACACTCGCAGGGTCTCGCTTAATGGCAGACACCGCTTGGTGCACTTCAAATTTCTACAGAGAGTATACTATACACCGGAGCGGCTACACCGCTACGGCCTACGTGGCTCCCCGGAGTGTGAGCGCTGCGGGACTGGGTCCGCTGATTTCCTCCATTTGGCATGGCTGTGCCCGGGAGTGAGTGCGTTCTGGGAGGAGGTCTTCGCGGAGTTGGGACAGATTATAGGGGAACCGCTGTTGAGATCCCCATCGCTTGCGCTACTGGGCTTCTCCAAGCCGTTGGCTCCTGCGCTGCGCAGATTAGTAGACGTAGCGTTGCTACTGGCCAGAAGGGTGGTGGCTGCGTGCTGGATGCGCGGTCCTCTCCCCACCAAGACGAGGTGGCTCAGGGATCTCCAATACTGTTGCACACAGACGGAATTGTACAGCGAGCTGCTGCCGCCCAAAAGTAGACCGAAGTCCTTTTGGGAGCTCTACAAGGAGTACCAACAAAAGGGGGAGGTGGACGACAGTGACATGTCGGAGGAAGTGGACCCACAGGATGAGGGGTTAGATACTGCTATGGAAAGGAGACAATTACCACAGGGGGGGCTTTAGTGTTCCTCTGGGGGGAGGTGGGTACAGGTAAGGTGTAGGTGAGGGACGGGGACGGGGGGATTGGTGTGTCGTGGCTCAGGGGACAGGGCTAGCGGGGGACGGGTGCAGAATACACACGGTACGTACACGACATCACGCAGGCAGGAAGCGTCCCTAGGACTCCTTCACGGTTCTCAATAGCAAACGGGGTGGGCCTGGGGGGGGTTTGGGGGTAGTTTGGGTTAGTTTTTCCCTTTTCTATTTTTGGTTTTCTGCCCTTTCCTGGTTCATGAAAGACCGTACTATTATACCTCCATTGATTGCCTATTGACTGTCTTGCTGCTACGCTGAGGGCCAACAGTGCGAGATCACATTGTTCTTGATTGAGTTATGACATTGAGTTACGCCGCTGGGCCTCTGGGATGCCGGCACGCAGGCTGTGTATTAGGTGCAGCGAATCTGCTTTTGGAACTTATGTAAACTTTGATGCACTGTACAGTCGAACTGCAATGGCATTTGTATTCTGACAGTTGGCAACGTTTGCAATAAAGGTCTTTTTTTCAAAAAAAAAAAAGAGTATGGAGGGGTGCTGGAGGGTGAGAAAGAGAGGTTGGGGGAGGAGTGAAGAGCAGCACTCAAGGATGGCAGGGGGGTAGGGGATGGGAGGGTAGCAAGGAGGGTGGGGGTAGTGGTGACCCGGAGTGCCGGGAGTGAGGGGAAATTGGGTAAGTTGGGTAAGTTGGAAGGAGGTAGGAGGATTAGACAAATAATCTTTTATAGTGGAGAAGATGTTATCAAATAGATTTAGACTGCAGTCTGTGGATTGAATGAGAATAGTTCAGTTGTTGTAGATTGTGAAGGTGGCTGTGGCGTGGAAGAATTGTGATGGAGTAGTGTACATCATAAGACCGTGTGCGGATTTCCTCGTCGAGGAGATCGAGAATAAGCCTAGGAAAGCTTTCCTCCATTGAGCTCTACGTCTAGTGAAGAAAATGATATCAGTGGTCGTAATTCCATTATGTGTTGAGAAGTACGGGTCAGCAAAGGGCGTTTCTGGGTGAGATTTAAGAAAGTTGTGTTTAAAGCGTTTGGCCGAATATTCGGTGAGATTGGGAGGGTAGATGATTTTGTAGGTGTGAGTGCCTGTAGGTTCCATAATGAGAGCAGTGAAACCGGGATAGAGGGGAAAAGACCTGAGTAATAAGGATGAGAAGAAAACGGGAGGAGGGAGAGGAGAGGCCTAATTCAGAATTTGAAGAGTAAGGGAGAGTGGTAAGATAAATGGTAAATAGAGGAGAAAGGGTTCCCTGGACAAGAGTCAGGTTCCATTGGTGTTGAGTGGGAACACCCACAGCAACACCCATGGAGCGCCCCTTCCAAGCAATGTGCTGCATGTGAAGGGGCCATATTTAAAAGGAGAGGAAAAGTCACACAGGGTGGCTTTTCGTCTCCTTGTAAATATGGAGAAGTGAAATGCGCCTCCAGTATGTCACAAAAAGTGAAGGACTGGTAACGCTGGGGGGTTGTAAATCTGCCCCTGAGTTTCTAGACAGCCAACTTGAGGGTTCCTGAGAGTGGTTCACACAGTTTGAGTTGAAGTTAGGATCATGGAATTAAGAAATGATTTTTGTTTGCACGGTACATCCGAAGTGCATTATGTTTTTCAGGGCCGTGCCTGGCACGTGAACATGTGTTTGTAGCCAGATTTGCATGCCGAAGAATGCGAGAGGGCCTGCTCAGTCCAGCAGCTCACCTCCTTATATAAAACCTTGAAAGCTGTGTTTTTCTTGGGCCATTTCATAAATTGAAAGATCTGCCGCAGTGTGGATGTTGCCAGGCAACAGACAAGGCGACCCATCTCGCTGCATGATTTCTGTGGGAACCAGCGACCAAGGAATTCATTTTTTCATAACTCATTTTCTCTGTTTTACAATTGTTGACACAACGTGTGTGCCTGCGCATAACATTCTGCAGAGAGCTACCAAAAAAAGTATGATCAGTGATCACTTGGGATTGGTTGGTCCTCGCGTGCATAAGAGGCAAGCCACGAGTGTGTTTATCATTGCAAGCAGCACAGTCCACTTCACCAGGTCAGTTTTTTAGATCTTTGGCGGAGGTCATGTCTTTCTGATGTTTTTAACTCTAAAGAGGATCCGAGTAGGATTATTATGTCACACATTGAAATTCTACAATTTCAGTGTGTAATATAAAATACAGCTCGTAAACACAACAAAAACGTTTTTAAATGATGCGTTGAAATGCATTTTTCGTCTTTTGTGGGGCTTTATCGGTAACATAGCAAGGATGCCAGGGGCCCTGGTGCAAGTAAGGTAAATGTCCACTTTGACAGCTGTTGGGCAGTGAAATACAACAATTATCTGGGATCAATGGTCCCCTTGGGGCTCTGGGACCCGGTGTCATTGCATATGCTGCCACAATGACTGCTACGTCCCTGGGCTTCTCTTTTGTAGTGGTAGCAATGGGGTGGATGCAGTCATTTTTCTACAAAGATGTGTTGATTATTTTACCCTTAAGGTCCTTGCACAAAATGTCGGGCGCCTCTGTTATGCCAAAATTGGTAATGCTGTGCTCTAACATTTTTAAAACGCAGGAATGCGCCGTATTTACAAAAATACAGCGCACCCCTGTATTTTCTCTAGCGCTGGAGCTAATCAAGCTCCCTAGAACCAACGCAGACACCCTTGTGTCTTGTTCCAAGGGTGCCTGCCCTGCGATTCTCCACGTGTAACCCATCTAAGACCAGGTATTCCCTGCTCTTAGTTTTTAGTGCTGTCCCAGCCTAGTAAATATGGGGCAGCGTCAAAAGCAATGGGCGTTGCGGTGGAACAGCCACTGCAACACCCATTGCATGCCCCATTCATGCTAAGCAAAGCAAGTAAAGGGGCCTTATTTACAAGGTGGATGGAATGGAACTCCCTCCCCCCCACCTTCGGCTGACCAAGGACCATCTCGCTTTCAGGAGGCAACTCAAGACCTGGTTGTTCGAGCAATAGCAGACCCCTTACCCCAAGCGCCTTGAGACCCTTCCGGGTGAGTAGTGCGCTATACAAATGTTATGATTGATTGATTGATTGATTGATTGAAGGTAGCGCTAAGCCTCGTTAAGTGGCTTAGCGCTGCTTTGTAAATAAGGGGATAGCACCACCAGAACTTCACTAAAAGTGGCTTTCTGGTGGCGATACTCCCTAGTAAAGGTGTCCCCTAATTGCTTTGTTCACTTAAGGCCTTGCCCATGCTTGCGAAGCTGAACGTGGTACACAGGCTTGTGCATCCTGCGCCTATGCAAGCAGAAGCCGAGTCCGTCCGTGCACATTCTGTGATAGTGCGCACTCTGGGAAGCAGCAACCTGAACAGACACACACATGTCTCTACAGACCTCCTGTGCTTTGCTAAGGTACCCTCCTCATCATTTATGGAGTATATTACATGTTTCTGTTATTGGACCTCTTGTTTGGGTTCCGCTCCTGCCGGATATCATCGCAGCTGCGGAATTGGCCTGCAGTCCACTGCAAAAGAACAGTCAGCTCCTTCGTGCTGTGCACTCACCATGGAACAGCCAGGTACTTAGGTGCTCATGAAGTTGGGATATTAAAGGGCTGTTAAGTAGACCATTTGAACATCAAATGACCGATGTAGGCGTTTGCACAGTTGCATCTCGACGTAGCATCGTTTCATTGCCCAAAGTTGCAGTTCTTGAGCATGTCTCCAGTATGAAGGAAGATGGGGCAGGCGTCTGGCTATGCTTGGGGCGGATCTCCATCGCGGAAGCCACAGTCATTGCTTTACTTATGTTTGGGGTCATGGAATCCTTCACAAGCCCGCATCCACTAGGGCATGCCATGCTTTCTGGTGGAAACAGCTCTCCTTCTGATGCTTAGCATAAATCCCTTGGTACAGGCATCAGAAGCAGTCTACCCTAACTGCTGCACCTAGCACACCCTGGACTCAGTTCTCATTCAACAAGTTGACTATCTAAGTGTATCTCGTTTTCACTATTGAAGTTGTGAAGGATTCTTGGGAAAGTTTCATAAGGGTTTTCCCTCCAACCAAGAAACCCTCTCCCCGACGGAAGCTTAAATTTGTGCCAATGATGGACTCTCCGTCCGATTCCATTCACATTGCATCTCTGCAGCTCCTATCTTGGAAAGCAGAGTTTCCTAGCGCTGCCAAATGAAATCCATCACAGTGTTTCACAAAAGTAGGATCGTTTTGTGAACCCATTCTTTCTCTTTCTCAAAAAGAGTCCATGATCTTTCAAGTAGATCAGACTCCACCCTTCAATGGACCGTCTTGCACTTCTAGCTGCAGCCACTACATTTAGGACCTGACAAGGGTCTTCCATTAGCAGCTAGAAAAACTAACCGGGCAGTTTAAGATTAACATGGACTCTGTAATCCCACTGTCTACTCTTTTCTCCCGGCTATTTCTTTATGTCTCCCTTTTCACTTTTTTCCTTTTCTTTCCTGAATTTAAAAATGTATATATTCTTTACCAGATCATTTTGGAGAGTGTTTTTAATAATCTATTTATATTATAAGATGTTAGTATTTGGCATGCATGCATTTTTCTCCTATGGCTGTCAAAATAACCGTTATTCCAATCACTTGAAAACCAGACTACTCCCAACCCTTTCCCACCCTACTCTGCCTCTCACCTGCAACCCTTCCCATCCGACCCTGGCTGCAAGCCTCGCCTCAGACATGTGCCCCTCCCACTCTGCACCCCCTTCCTTGATGATATATCCCCCCCCTCCTACTCTGCCCTTTGTATAATCACCATCTTGTGCACCACTTTGAAGCTATGGAGTTAGGGTCGCACTGTGTATGTTGCACTGATATAGAAATACTTCTCGCTCGAGGCTTTACCAAATAAATCTTCCAAAAAAAGGTTATATTGCTAAACATGACCAATAACAACAACCACTCACTGCATCTACTCCAGCAGTTCTTTTTCCATGGCAATGCGATGAATATTTTCATATCAGGACCGAACATATTGCTGGTCTGATCTCCATCCGGTTTATGAACAGTGATGCAGGGCATTGCCCGAGCAGGCCCTGGCTCCGACAGAAGCTGATTTCTCCAATCTGAATACAAACCTAACTCTGGTTGGTATTGGGTTGCAGGCCGGCTACAGCTGTCTTCCATATGCAGGAAACTTCAACCACCAACCGAACTAGGATTGGTGTTGGGGTTGCATCAAATAGCCATGACACCCATATCCGTTTGCACGCCCATGGGTAACCCTATGAATGATTCTGCAACAGCATCTGTGCTGTGAAGACAATCTGCATAATAAGTATCTTATGTATTGTTGGTGCGCCATAGAATTGTGCAGCAAGTTGACTCCTTCTGACACGTTCAGACACCCAGACAAAGATCTGCAGATCCAACCACTGAATAAGAGCCCACATCGCTGTTAAACAAGAAACTTCCTTGCTGAAACCTTGCTGTGCTATTGTGCTAGCCCAGGCTCCTCATCAGAGGCGTCCGGCACTGGTCAGAGGTAGAGGGAGGGGGTGGGCAAGACGTGGGAAGTAGAGGGGCTGGGGTGATGCAGAGGACACAGGGGGAAGCAGAAATATATATATATATTTTTTTTACTTGCCTTCTTGCCGCTTCCTCGCCTCCGTAGTCCTCCCTTTCTCAGCCCTACGAAAGCACACCCAGGCGACCAGTCAGGTAATCACAACACTGCCTTAGCAGCATTGTAATTGGTCTTAGCGATGTGTTTCGGGCTCAGAGGCTGACTGGAGGCCTGGGCATGTTCTTCATGTAAACTGTAATGCAGCCTGCATGGAGAATATGCAAAGTGCGCAAGACTGTTTTGGGCGGCCCGAGAGGGCCGGCCAAGCATTCACTGCGCCCCTTAGGAGGGTGCTATCACTCCTCCCTGCCACTGACCCTAACGCAAAGTGGCCTGAAGAAGGAGAACATGAAATGAAAATAATACGAGTTATTATTATTTTATTTTTCTTTTGTATCATGGCAAAAAAGCACTGCTCCTCAGACCCCCGCCTGCCCGTCCTTCTAAATGACCCTCTCCTTGACGGGGCACCTGCTTTTCTGACGCCCGACAGTAATAGGTACTGCTTTTGAGTCTGTGAGCAATTTGCCTTCCAATATCACTGTCCGCATGTAAACATTTACTGATGGTGGTTATTGGTTCTACTGTTGCTTCCCTGCCTGTTGCACTCTGGAGTGAAACATTCATTCTAATTTTTGCTAATACTTTGCACCCCTATCTGAACTTACAGTGTTCCACCAGAGCTCCACAGGAGGTAGTGATGACAGAAGTGTAGTGATTAATGGTGCAAAGCTGTGCCAATATCTGCTGGGTCTCTCAGTGAAAGGCACCTCAGAGTAAACTCTGCTTTGACAAGAAAATTGCACTTGGAGATAGTACTGAGAAAACCTTAAATATGACATAAACAGGGGACATGGAGCTCACATTATTGCTTAAGGAGATGAAATTAAGCCTTGTCACTTATGATGAGAAAATTGATAGCCTGCCTAGGAAATTGGATTATTAGAAAACTAGGTTGATAACTACGCGAATTGACTGTACCTGGCTAAAAGAAGTATCTCTGACGTTGAGAACGATGGCATAAGGCCAAAAAGCTCATCAGAATGGAATGAGAACTGGCTATTATTGAGGCTAAAATTGATGGCCCTGCCACAATAATATGAGGATTACTGAAGTTTCTGAAACGCTGCAGACTGAGAAGACTGAAATGTTTGTAGAAGGTTTCTGACAGAAGTGTTTGGACAGGGTACATTCACAGCAGTATTGGGTGCCCACAAGGGAAACATCTTCCTGACAAAGTCCAACAACTAATATTGCCATGTTACTGAACTACTGGGACCGGGTGTGACTTGTGACTTGTTAGAGAAAGAGAAAGCTTGGAATACAATGGTCCAAATCTACTACTATGTCCAGACTTTACAGTAACAGTGCAGGAGGCTAGATGGACTTTCCTGAGCGCCTCTCTAAGTTCAAAATTCAATACAGCGGGAAAGCACTTTTTTCTTGCAGAGGAAGCGAAGAAAGCCTTTTTGAATACCTGCTTCATAAAAATACATGCCAACTCGAGAAAGAAGAGCCCCGGTCAGACAGATATTGGAGAGTGAACAGTACCTCCACGTCAAGAGAATATGAGTTCCTGGGAGGGTCTTGCTTACAGCCACGCCTCCCGCAGTGTTTCGCCAAAATGTCGCCTACATAGATTGTTGGCATTTTTTGTCTGTAATGGACATGTCCTGAACAAACTATTACAACCTTAATGCCTCTGTTCTCTGAGTGGCAATGTCGAGCTTGCTCTTAGCGAGTTGAATCCCACTGGCTTTTGATACATTCTGTAAATGCCGCTGGTGAACTGGGCAGTACTGGTTCCGCAGTGTAGAAATCACCTCTTTTCATTACTCAGGTTAAATGGACTCCAGTGATAGCCCTGGTTCGATTAAGAGCAGAATCTTTGATAACAGGGGTTCCTTTGGGCGGAAAGGGTGGTACATGGGGACAATGGTTATTCAGTTACATTGTTCAGTGGGCGTGGGTGAATCTTGATTTATATGTTGATGCTGTGCTGGGACGCAGTGAATTGTTTTGTTTCAGTAATGTGATGTTAAACTAGCCACCCATGTGGCTGGCACAACTAGCGCGCACATGAAACCCACCTATTGAAATGCTATGACCTTGATAACGGTAACATGTTTAGACAGGTGCTTGCTTATGGCCAATGTAAGGCTGATAGAATAGACACATTTGCATTCACCCTCACAGAACAGCTTTACAATGGAAGGAGGGCACCCAACGGTTGTTCACCCCATATACTTCATTCTCTGGGATGGTGATACCGGTACACATGTATTTGAGGATTACACTACTAAAGTCCTACACTGATCCCAAAGACAGATATGCTGCGGTTCTGGGAAAGTTGGATAGTGACAAAGCTGATGTATACCAAACCTACATCCTTCTGGGTTTTATGATCACATTCTTGGGAAAGGGAAGAATTCTGACTTTCCAATAGTATCTAGGGTGGATATTTTAATAGCATACTTAACACTTTACTTTTTGGATAGCGAAACCGATGGGTAGGTTGTTGGTAATTTCTCGTTATGTGTAGGGATGTGTACTAATCTGTTACCTGAAACTCTGATCACTCCCTGATTGCGCTCTCCTCACTACAGATTCCAATAACCACAGTAGCACATGTGTAACTTCTGCTCTGAGGTATTTGCTGACTGAGTATGAAAGGCTGACATGTGTAAAGCTATCAGTGCCAGATTGGTTCCCACTGCGAGCGTGGTGCGGTAAAACTGTAAGGTGTACATTGGGAAGCTATGCATTTCTGTACTAGCTAGGGTCTTTACAACCCATTGTAGAATATTGGGCTCAATAGAAGTGGAGATACCCACCTTGGAAAGGCACTACTATTTGACGCACAATGAGGTTGCGTTGGGGGACATCTAGGATAAATTTGAAAACGTCCTTGATATAGCTGATGTCATTTTTACCCAGCAACAGTTTTACTGGGATTTGCAGCGTGAAGAGTGGCTTTGGTGTGCTTTGATGTTACTGTTGATGATGTAGAATGATCAATACAAATAAAAAGTACATCATGCGTTCAATAGTATGTATGATATTCATTCTCGTATGACAAGACGATGCTGATCTCATCTGACAGTTATGTTTGGAACCAATGTTGCCTCCTGGAGGATGCACTGCCATGCTGCTAATGCCAGACTGCATTCACTTCCATGCCAGCTCTATTGCATGAGTCCAGTCACCTCATTTCTGGTTGCCACCAGCATCTTTGAATATGTGCGAATGCCAGGAGCGTTTTGAGGTCAGCTGTAGTGACTTGTATGCCAGGGTGGTTTGCATAAGTCTTCTCCTCTCTCATCCGCCAGTCACAGCAGTTGTCCAAAGTCGATGCCTGCACCATACTATTATTGCTGTTAGTATTGCATTTGCATACGCTAGGGATGAGTACTAATGTTGTGTATGTTTTTTTTGTTTGCATTGCAGGTAAAGATTATAGTCCCCAACAGCACGGCAGGTCTGATAATAGGTAAAGGAGGTGCGACAGTGAAGGCTGTAATGGAGCAGTCCGGGGCCTGGGTGCAGCTTTCGCAAAAACCTGATGGGATCAACTTGCAAGAAAGGGTTGTGACTGTGAGTGGGGAGCCCGAGCAGAACAGGAAAGCGGTGGAGCTCATCATTCAGAAGATCCAGGAGGACCCGCAGAGTGGCAGCTGCCTGAACATAAGCTACGCCAATGTCACAGGCCCCGTGGCCAACTCCAATCCGACCGGCTCTCCCTATGCCAATACGGCTGAAGTGTTACCCTCTGCGGCTGCTGCCGCAGGTCTCTTAGGACATGCCAACCTGGCAGGAGTGGCGGCTTTCCCTGCAGTTCTCTCCGGCTTCACTGGCAATGACCTGGTGGCAATCACCTCTGCACTAAACACGTTGGCCAGCTATGGTTATAACCTCAACACGCTAGGTTTAGGAATCAGTCAGGCAGCGGCAACCGGGGCCTTGGCTGCAGCAGCTGCCAGTGCCAACCCAGCAGCAGCAGCAGCAGCCAACCTGTTGGCCACCTATGCGAGTGAAGCCTCAGCCGGTGGCAGCAACCCTGGGGGTGCGGCGGGGACATTTGCATTAGGGAGCCTGGCTGCTGCTACTGCTGCCACAAATGGATATTTTGGAGCTGCTTCTCCCTTGACAGCCAGTGCCATCCTAGGGAGTGAGAAATCGACTGACGGGTCCAAGGATGTCGTTGAAATAGCAGTGCCTGAGAATCTAGTTGGGGCAATACTTGGAAAAGGTGGGAAGACATTGGTGGAGTACCAGGAGTTGACTGGTGCAAGGATACAGATCTCCAAGAAAGGGGAGTTTGTTCCAGGCACGAGGAATCGGAAGGTCACCATCACTGGCTCCCCTGCTGCCACGCAAGCCGCACAGTATTTAATCACACAACGGATCACCTATGAGCAAGGAGTCCGCGCTGCCAATCCTCAGAAAGTGGGTTGAACACCCACCATTTACAAGGTCCCAAATCCTTTCCAGCACCTCTCCCTCCTTACCCTCATTTTTGAAGGATGTACTGTACTTTGCAGAAGTGAAGGTTTTATTTTTTCTGTTATTAATATATAATTATGCAAACGAATGTGACAACGTTGAAAATGTGTATATGTAAATAATATGTGGTTTAAAAGATGTTCCATAGGAAGGTTTTTTCCCCTTGACCTGTTTTATTCTCTTATACTTTGCTTGTTGTATACTTGTTGAGAGGTGTTTTAGTGTGAATTTTAAGCCTGCCGTTTTACCAGCATTGTTGTAGTTGAAACTGACTGAATGTAGACAAGAAGACGTGCGTCATTCTCAGAATGAATTCTAGAGATGACGCTAACTGCTGTTACCTTGGGTATGTTATGGTCAGTGACCTAAAATGGAGTGAGGCCAAAGCACTGTCTATTCAGTCTTACTTCCTGCATAGGGCACAGCGAAGTAGGAAATAATACGAAACAATAACACTAAAGTGGACCTGCACCCTATATTAAGTGGCATCCAGTGTCTGTACCTGCCCTAGTCTGGGAACTTTCAGCTGCCACGGTGGGATTTGGTACCGAGATTGAGGGGGGTTGTTTAGTCTATTTCTGTGTTCAAGAGAAGTGGCAGCAGATCAATTTCAAAAGCTTTCTTTGAGATTTCAACTACTTTCTTCCTGAAATATATTTCATTTTGTTTTCCTATAGAACCTGAATCCGATCTAGCTTTAGCAAGTTTTCAGTAGAGTGTACCACATTTCAATTCTAGAGGAGCAAGTGGGCACAAGTCATCATTTTCCACTTAATAATGATTTATTGGTAAATGTTACAGCTCTGACTAAAGTCCTTAGAAAACTATTCCTAGAAGAATATTCTCCTGCAAATGTTAATTTGCATTTTTATCCTCCCACAACTATTTTAATAGTAATTTCCATGACATTTTGCTAAGTGTTTTCTAAAACGCATCCATTGGTTTGCAATGCATACCTCCACGTTTACCTAACAATAATAGTAAGTCTCTTACTTCCTAGCTCTTCATTATGAAGTCCATACTACATTAAGAAGGGGTTAGAGTTTACAATTATTTTTCAAATTATTGGTGGGTCCTTTGTACCCGAGATCCGACATTACGGGGTTCCATTTAAAAATAGTGAAAATATAACATTGTGGTTGTCAAATTGTATTAATTGTAGATAACTATTTGAGGTCAAACATTATAATATTAATCAAAACACCCAGGCCTGAACTGAAAAAGGTCAGAAAAAGAAGTCCTATTTCGGTCTTGGAAGTACACGAGGGTGTGGGGACTGGGAATATTTATATATGTAGACTGGCAGGACAGAGAATAACGGTCTTTGTTTAAAACCACCTAAAGTGTTTGTCTCCGTGTCTTGAATCTTCTCACTTTAATACCGTGCATCATGGAAGTATTCAAGATGGTGGGACTGGCAGTGATGAAGTCCTTGAAATAGAGGTAAAATTACACTATTGGTCTGAAATCTCATTAAAAGTGGGTTGATTTTACTAAATTTTGGCAACAAAACTTATTTCTAAAATGTGCCCCATCAACTCCATCATTGACTGCACTTTCTTTACTGTACCACAATCAGTCTTCTGATTTCAAGAGTACTTTGTGGTGCATGTTTATAAACAGAGGTAGATAACGAATCTATCATGAAATCCCTACAGAATCCTTCTGCTGACAATGAGGATTCTGCACCATGTTCCCATATATGTCAGTCGAAGCCGAAAACATTGACTTGAGCCGTTAAGCCATCATGATGTATCCAGGATCTTACAGTGGCCAACGGTAATCATAGTACAGTAGACAATAATCAATATTTTTGTTAATTCATTGAGAGCCATTTTTATGTATCCAGGATCTTACAGTGGCCAACGGTCATCATAGTACAGTAGACAATAATCAATATTTTTGTGAATGCATTGAGAGCCATCATTATGAATCCAGGATCTTACAGTGGCCAACGGTGATCATAGTACAGTAGACAATAATCAATATTTTTGTTAATTCATTGTATGTTAATGGTTGCCTCAAAGTACTGTAAACTTTGGTGGCCTCTGGGATATGTTTGCAAAATGAGCTACTACCTCTTGCCAACTATCATACACATTGTGTCCCTTTTTGTAAAATTATAGGTTTTGTCTTCTTTTTTATTGACAACAATAGAGTAAGACTACTCACAGATCCCTGCAATGCAGTCAGTCAGTTGTCATTGTTTTCTTTCTTGACTTGGGTGTCTTTGAGAGAACAGTGGGGGCTTAAAGTGTAGGTTGGGATGTGTATCAGAGTCCTTAGTGGTCTTCGAAGAAGCACACTGAAATATATTTCAAGAAGAAATGTGGTTTTCCATGTAAAGATGGTGTCTGTGATATCCGAGCATTACCAGGTACTGGGTACCGGTGCAGCGGCATGTGGGCACTTCTAATGGTACTGTATAACTCACAGCCCATGTTCAGTGTCTTATTTTTGTCTGTGGCCCCTTGTCTTTATGCTGGCTTGTGCTTTTGCCTTGATACTGTGTGCTGATTCTTTCACTGCTGATGTTTACAAAGCACATGCCTTAGAACAGAATAGCGTGTATCTGGCGCTTCTCCTATGTCACAGAGGCACCTAGTAAAGCTTTAGGAACACACAAAAGAGGCAGAAAATAACCTGCACCGTCACTTCTACTCCTGAAATCACCATGATTGAGTCGGGGATATTTGATGACAGCTTAGTATTATGGTATGGTTCCCCTTGAAATTAAAATTTATAGACATACATCTGTCAAACAGCAATATAGTTGCAAAAAGCACTGTAAACTATTTTTAAAAAGGTTAGAACTGTGGAAACAAATGATATTGATAAGTTTACACATCAACAAAAGCGTGTTTGCCATCTGAACTGAACCCAGTGGATCTAATGCTGCATGCTGGCCAGCACCAGCCATTCGTCACCAGTTGAAAGTTTTCACCCCAGAATACTCATCTCTGGCTCGGGGGTTGTACGTTTATTTTTGAAGCACTGAGAGTCACTACTGATCCCCTCCACTGGCCAGTAGTACAGCCATTACTCCATTTAGCATCCTCGCTGTCTACAATGTGTCAAGGAAAAAAAAACATTTTGTAAGCAAAACATGTGGAAGTGCCAACTAACTGATAGCTGATGTTTCATTCTCTGCAACTGCTTGATAAGTATGTTGCCTTTTAAGAGCTTCTGTTTGTGTATAATTTGTTCAACATTAGAATCAATTAGTATTGTGAATGTAGTTGATTTTACTGTGAATCTTTCTGTGATGGAGTCTCCGCAGCATGGCGCCAGCAGCCCAAGTGCAGTTTCTAATACTCGGTAGTTTGCATGTTCTGTGTCACCAGACTGATCAGTATTTCCTGCATGCAAATCAAAGGAGGCAGGTCAGTGTTGAGAGGTAGGGGCGGGCTCCTTTCATGCAGGCGGTTTGAGCACAGGTCGTGTGTCCAGCAAGAGACACCCTAGCCGTACCTCTCCTTGAGTGCCAGTCGCCCCTTCCAAACCATTGACCCATCATCTGTTCGCCCTCTGAGCTACCCCTGGCAGGCCGCTCAGAGGAACATCCATAGCCAAGCACCTCTCCATCCCGAGCATGCACTCCTAAACTCAATGGACAGAACTCAAACATCTGCCTACCTCTGGAACATGTGGCTGAGCAATTGAGTTTCAAAAGCAGACTTTTACTTCCATCTCAACTTCAACTCATTGATTCCGTTCGTTCATCTTACCAGGTTAAAATGGCATCCCTTCTGCTCCTCACTGTGCAACCAGTTAACGAACACTGCGTGTGATGCTCCACGTCTGACTCTCGTCCTTTCTGAACTGTGATCTCTGTCTTCATGAACTTTCCCCTTTGTTCATTGAACTATATGGACTCTTCATTTCATATTGATTTTTAATGTGCAATTTCCTTTTTGGGACGTTGAGGATTTGAAAGTATTCCGTAACACTCGCCTTTTCCTCCCCCTCCACCCTGCCAATCCAATCTCCTTTCATTTTTAATAACCCATTCCTGCCAAACTTTTAAGAGTAGATTTCATTTTTTTCTATTTTTTTAAACATTGGATTTGTTTTTATTTACAGTTTTCGGGGCTCTAATTATTTACAGAATGATTTTTTTTAAAAGGGAATGATATGCTTGTTTTACCTGAAAAGAACAACGCTGTAGTAAAACTGTGTTACTGGTAATGACTATTTATCGTCGATACTGTGTAGCTGTGTAAGTTTCTGACAAATAGTGTAATTCGTGAAAACCAGTGGTTAGCATTTGCCGCTATTATATTTACCCATTTTATCATTATAAATGTGCTTAGTTCATCATGTACCATCCCGTGTCTCCCGTCTCATTTTTTCCTTGCATGTCACAAGTCTCAGTTCATTTATAAAACATTAACAATGACTACTTTGTATGTAAATTTCCTTCACCATGCTGTCTCCCAGCCAGCAGTGAACAAAAGCAAAGATTGGGACCCCTCACCCCATTGTTAGGTTTTTGGGGCCAAAAAAAGGAAGGGGAGAAGAAGAGAAGGCATAGGGTGTGTATTAGGAGCAAGTCAGATATTGGGTCTTGCAAAATAATAATTTCTCAGATTCAAGAGATCCCCTGCTTTTTTTAATTCCCAAATTCAAAATGTCTGCCATGGAGCCCATACATTTCATCTGGAGTTTAGCACTCAATCAATTCACAACCATTTAAGTTGTCATGAGCTCACTTGCGGGGAGCACGGAACAGAAAGTACACTGGATTTAGACTGGGAAATGTGTGATCTGTGGCCTTTCTGGGCAAAATGACAGAGTGTAGACTTTAAGGCATTCAGTTGGCCCTCAGGGACTGCTTTGAATCAAGGCCATGCCCAAATGTGCTCCAGGCACCGTTAGATATGCAGGAGAATACAGTGTTATCTCAGGTCTCAACTTCAGATGAGGTGGTTGTGCTGTTGTTGTATCCACCAAAGCAAAACCTTGACAACAGGCACATTAGTTTACAACCGGGTGGTTTATCGAAGGGACTAAATTCAATTGGCCACCGGGCAATATGTGTCAGTATTAAAGATCAACTGCAACGCTTTTGTGAATTTACTTTTATAACTTTGCCGGAAGCTAAGATGGCATGGATACTAGTTGTGAACTTGTCACTTTAGCTATATATTTTCCTCTTGCTAAGCCGATTATGTCATCTTGTTCTGTTGCAGCTCATTGTGTGCTTCTCCCACATTAACAGGACATGATTAAGAAGTACTGCAGGTTTGGCTTAGCACAACGACGTGGAAAATCGTATCTTCAATATTTGTTTGTGCCCCTAACTAACAAATGAACAAATGTTGCGCAATAGCTTGCAAAATGATAAGGAAAATGTTTATAAATTTGCACTCACATCACAACTTTGAATGTAATATGTTCTATTATCTATAATTTCTACCTACCCAGAGAACTGTCCTGCCATCAGCATTGACTAAAGTAGAAACATTCTAAACCTATCTTTGAGTCCCTCTATCTTGTCCTGTATTAGACTCCCAGTGTGAAAAACCACCATGGCCAACTCGACCATCTTCTTAGTAGCTGTTTCTTTATTGGCCACATCATGAAATGATGAAGGCCTCTGTGGTGTATCTTAAAATTGTTTTGAAGGCCAACTTCAATCTGCTTTAGTCTTTACCATCTCCTTGGATATAATGGGGAGGGACACTGACGCATTTAATATCAGCTCAAGCTAGTACTTGGTGTAGTTTAGAAACTATTTCTTTTCTGGGTGTGAATTGTTGTTCTGCCTTCAGTGGAGTTGCCTTCAGTGAGGCTACCTACACCACTTTCTTAAATTAAGTGGGATCTCTCTCAGTGCTTTCTGTGGGGAGCACAGCTTGGTCAGGGTTATTATCATTGAGTTCAGTAGGTTGCCATGGGCAGTGTTTGAAAGTCTGAGGTTGGGAACTTTCTACAAACTGTCATACAGATGTTTAGTGGCATCATATGAGAATTTGTGTAACTGCTTGCATACTCCGGTTGTATACTCTGTATGGCAAATACCAGCTTTCTGCACAGTGGAGGATGATTTTGTTCTTTCAGATGAGCTATGTTTCTGATTATCCCCCGTTACATTCACTGCTCGAGTGGTCCTATACTTCCCACTCCTACAGTTTTCTTACTTTCAGCATCAGGTGAACCCTGCAGTTGTTTTGGGAGACTTACAAAAAGAACGTTTTGTCTGAAAGTGAATTAGCCTTATTGTTGCATCACTTTTGAGAAGGTCGTCATTTATCATGCATTTGGTAATAGAAATTCCCTCTAGATTGTGATTGTAGAGGGCTTCTTTTGGCTGCAGTCTGATGAAAGATCTCCTTCAGTCCTCCACCCCTAACAAGAGACAACAGCCCGTAGCTGATCTCACCCTATTATTGGGAATGTATTGTATAGAACTAGTCCATCAGTTAGACTAACAACTAGTGCTGAGGCTTGTGACCAACAGGCTGTATCCAATCTATATTTGATGCCAGTAGCCACTGTGAGTAAACATGGTCACCTTTTTTTATCCCTTGCCATAGCTCAAACATATGCTGATTGACACTGCCACTAAAAAGCTTCCTCAGTACCCTGAGCAATTTATCATTTTTCACCAAAGAATAGATCCCTTTTTGATTGAGAATAATCATACGTGGCAGCAAACTTCTTTCATGTTTCTGTCTGATATGTGTCACAGGAGCAGAATCACAACTTCTGCTTCTCCTCGTATGTGTCGGCGCATTGCCCTTTTCACTTCTGTGACCCTGCTCCCAGCTAGTCAAAGCCGGTGACTCCAAATCCACGTTCAGATGCATGCCTGTTCTCCAGGGACTGATCCAATTGTCCATGCCCGCGGACCTGCAGATGTGGCCACTGAGAAACGTGTGCAGCAGCTTGGGTATCCCTGCCCATCAGTATGTCACTGAATCGCCTTTGTATCCAAAACTGCAATCAGTCTTTCATCTCTTGCCCATAAACAGGGCTTCACAGCACAGTAGGGCCTAGATTCAAGAAGAGTTACTTTATTTAACCTTTAAAATTCCAGAGCTCTAGTTCTAACATTCCACTCCTTTCAATACAAGCATCCCTGCTCGCTAGAAATATCCCAGCCCAATCAATCAAGCAAATAGTACTTGTAGAGCATGATTTATCACCCCAGCGGGTATCCAGATGCTGTGCTGCTGGTCTCAGTTGAAGAGCCAGGTCTGTTCCTTCCTGAAGTGATTCGGAGAGGGTGAGGTGGGGAGGTGGAAAGAGGGGGTGTTCTAGGCTTTGGCGGTGAGGTGGAAAAATTAGCGTCCTCTCGTGCGGTGAATGCATGGAGTCTGTGCAAGAGCAAGGTGTGCAGAGCGAAGGTTTCTGGTTGGCTGGTGGAAAGTCAGGTGGTTGTTCTTATATTGTGGTCCTAGGTTGTGGTGGGCTTTCTAGACATGGATCAAGAGCTTGAATTGGCATCTCTTCTGATTAGTGAGCCAGTGGATGTCTTTCAGGTGTGGGAGATGTGTCTTCTCGGGTAGATTGAGGATCAGTGTAGCAGCTGTGTTCTAGATTGTCTAGTCTTTGCCTGAGTTTGGAGGTTGTGCCGACATAGAGAGCATTGTCGTAGTTGAGTCGGCTGGTGATGAGGGCCTGCATCACAATTCCTCTGGTGCTGATTGGGAGCCACCCGAAGATCGTTCAGTGCATGCGATAATGTGGAAGCATGCTGAGGCAACAGTATTCACCTGTTGGTCCATGGAGAGTTCACTGTCTAGTATGATGCCGAGGTTGCATGCCCGCTTGTTCTGTATGTTGCATAGAGCAAATCAGCGCATCCCCTATACTTGCCTCTTGTTACTTAACCACGTCCGTGCTGCCCAGATTTACCGCCGGTGCTGGGGCCCAATGTTAATGGGAGTGGTCATGACGGAACGGTTCCGTCATGAGCACATCTCAACCGATGCTCATGACGGAAACGTTCCGTCATGAGCATCGAAGGGGTTAAGAACAAACACATGCTGCCTCTTCTGACCCACATCCCAGCGTGGCACCAAGCCCGCTTCTCCTACGATAAAAACATGCTCTGGAGGAGTGTGTATGACTGTTCTTGGGATCTTTAGAACCATGTATGATGTATTCCGGACTTGATTGGTGCAAGCTCTTAAAATAGAGATCTGGCTGGCGGAAAGGCTTGCGAGCTCGTGATTCTCAAGGTTTCCTTTTAGAGGTGTATGCTTCGTATCTGTACATCTAAATTTAAAGTGACATAACACACCAATGCAAGGTATCACACTGCAAAGTCTTGCTGTTGATCTTTAAAAATGGGTGGCACGGTATTTGATAATCTTCTTCTGTCCAAAGCAAAGAGACAACCTGTAAAGTAGAATCCGTTGAGGATTGAGCAGTAATGTGCAACTCTAAGTCAACTCAGGGAGCGTGCACCGTGGCCCTGGCCTTCTGCAGCTTAGGCAGCTCCAAATGAGACGAGTGTTTAGGATAGGGAGGGGTGAATCGAGGATGCAGGGGCCGTAGCTGAGACACAGCTATTTATAGAGCTGATCTTTACTGTGGGGAGGCTGGCGAATACGAATTGCCTGGGTTCTTGCAGCTTTTCCTACGTCTTTTTAATGCATTCTGTTCCAGGGTCACTTTCAATCAATACTTCATTTACTCACAGAGATTGAATGGGAGCTCTGAGACACTGCCTGCTGTTTATCATACAGATTGGACACTAGTTTAGAGCCAAGATCTCTGCGCTTGGGAGCTGTCCCTTCAGCACTGCAGCAACAGCACCACCATCCAATACCGCTTCAGGCCGCCTGGCTGCCTCCTCCTTCCCTCTGCCTTTGTCCCCTGCAGCATCCTTTTCAAGCACTGCACTGTAAAAGGCTGCCTTTCTGCACTGGAGACCACTCTCTGCACTCCGACCTGTAGACCTTTCAGCCTTCTCCTCTTTTATTTGTGATTACTATTTTCACCCAACTCGTCCTCCTTTCTTTTCTGCTGCTTCCTTTTCCGAACAACAGTCCAAAGTGCTTCTTTCTGTGGATGCCATTTTGTCGTTCAACGATCAAAGCAGCACAGTGCGAAGTCTAAGCGTTTAAGGGCTCATTGCGATTCATTGCTCACAGCAGGGCTCCTGCGAGATCTCTCTCCTGCTTCCTCGACCCTTTCAGCTTGCCATCACATCTGTAACACACTTAAAAATGATTCCACACCACCATGCACAACCTTACCCGCACCGTAGACGTAGACTCTTCATCGCATCCAGACAGCTAACAGAGGACCGAAAACCTGTATTTTTATACTGATGTCGCTTTCTAAGAAAGTCCTTCAAATGTTGAATTGAATAATGTGTAAAAATGGTGCTATCAGAAATCTGAACAATTTGATCCCAGTTTTTTTGTGTACCATTTCAAATGTATGAGATTTATTTTTCTATTGGATTAAAAATAAACAGTGTGAAAGCATTACAATTGGTAGGTTTTAGTAATTTGGCAGCGACTGGCATCCCTGACTTGTTAGCTCTTAACCTGCTCTCCGAGTCGTCTATGAGTAGTTGTCAGTAGGAGACCTGGCTTTATTGATGAGTACTGTACACTTTTGACTGAAGGATTTTATTTTCCTGTATTTATTTTCACCCCTGCCCTGGGATTATCAAAACAGGTACCTGCTGAAAACTTGAAAAGATAGTGGTGAAATCTACATATATAGACTGAAATGTTTCCATTTGTCCTCATACAGTGACTACATAGGACATGTTGCGAATACTGATCTCGGATATAGAGTTATTTTGCAGATTATCTGCGTCCTAGTCAGAGATGACTTTTCTTGATATAGTCATCACAGTCTTTTCTTTAGATGCCTGTAATGCCCACCCATGTTCAATGTCTCCATTTTGTGTTAGGCAGGCAAGACAAACACATGTCGTTGCCCCTTCTCTGCCCAAAGAACATTTGCTACCAAATACCCCTAGATCCCACTGAGGTATTGCAACACCAACCTAGAGTGCACACTGAAGGGGCTGCATTACAAACCTTAGTGAGCCTCACCAGGGACATCAGCCTCTTTGCAGTCATTGGAGACGTGGAAAGTGTTCAGTACACCAGAGACGCGACAGTCACATGCATTGTGGATGGGGACTTTTTCAAGTACTAAATGTGTGGGAAGAATCAAAGGTGCATTTTGTTTATATCAAATGCATAGAGTTTAGAAGTAAATTGTGTTTGAAGAAATTGGAATCGAACTCTAGGGTAAATTCAAATGAAAGATAGATTTTGCAAAGATATTTCTGCATTTCTTTTCTTTGACTATCATATTTTAACCTTGATTTATAGAGGCACGGCAAAGGAAAACGAACATAATCAATATCTGAGAGAAGTACACAGTTTGAAATCCTCTTCCAAAATAAGTTACATTGCCAATAAATAAATCTGAGACGTTCTACTTCAACTAACCAGCGTCACACGCCAAACACAATGTCATTATAGTGAACACTGCCCGTTGTCAAAAAATATGGTAGCATATGGATGATCGAGTCTACTACAGCCGTATTGCATACTGTGCTGAAACATGTCTGCTTAATAATGAGATTTTATAGAAGCAGAGGTTTCCAGAGTACCAGAAAGGACGTTTGCAAGAGGATTTGCAAAAAGGTAACCTTTTTGTTGAAGCATATTTTCAATAGAAAAAGTCGTTAGTTTACCTGATCTTATAACAAGGATTATCTTTCACTGCTCCGTTGTTGATATATTTCTGTACATCTGTCGTTTGATAGTCGGTCTTCTTTAAACTGCCCTCTGTACATACTGAACCAACATAGTATCTCACTGTTTTTATTTCTGTATATGTTATGCTTTCCTCCAAACATACAAATTATTAGAGTCTACTCTGAGGTGCAGTGAGCCAGGTTATAATATGAAATAGCAGTAATTTGACACTGTGATGCAGCTCGGAATAACACTTCATTCCGGAGGAAAAGAAAATCGCTCAATAATAAGAAATATATTGAAACTGGCATTATGCACATGCTTAGTGTTCCCTTCATCCTCCAGTGGTCTTTGTGTATCCATGTAATTGAAACGTATGCCATGGTAGTTGTCCAGCGTCATGCAAGTGTGTTATATTGGCACATTTTGTTTTAATACAAATGTTGTTGCTTCCCAAAGGATGCGATTGGTGCATGGATACAACTGCCTGTGTTGCTGAGGAGTCGCGTAGAGACATCGAGCACCATTGCTCCAGGCACCATCGCTGTTAATAATATGTTCATATTGTTAATGTAGCCTGTCCCTCAGTAAGGGCTGCACATCCAATCAATCCTTGGCTGAAGTGAGAGCCTTGTGTAGTCTTCAGATGTACCATTGTGTTTGCCGCACGGTCGTTTCCCTATGACTACCCATGGTCTTTTGTGCTAGCTACTTTTTTGTCCACTACTTTTGCTAGGAACCTGCACCATTGATTCATTACTTTTAAAATATATTTATTCATTTATATTATAGAAGTGTGTTTATCTAAATCACTAGTACAAAAATGTAACTGTGCAAGTATTAGAACAAACATTTGAAATGCAATAGCTCTGCGATATTGGCATTGTAAATGACAATGGCTTTTATTTATGTGTTTTAAAAACCTGCAATAATAAAAGGCATTGTCATTTACAATGCAATAGGTCAAAGTTTCTAAAATCCGAGACCTATTGCATTGCAAATGCTTGTTGCTTGCAAGCGCCCCATGCTGCGCTTTCACGTTAATAGAGGCGAAGCCCCTTTATTTAGACGAGCCGTGTCTAAAGAAAGGTTGCGGCTCCTATTAAAGTGAAGTGCGGTATAGGGCACTTTTACCAGAAAAAGCATTTAATTGTCAAGTTGACAAACAAATGCTTTTTTTGGTGAAAGCACGCTGATTGTTGCAGGAAAGCATGTCGTGCCTGCAGTAGGAGAAACTCATTAAAGAAAACAGTGCTTACAGACTAAATAAGACGTTCTGTGTAACAACCGAAGTAAAAGGGTCAGTCCTCATGGGAGGTTACAAATGAAGACAAGGCGGTACTGAGCAGAGACTAACAAGCCTGTTAACGAACCTGAAGCCAGCATTTATGAAGGACAATGACACAAGCCAGTGACAAATATAGGCGGAGTGTAGGCGGGGCTTCATGTTTATACTCCAATACAGCAGGCCTCGCAGAGCAGTGTATGTGCTGCCTAGACTCGACCCAAAAAGCAATTTAATGTCATGATTCAAAACTAAGGAACAAAAGAGAGAAGGGAAGCATAAAGGAACAAAAACAAGACATTTGTTAAAGGTATAAAGGCCTGCAGAAGCAGATGACCTTTGAGTCTTTTAACATAGGCATGGGAGGTGAAAAACCTTGAACCAAGCCATTTAAATGGCCTAAACTGAGAGGGAGCAAAAGGACTCAGCACAAGAAGACTATCACTGCCAGAAGAGAAACTACAAGCCAGTTGATGCAGACTAATTAAACCAGGGTGATACTTTGATGCAAGAGAATTAATGAAATTGAAATGAATTGGAAACTGGTGGTCAGTGTGAGAAGTTGGCCTGGTACATGCTGTCCACTAATTAAAGTGGGCAGCCTGTACCAGTCCAAACAACCCTTATTGATGATTAGGTTAAAGACAACCTTTATAGAAAGCTATCCTAGTGGTTGCTGTGGAGAGAGTCTTCAGGCTAAGTCTCGAAGGAGTGTAAAGGAGCTTGTTTTACCAGATCAGAACCTCCTGAATAACCAAATGGAAGGAGAACCACACGCGATATATAAAATATATGTATTTATTACTAAACAGTCTCTACTAACCTCTTTATGAGATTAGAGCACAAGTCACACAATACTTAATCAACAGAACAACAGTAAACAGCACAATACACAGCGGGTTCCAGGGGGAGACCGAACCATATACTAAAAAAATTGTATAACAACAACGACTTCACTAGACACAGTGCCTAGAGCACGTAGAATCGCTGGGACCCCAAGGAACCACCCAAAGGAGTGACACAGGGAGCAGTGTGGAACACAGACGCGTGTTCAGTACAACTCTATGAGAAAGTCGTGGTTGGAAAATTACAGTTTAAGGACACTTCAGGAGGACTTCGAGAAAACCCTTTGGAACATAGAAGGTTCCAATGCCCTCACCCTTGGGAGTACCGAGGTACCCGTGTTACCTATCCCAGGGGAGCCGGGTGCATAGGGGTCAAGTGGTGTCGGAAACCTTTGTTGTTTTCAATGGCGTGACTCAAAGAAGTGCTCCTGCAGGGAAGATGAAAAGTGTCCGGTGGAATCCAAGCCTGGATACAAGGTGAGAAGAACCTGAAAGCAGAGGGGACAGAGTCTGTGTCATTTCAGGATGGCCAGGGGCTCGGTAGATGAATGCCCACAGATGTCGGGTGCTTCAGGTGTGAAGATTGGATTCTTGACTCTGCAGCCACGTGCACCAGGGGATGTCGACGATGACCAAAGTCCAGAGGTGAGCTGTCCCATGAAGGATCTCGAGTGCTGAGGGATCAGTGTCCGGAATGAACACCAACAAGCCTTGTCAAATGCAACCCATGCAAGCAGAGGAAACAAGTTATGGTGGGGACCAGCAAGGTCCTGGAGACTCTCCAAGCTATGGGGAGTGAGGGCACCAGGAAAGCTCAAGAGAAATCAAAGTTAACTTCACATGGACCCACAGGCCAACAGACCAGGGACCTTGAAAGGACCTTGAGCTGAATCATGAAGTACAGGCCAATGGAGCACTCGTGGAGTGCCGGCCGGATATCTTCAGTGTAAATACTGTTCAGGCTCAGGACTACATATAGCTCAAAGCACAGCCTCAGGGATCGCCAAAAAGTGTATGCTGTGCAAAAGTACAGTGTGCACAGGGGCTCGGGTTGCACAGTCCCCACAAGGAATACTGGTCTCAGGGTTGCTGAGAGAGCAGACTGACCTCAGAGATGCTCGGGAACCCACCTCTTGTGCTGCAGAAATCTTCAGAGTCCTCAGGAGCTCGGGAGATGCAAACCGGTCAGATGCGTTAAGGTGCCTGCTTCAGCTGGGGAGTAACTCCTTTACTCCAAGGGAGATTCTTCTGTTGTCCAACGAAGTGTAGACATTTGAAGTACTTGGTTTATGCTTGCCTGGTTTACAATTTTACCTGGTTTAGTCCATGTAAAATCCAAAGTCCTGTAGTCAGGATTCCTACTTTATACCCAAGGAAGGGGTTGGACAAACTCTGGGGACCTACCTATGGGAGGGTCAGGACAGAGAGGTGGCTACACTCATGTCCTTTGTCCAGTTTCGCGCCAGAGCAGGAGCAAATGGCTCCTGCAACTGGTTTGAACTGGACTATGCACAGGGACTCCAAATGTGCCCCCAGGCAGACTTTCAGGCACTCTCAGATTGCACCCAACCAGCCCCAATACACTAAATCCTGTCAGGGAGGTGGTCACACCTTTCTGTGACAGGCAACATATTGTCAGGCATTCCCCTGCTCGAGCTCGGCCCAGCAGCAGGATGGTAGACTTGTGTCTGTGGCTGGCAGCATCCATTTTGTGATGCCCAGGTCGAGAAAGCTGGTATCCGGTGTACCGGTGTTTCACATAAGTCCCTCTAGAAGGGTTGAATCATACCTCCCCGCCAGTTAATGGCGGGGAGGTATGATTCCAAGGTGTTTGACACCAAACACTACATGTTCCTAACCAGCCGTTTTAAAGTTAGCATTTACCGCAAGGTTATAATGCATTTAAGTATATACGGTTTGGCTGCATCACAGACAACCCCGGAGAATAGACTCCAAAGGCTGCAGAGGGGCTTTGCTCATGCAGGGGGACTCTCTCCCACAAACCCCAGCACCCCGCTTTCAGGATTGATAAGGCCTGCCATAGGGGTGACTGACAGATGTATATGTGCTGTGATTTAGAATAGATATAAGTAACCTATATCTAAGTAAGAGGTGCCTGCCTCACATTACACAGACTGCAGTAGCAGACCTGTGGTCCCATTTTGAATGGTCTCACAGAGGTGACATAATACATTCTGCAGCCCCTGGGAGGCCTTTTGGGTACCTATGCCTGGGTGCATGGTGTACCACATACTAGGGACTGACAAGGGTACCCCCGTATCCAATCTGGAGTGTACTTTAAGTACATGCAAGCAATTTAGAGGAGAAAGCAGCTAGACTGGGGTCCTGGATAGCAGGATCCCGGTCAGTCTAAGCAGAAAGGGATACATCAGCAAAAAGTGGGGGTAACTGTAAGAAGCAGATCCTACTCTCCTACAGTCAACACAAACATGAAATGTATGGCATAATGTGAACTGAATAAATGAGACCAAGTAAGTACAAATACAGTGAAGACGTGGTCAGAAAGGAAGTACAGACTATTGTACAAGACCTACAAAGCAGGAACAGCAGCTAACACTAACATGTGAATAAGAAGTTTATCAACAAAAAGGGAGAACGGGCCTCATCTCCCTAGTATTATACAACGTAAATCAACACGTGCAAAACTTTAAATGCATTTGTTTTTGGAATGACAAGGTAGAGTTAAAAACGATTGGATGAAGTAGAAGGAATAATAAGAAAAAGTGTAAAACAGAAGAATGATGAAGAAATAATACCGAGTCGGGAAAGTATGTATTTCAGTTTTAAAGGGGAGCAGGCAGAGACATTTAAGTAGTGAAATTAAATGACTGAAAGATTGGAGGAAAGAGGAGCAACACAGTAAACTGCAGATGCCAGAAACATAAATGTAGGTATCACCAGGGTTAAAATGTGCATGAAATCCAAATAAAGAGTCAACAGAAGTTAAAGGCCTTTTATAAAGAAAATACACAGGAACCAAGCACCAACCCTCAGGGGCATCACACATATGTAAGGCAGCAGAAGACACAAGTCCTTTGAAAGGCAAAGTCAAGTCAAGTCAGAAGATTTATATAGCGCGCTACATACCCAGAGGGTCTCAAGGCGCTTGAAGAAGGGTGGGGAATTATTGGTCGAAAATCCAAGTTTTAAGTTGCTTTCTGAATGCTGGGTGGTTTTGTGTGAGGCGAAGGTGAGTGGGAAGTGAGTTCCAGGTTTTGGCTGCTAGGTAGGAGAAGGATCTTCCTCCCATGGTGGTTTTGTTGATGCGAGGTACAACAGCAAGGGCTTGGTTGGAGGAGCGTAGCTGGCGGGAGGGGGTGTAGAAGGAAAGTCGTGTGTTGAGGCATTCGGGTCCAAGTTCGTAAAGTGCTTTGTGAGCGTGGGTTAGGAGGCGGAATGTTATCCTCTTATTAACGGGGAGCCAGTGGAGGTTTTTCAGGTGACTAGAGATGTGGTCTTTACGCGGGATGTCTAGTATGAGTCTGGCTGATGCGTTCTGGATGCGTTGGAGTTTTTTCTGATTTTTTGCGGTGGTACCGGCGTAAAGGGTGTTTCCGTAGTCCAGGCGGCTCGTGACCAGTGCGTGGGTGACCGTTTTTCTAGTTTCGTGGGAATCCAGCGAAATGTTTTTTTGAGCATGCGAAGAATGTTGAAGCAAGATGATGAAACGGCGTTGACTTGTCTGTTCATCGAGAGTGAGGAGTCCAGGATGACGCCCAAGTTCCGTGCGTGGTCCGTCGGGATGGGTGCTTTTCCAAGGGCCTCTGGCCACCAAGAGTCATCCCAGGCAGAGGGGGAGGTACCTAAGATAAGGACTTCTGTTTTGTCTGAGTTCAGTTTCAGACGGCTGTGCTTCATCCACTCGGCTACTTCTTTCATTCCTTCATGTAGGTTGGTTTTGGCGGTGTTCGGGTCTTTGGTGAGTGAGAGGATCAGTTGAGTGTCATCAGCGTAGGAGATGATGTTGAGGTTGTGTTGGCGTGCGATGGTCGCGAGGGGGCTCATGTATACGTTGAAGAGGGTGGGGCTGAGTGAAGATCCTTGTGGCACGCCGCAAATGACTTCAGTGGCCTCTGATTTGAATGGTGGAAGGCGGACTCTCTGAGTTCTTCCGGTAAGAAATGAGGTGATCCATTCCAGTGCTTTTCCTTGGATTCCGATGTTTCTGAGGCGTTGTAGCAGGGTGCTATGACAGACTGTGTCGAAGGCTGCGGAGAGGTCAAGGAGGATGAGGGCGACTGTGTCTCCATTGTCCAGTAGAGTACGAATGTCGTCTGTAGCTGCGATGAGTGCGATCTCAGTGCTGTGTTTTGCTCGGAATCCGGACTGTGAGGAGTCGAGAGATTTGTTGGTTTCAAGGAAGGCGGCGGGCTGATTGTTGACAGCTTTCTCGATGACTTTGGCCGGGAAAGGAAGGAGCATTGTTCTCCTCACTAAAGCATCAGTTGCGAAGGTGAAACACCGAATTGTGAAATCTATAATATGTGAGTATCCACAATGCAAAGCTTTGCTAAGTTCCCGCTGTATCCGTACCTCAAGATAGGCAGCCGGTCTTTCATGTACCTTACCCCCATCATGGGAATAAACTTATTTTCTACATTCGCTCTTGTACTGGCTTTGCAGATTTAAAAAACTTTTGAAGATATGGCTATTTTAATTAGTTCTCCTGTCTTGATTCTGGGAAAGCAATGAGGTACTCCTTCGGGAGTGAGCCGTTCCCACTATATTGAGTTCTTATAACATAACATATAACAATATTATTCACTCTCCTACAAAGATCAAGTTTCACCACGTCTTCCTTGTACCACTTGAGACACTTACATTGTACATGTTTGTCGCAGTCATAAAAGACTGATTCATGAAGGTTGTTTTACCTGAAGAAGAACTGGTCAGAGAATGAACTTACATTTATGTTTCAGACACAGAAGGTGGAAACGTTATAGGAATGTGTTCTCGCTATGAATTATCGCCTACTTTTGTAAGTTACTAAAATGTGTATTCACCTTGGAACTGCCTGATGTGGTTGGCCCGCTTGATGAATGTAAGAATGTTTGCATCACTATGTAATTGTCCTTTGTGCTATTTTCTCTCTGTTCTCCTCAAACCGAATAAGGTTTAGAAGGTTATCCAAAATAAAGTGCCATAATTGGCTAAACTGAACTCTAATTCCAACCAAAGAACTTCATGAAGAATAATCGGGCAAGAGAAATTAGGCTACCATAATGCACTTTAGGGGCGAGTGGCTGCAGAACAGCATTTGACTACAACTCAAGACCTGCAGCAAACTTCTGGTTTAGCCCGTCACTGCGACCATGACCACTTAAGGTTTCTGAAATCCTTCTTTGGGCCTGATTTAGGTCTTGGCGAATGGATTACTCATCCCATCCGCCCAGATATAAATCCCATTGTATCCCATGGGATTTATATTTCGGCAGATGGGTTATCCATCACCGTTGTGGCGGAGTAACCCATCCATCGAGATCTAGATCTGGCCATTAGTCTCCAGATTGACCTTTGCGGGCTTTGAGACTTCATGCATATAGGTTTATGGAACTCCATATGCATGAGCCGGCCATCAGTGCCTCTGCAGCGATGAACTTTGAACACGCATGCCCTTTGAACAAATGCCAGATAATAACACAAAGTCATGAAAATGCAAAGGTTCCCACCTCCATACACCAATGAGTTTAAAGTTAATGCTTGCGGAAATTGCGTTACTGGAACCTGGCCAGGGGATATGGAATACATTGAAATATTGTAGCTTCTGTAATCCGGGGGCCGTCAAACGGAGCACATTTAAATCGGATTCTCTAATAAAGCTTTAGACTATTCCTCAAGTACAAATTAGTTTACCTTGTTTCAATGCTATTAAAATTGCCACAATCTAACACCTCTCTTGCCTTTCATTTGGAATAAATCCGTTTTATATGGAAATGAAAAGAGGATTCAAGCTGAAAGCCAAGGTAGGTTTTACATATTTCTTAGAATTCTGTTTTTTTATTGCTAGTTTACAAAAGGCCAGCAGTATTCTGGAGCAGAGATCTTGTTTATGTTTGTACAATCAGTGCAGGAGACTTGAAAGGCTCAACAATAAATGATGGTGTTTGTGACCAATCTGAGACTATGGTTCATTTGCTTCTCCACAACTTCTGCGGCAAGTTAACCCACAAAGAGCTCACTTCCCACAGAGCTCGCTTTCTCACAATAAGATTATAGCATTGCAGTAAGAAGTACAGGGCCTTCAGAACACCTTTAAGTCTAAAGTCTAAATGTTTAAATTTAGAGATAAAAGAAAAAGCTGCTTCCACCCAATATCTCAGTTTTTTCTATTGCAAACAATGGGCCTCATTTATGAGAAATGACACATCGCTGCATGAAAGCAGCGATGCGTCACTTCTCAGTGCGCACTCCTTGCGACATTCCTGATGCATCATATTTAATGTATGACGCATCATGTCGCAAGGAGTTACAGATATGTCAATATTTCTGACGTATCTGTAAGCGCAAAAGTGACGCATTGCTGGAGTGTGTCACAAAAGTGACGCAACTCCAGCAATGCGTCCTTTCTCATGGGGCAAGCCCCATGTGAAAGGGCCTGCATCAGTCTTACGCCTGCTGTGAGGCAGGCGCAAGATTTTGACGCAACGGCGTCCTAAAAGTGACGCAGTGAAATCTCATAGATTTCACTGCGTCACTTCTACGACCCTTCCTTGCGTCAATACACCCCCCTTGCATACATTATACCTGGCGCAGGTATAATGTGGCGCAGGGGTTTACAAAGTGACGCATTTACCTAGATGTGTTACTTTGTAAATATGGCGCAACAAGGCGCATTTTTTACGCCACTGGTGCGTCACAAAAAGTGACGCACCGGTGGCGTAAAAGTGACGCACAGCCTCATAAATGAGGCCCAATATCTTAAAATGTATTTCAGATTCTACTGCGGAGCTTGCTGTGTTCCAATGCTGTGTTGAATTCTTTAACTGTGTTTGCCCCATTCCCCCTCTCTCTGAAGGTGTCTTTTTCAGCTTCCTCCAGGGTTCATCAGAAACGCACCTCCTTCTAGAACATTTACTTTATTCCCTGGATTCCAATCAAATGTGCGTCCCTCATTCATGGCGTGTTGTCCATCCTATCCGCTTACTGCCTCTAATAAGCGCATGTTCAAGTAATGTTTGTGCGAATTCCTACAGAAAGAAGTCAGAGGAGCGCTTGTGTTTCCCATCGTCTATGGATGCACCACATGTTTATGTACGTGGTGCTGCACAAAACCGAGCTGGCCGTGTGGTTCTAGAGAGAAAAGGGATGTCATGAGACCAGTGTTTGCCTCATCCGAATATAGTACTGATCTTACTCCCTGCGCGCACACCCAAGCAAACCGCCCATACAGACAACCTTAAAAAGCATGCCTTCAAAGTTATGCATTCTTCAGAATTCGATTCTGTATCTGAAGTGGGAACAGTGCCCAAGAAGGGAACTGTAGTGTTTGCATTTCTTGAACTATAGGGTGGGCGGGGGGTGGGGGTATGTGACCCATGTAGGCATTCAATGCTTCAGTCCCAGTTTTCATTTTGGAAGTAGAACGATAGCTGCAGCTGAAGACAACTGTACCCCAACACTGGACCGGGGTATAACCGCTCCCCTGTGGGGCTAATTCCCCTGCTGTGCTGGGGGAGGGGGGCATGACGAGCTGAGCTCGTCAAGACCACGCCCATTCCAATGGAACGAGCAGCACAGCAGAGGAATTATCACCGCGTGGGCGCGGCGCAACAGTCATGATGAGCTCATGCTCATGACGAGCTGAGCTCGTCATGAGCATGCAACGGGTTAAGCCCACATACCCCCCCCCCTCCACTGGTCACTGCCCCCAAACCGCCATAAAACGCGTCCTTCATAGTGAAGCCCATTGCATACCCCACAGTATGTTTACCGAAATATCTCTTCCTAGTTTTTTTCAGTTGAATTAAAGGCCGGTGCGGAAAGCTTGCCGTGGGTCAGGCTATGAGAGCTCCTACTTGGACCAAAGTGCTGAAGTGCACAATTCCAGATGAGGTCGTTGAAAAGAGCCGAGGATCCAAAATAAATGTGGTGGAAACAGGCTGCCTTCTCAGATCTGATGCTTCGCCCTCAGACAGTTCCGCACTGTGGTATTTTTGAGGTGAGTTTGCAAATGGTTCGAATTTATGATGTGAGTAACGCAACCAGTGATTTTATTTAATCACAATTGTGATATCAGCTCTAACCCTGGGCGGTGAATAAGGGTGGGCGGAATTTGCGAAGTTGCCTTTCGCAAAATTCCACGAAACGGCAAGAAATCTTGCATGCTCGCGGAGATTTTGCTGTTCAGTTCGCGAGTTCACATGCCTCTTGTTTATAAAGGGTAGAGAGCGAAAGTATTGCCTGTAAAGTGGCACATTCACATTCCAAATGTGCCCTGCAGATGCTGAACACTGTCTGCCGCTGTGTGATGCACTTCTTCATAGTAACCAAAAGTTAAGCCATGGACTTTTAAAACTGCTGCAGCTTTCAGGTTTCACGCCATTATACTGAAGGTAAAGTCAATACAAGCCATTGGTTATAAAACTGTGACAACAAAAACTATGCAGATTGGCAGCCAAACAGCTACATAATTGGGGTGCTATGATCCCGTACTCCAGCAAAGATAGCTATTTATTCTACAACAGGCAGCCCACATACATTTCAAACAATCCGCACAGGGACAATGAATTCAAGCTGGCTAGGGGGAGGGGGGCATTGAAGTTAAGGAGATTTCTGTGTTAAATCAAGAAACACAAAATTAACAAGATCCGATGATGCACCTTTTATCTCATGCCTAGCTGTGACAGATGGTTGTAGACACACATTAGTATTAGGAGTTTTATATGTTCTCCAGTATTAGGGGTGTCTTTCATAGATTCACATGCCTGAATTTCTCAGAGGATTTTTTCATTTTTGAGGTAGAAGGCTCACCAGCGTCATCAGTGAGCTGGGCCTGTCTTGCCACCTTAGCCTTAGGAGTAGTCACCTTACTCTCAGCCATCCTCTTTCTAGATCCCATAGAAGACCCTGAGGCCAAACTTCCTACCTCAGAGAGTGGGTTATCCTTATCTTTAATCCGCTGTATCCATAGCAGCAGGCGACCCTCTCTGTCCCTGAGGGTCTTTGGAGGAAAGGTGCGACAAATCTTGCACTCCTTAGCCTGATGATCAGGGTACAAGCAGTAGATGCAGAGAGTATGCGGGTCCTCCTTAAACAGCCTTGCTTTTCCGCAGGATTCACAGGCCCTGAACAGGGACTTTGATTTGGACATGTTAGAAAGTGAAATCTTTCAGAAGTAGAGAAAAAACTGAGCAGAGCTCAGAGAGACTCCCTATCACACGACGTGCGGTAAAAAATCTGAGAGCCTGGGTCTCTGGGGAGAGCATTCTGGTGGGAGCTGTGGCCTGATTGGCTGCAGTTTGGTCTATACATAATGACTTGGATAGTCACTAATGTGGAAGTTTTTTCCACTGTAGCTGGGGCTACTTTACTTCCTGGTTGGGTATAACTGTTATTTGCTATGTACAAATGGCATATTACTGCTTTTTTATATACCGTGGGACTCCCACTCCGACGACGGGGAATGATTCAGGCATGTGAATCTATGAAAGACACCAATACTGGAGAACCACAGATTAGAGGTAAGTAACTATTGTTCTTTTTATGCCACTCTCTTTGCATAATACACAACTATCAGCACTGGCCAGATAGCCGACATGACATGCTTAGTTAGGTAATGAACAAACATTGAATAGCAACCTACACTTCTGACGCGTGATCATGTCCTATTATACTGCTCGCTGTGTGTTTGGCGAGGACTCTTTTGGCCATATTATCAAGAAAGGGCAATACATTATTGCCGCTTTTATCGGCAGAAAACTACAGCTAAAGCGGCGATAATGGGCTTGATAATATGGCCTTGTGAATTCCCATAGAAGCCCAGGTTAACACCAGAACCTGGGCTTCTATGGGAATTCACAAGGCCATATTATCAAGCCCATTAATGCCGCTTTAGCTGCAGTTTCCTGCCGATAAAAGCGGCGATAATGTATTGCCCTTTCTTTATAATATGGCCCTTTGTTCTCTTGCAGGTTTTAACTTGCAGGCCCCCATGGGTCAGAAATATTAACTAAACTCTAGCCTTTCTAAAGTATCTTTAATTCTAGTTGCCTGTTTCCAGCTTTGCCATGATTGCAGAGCAGTGAAAATCTGTAGCAGTCGATGTGCACAGGGCAAGCAGGAGGGAGGGGCACCCAGAGCTAAAGGGGAAGGTGGGGGAAGTGAAGAGCCAAATAGGAGAGAATGAAAAAAAGGCAACAACAAAACAAGCACTTTTCTCCATTTTATAACACGCGCCGTTTGCTGGGAGACTGTCCCCTGCTTGCCAAAATTTTGTTTTTCATTGAGCTGCAAGCTGGCAACTTACTTTCCATTCAAATAGGCTGGGCACAATAAAGTTAATCCCGAAAAGTAAGAGTGTGCATTCTGCTCTAAACCTACCTCCCACTTCATAACGCCACTCTCTCCTCCTTCAAATGAAAAAGAACATCCATTCTGAGCACTGAAATTGAAATCTTTGTGAAAGGCAATCCTCAAAGAGCAGGGCGAGGGGCTACACTGCCTCCTCGGTACTGAAAGGAAACTATTGCACAGTGAGTTGAGCGCTTGCCCTGGCTGTCTCACAGTAGCTTGCTGCACATGGTACAAGAGAGAGGGAGGGAGGGAGGCAGAGAAGTGGACACTCGGGCTCCTGCAAGTATTCCTATCCAGGGGCTGCACTTTGAAATAGAAAAATGAAAGAAACAGACTGCTTTTCCAGCAACAGAGTTTCATTCGATTTTGGATCCATTTCACTGGGGAATAAATGGAGGAAGTTTCTCAGCAAGTCAAAAGACTCGAGATCGAGGTAGAGACGGACGGGAAGAAAGAGCCACGAGGACCCACCACGGTTTTATGACGAGGAACAGCCCATGTCATGCCCCCTTAATTCCGTTCCCCAGTTGATCGCAGAAGTTTCGACATTTCGCAAGTTCGGCGAGCGGAACAGAATTTGCCGCCCACCCCTAGCGGTGAATTCCGCTCCAATCGCAGTGTTTTCCGCACTCCACATTACAGGGAAGTTGGCGAGCGTGGAAAATCAACCTCCTGGCGAGATTTCTCAACGAGAGGGGGAGGTCAGGTTTCTCATTGCGAGTGGTTGCATATACTAGCGACCGCTCGCGTTGAGAAACAGCCTGTTCCCATTGAAAAAGCTGCAGCTCGAGCAAAAATCTACTCGAGCAGCAGACAAGGATGCGGCACTGTTCAATCACCACAAACTGCATTTTTCTATCGTACTCTTCCACTTGGGGAGCTCCGCTTTGCAAACTCTGAACAGCCCTGAAATCTTAAGCAGAAATGATTTTTTTTATTTTTATTTTTCTGAAAACCTTTATTAAGAAAAATCAAGGCAGACACAGTGCAGCTTGCAAGATCACGTTGTAAGACATACAATAAAAAGCAGAACATGCTCTCCACGAGACATTGGCGTCAATTGTCAGCACAGCGAATAGACATGAAAGGAATATCTCGGCTCCATCACAACAAGATTCCTCACACAAGGAACAAATCAGATCTGGCGTTACTGGCTTTAAAAGGGGCAGAAAAAAGGGGGTAGAGGCGCCAACTACAGGGGGGGAATGCAGTCACTGGCCAGCACCGGTGGCCGGTGGGGAGCGCGGGAGAGGCAGAGACGCTAGGGTTAGAATCAAGTAGGTAATCAGAGGGCTCCAAATATCAACAGGGCGGGACCTAGTAGGCATCAGATCCCAGAACTCCGACAAGAGAGTCTGGCAACGAGCAGCATCTTCAAGCCAACTTTCAACCTTGGGGACCAGTCCCCAACACATGGCCACCCTATGCCTAGCGAGGACCAGGAGCATCGCGATCAAGCGGCGGGAGGCGTCAGGGCAGAACTTGACAAACCCCAGGAGACACAGAGGCGGATCAGGCTGCACTGTCGCACAAGTGATATCAGAAATAACAGAACAAACGGCCCTCCAAAACTCCGAGACCTTCGGGCAAAGCCAGGCAAGATGGGCAAATTTCGCGGCAGGAGCGGCACAGCGCATGCATTTGTCTCCAGGAAGGGGCGCAAGCCTATGAAGTTGCACCGGGGTACGGTAGAACCTATGCAGATACTTAAAATGGATCAAGCGAAGCCGGTAGTTCGGTGACAGTTTTCTTGTTTGATTATAACAATATAGCCAGTCAGCTTGCGAAATCTCAGCTCCAAGGTCAGTTCCCCAGGCCTCCCGAGCTCGATCAGAGGTGGTGGGAACGGACGCCAGAGTAAGAGCATAAGGTTTGGTGACCAATTTGTGGGAAGACGAGGAGGTATAAATGGGATCTCGAGCAGGCATATTGGCTGGGGGTTGAGGGAAGGTGAAGTGCAGCTTACGACACGTGGCACGTAACTAACTGGTAGACCAAGTGCATGTCACTTGGCCCAGATGATTCAGGAAGCGTAAAAAAAGATATTACTCGGATAAAGGTCCGCCACCGTCGCAAGACCCAGGCGCGCCGCACTCATGGACATATTGGAGGCCTGGAGGGAGGGAAAGTCCGGGCGGTTTGTTATAGGCACGGATTTAGCGGAGAGCAAGGAACGTCAGACAGCCGGCGCAGGCCAGACCAGGCCCATCGGAGTGTTTCGACCATGTTGACTTCAGCTCGGGGGCGCGCTGCGGGCACGAACAGAGCCATGTACAAAGGCCAGGGGGATGCCAAATCCTTCTCAACGGCAACATGAGGCTGGTAGGGGGACGGGTGGATTTAAAAATGCAGGAAACTAGCCTGAGCCCAAAATGCATATAGCTTAAAGTATGGCGCCCCCATTCCGCCAGCAGACATGGGGAGAGTAAGAATATCGTAAGCTATTCTTGGTTGTTTACCTGCCCAGACCAGTGAAATAATTTGTAATTTGCGGAAAAAGTGCGCAGTAAGGGGGATGGGAATATTTAAAAACAAGTTAGGAATTTTGGAAGAACCACCATTTTGGCGATGGCGATGAGACCCGCCAAAGACAGAGGAAGCCTGCTCTGCGATGGGATCTTAGATTCCAGCCATTCCACTGCGCATCCAAAATTCGATCTCCACAATACGTCCAGATCTCTACTGAGCCAAATTCCCAAATAGCGCGGAGGCCCAAATGAATGGAAAGTCAAGGGGAAAAGGAACCGTGGCGTCAGTCAGGGGGAAAAGTACAGACTTGCTCCACTTTACTATACTTTACTGGGATGCCCGAAAGCCCACCAAACTGAATGATTTCACGGACGAGGGGCTAAGGTTCTCTTGGGGGTGACGAACATAAAGCATAACGTCGTCCGCTAGAGTGAGACAAGTAAGGCACAAGATGATAAACGGAGGCCCCTGTGAGTATGGTGCTGCTGCAGCCTGGCAGCCAGGGTGCTATCGCAAAAAGCATGGGCGACAGTGGGCACCCCTGGCGCGTACCACGAGCGATGGCAATAGGGTCTGAAACCTGACCGTTAATGCGGAGACGTGCTTTAGGGTTGGTGTATAAGAGTCTGACATTGCGCAGGAAGTGGTCACTAAAACCCATGTGCGGCAAGATGTAGAATAAAAAGGTCCACTCCGGCGTGTCAAACAACTTGGTGGCGTCAAGCAAGGCAGCCACGGCTGGCAAGTTAGGGTTAATTTGATACAATATCGAAAAAATCGTACGGATGTTGTGGGAGGTGGACCTCCCAGGGATGAAATCTGATTGATAGGGAAGAGCGATGGTAGGCATGAGCAAGAGAAGACAGGAAGCAATCAACTTAGCAAAGATTTTGTTATCGATGTTGATAAGAGACAGAGGACGGCAGTCAGGGGGTTTATCGGGTTTAAGAAGGAGGGTTAACAACGCCTCGCGCAGGGAAGGCGGAAAGGAACCAGAGTCAAACGAGTCGTTATACATTGCAGCGAGGTGTGGCTCCAAAATATCAGCAAAGCTTTTATAGAAAGGGGCTGGCAGACCATCTAAACCAGGGGCCTTATCTCCAGGCAGACTGTTGATGGCCGCCATTATTTCTTCTCTACATCAAGAAATTTGCGATGATGGTCTTCCAACCATACCAGGGCGATAGATTCGAAGTATTGGTCGAAGTCCACTTTCAGCAGGGGTGCGCCAGCGGAGTAGAGCTGCGAGTAAAAGTCAAGGAAACGAGATTTGACGACTTTAGGAGAGGTGATCCTATCCGAACCACCGTTGCTTAGTGCAGTAACATAGGAAGCTGCGCGTGGTGGGCAAAGAAGGTTGGCGAGGGTGTGCCCAGGGCGGTCCCCCTCACCAAAACGGCGCACCCGGCCCTCCCTGCGCAGAAATGACAATTCACGACCAGCATCGTCAGAGAATTCGGTGTGTTTTTGGCACAGTTTTGCCAATGTCTCTGGACTAGGGCTTGAAGCCTGCACGGCTCCATGTCCCTGATTTCCCCCTCAAGCTTCTCCAAAGTAGAACAAATAGAACGAAGGATGCCTGCCTGCTTGGATATATACTCACCACGGATGCCGGCCTTGAACCCTTCCCATAAGGTGGATGCGGACTCCACGGAGCCCTCATTAAGATTGAAGTAAGTGGTGATCACGGTCCAGATTTCCGCACAGAAGACGGAGTCACGGAGGGCCGTAGGGGAAAGGCGCCAGGTAAAAGCCCACCTCGGGAAATGGGGGGGCGTAGATGGAGCTGGACAGGCGCGTGGTCAGAAAAAGTGCGAGCCATGTGTCTAACATCGGAAAGCCAGGTCAGGATGTCAGGAGAGGTCACCCAAAAGTCAATACGGGACCAACAGCCCCACGTGCCAGTGAAGCAGGTGCCCTCCCGGAGCTCGAGGAAGGAATGTCGCCAAACGTCGTAGAGGACATTCTCAGTGCAAATAGACGAAAGGGCTGCAGCGGCACGTGGGTGAGAGGATTGTAAGCCCGACCAGTCCAGAGCCGCAGAAGTGGTGACATTAAAGTCGCCGCCCCAAATAATTGCTGCAGGGCCGCAAGAAAAGATGAGATGCCAAACATGGGTGAAAAAGTCTGCATCGTCACTGTTGGGACCATATATTGCGGTGATTGTGATGGGCTGCGCCAGTAGCAAGCTATGTAGAATCACGTATCTACCCTCCGGGTCAAGAATGGCCCTATCCGTCTGCCAAGGAAGGACCCGACGCATCAGAACAGAGACGCCCCTGGAATAGGAAGAATAGGTGGTGGAGTGGGATTCCCCCCAATACCTGGAGTGGAGTTTGGAAATAGTCCCCGGCAGCAGGTGCGTCTCTTGAAGGAGACAGAGATCAACTTTATGGTGCTGTAAGTGGGAGTGTGTCAGGCGGGCTTTGCGATGATCATTCAAGCCCCGAATATTCCAGGACTAGCACACCAACTCAGCCATGAAGTGACAGGAACGACAGTAACAACATGCGCAGCAGTGATGGAGCCCCCCAAAGGGGCGCAACAGATATAAGGAGCAGAAGGAAAGGGAGGCAGCAAGCAACAATCCGGACCAAGGGGGGTAAAGACCCTTGGAAAAGCACTGCCGGTAGGTAGGGCAGGCGGGACTGTAGGGGGAAGGTGCGCAAGCAGTTAACAGTTGGACAGTGCCTATAACGCAGATCCCTACAAGGGATAATGAAGACTAAGCCCCTGGCGACACTAGAGGGAGAGGGCAGAGCGGGAGAGAGTGTGATCAAAAGAGCCACAGGGCGACCTGAAAAACCAGAACAGCGTGCAGGAGCAGAACAAATCAGAGAGTACAGTGAGACATGACTCATAATAACAAGAGCAAGTAAATCAAGTAGCAAGCATGTTACAGTGTCAAAGAAACGAATCACAATGTCAGCATAAGAACATGTAAATACAATAGTGAGCAACAGAACGGCGGCAAACTGAAGCCGCCTCTCCTGTAAGAGAGCAGAACACCCCAAGCACCCCCCCCACCTCCCACGCCCCGTCCCGGCACAACAACCCAAATGCAAGAAGCCCAAACCACCCCGCACCCACTCCAACCTCCCAAATAGGTTGAGGTAACCACCCGCCCCACCCCAGGAACCCACAACTAGGAAAGGGGAGAACTGTGAAAGCAAAGGGAATCATCCCGTGAGGGCATGACAGGGCTAGGCATTCTCCCCTGCAAGAAAGCAGGGTGGCCAAGCGTTGGTACCGACAAACATCATTCAGACAATAGGTAAGAGTCAATAAACCAGTAAAGTCTGCACTTCTCAGTCGTTGTCGCTGAGACGGCCCGCTCTGTCAGGCTGGGATGTGGAAGGGGAGGAACGGGCATTTTTTGTCCAATTTCTTAGCAAACGCCAAGGCCTCTTTGGGGTCAGGAAAGGCAAGTGTTTTTGAGCCCTGACGCACCCTGAGCTTCGCTGGATAAGCCAGTGAATATGAAACCTCGTGTTTAAGGAGGAGGTGCTTGGCAGGAAGAAATTCTCTCCTTGCAGCCTGGACAGCAGGGGTATAGTCGTGGTAAAAGGAAAGTGCGTTGCCCTGGTGGGTGATGGTACCCTTGTCTCGAGCTGCCCGAAGGATGGCGTCCCGGTCCCCGTAATTGAGAATCTTGGCAATGATAGGGCGGGGAGGAAGTCCTGGGCCGGGACGCGTCCCAAGAGTGCGATGGGCGCGCTCAACGATGAAAACCGTGGTTAAGACGTCGCCTAAAAGTTCCCTTATCAACTGCTCCACAAAGTCCTCCATCTTAGTGATGTTGGTGGACTCCGGAAGGCCCGTAATGCGGAGTTTGCTCCGCCGGGAACGGGCCTCCAAGTCCTCGTTCCTGTCACGAATGAGGGCCAGGATCTTATCCATCCGTAGGAGTTTCTGCCAGTCCTGTGTGGCAGTATCTTCAACATCCGAGACCCTGGTCTCGACGTGGAGGAGAGGATTGTCATGGGAGTCGACGCAAGCCTTCACTGTATCCAGAGAGTAGGTCAAGCTGGGTGGCTATACCGGTTACCGTGGTTTTGTCGTCCAGCATAATTGCCTTGAGGCCGTCTTCACGAGTGGATGGGGCTCCCATGTTGGCTGCAGATTCAGCATCCTCGGTGCCTGTACCGTCCTGGCGTAAAGACTTCCAGAGTTCAAAGGCAATCTTGGGCTGTTTGGGGTCATTTTACCCCATGACTGCAAGACACAGCAGCAGGTTCACCAGCCGGCCACAGAGCCAGGTAACTCAGACAGTCAGCCCGTGCCGGCTCGACCAGGGGAGGCGAGACAATTGGAGGTGCCGCCGAGACTGAGAACCCCGGAGCTCCGAGGAGGTGATGAGGCAATGATACACAACCCTCCAGCTACCCGGCCAGGCCCCCACTTCACCAGAGACGAAGAAATCACCAGGGGGCACCCTACCAGACGGGGCCAGGGGGAGCGAGGTGCTACCAGGCACCAACTAGAACAGCAGGCAGCCGGGCTGGGCACAAGCAGCCCCAGTGAGTCCACAGGTATAGAGGCAGCAGATGGCAGGTGAAGGTCAGTGGAGCAGTAACAAAGGCGGCGGGATGAGAGCAGGCAAGAGGACCCAAGGGCCACAGCTAGCTTGAATGACAAACCTAGCGTCTCAGTGCCCAGGCTAATCGGAGAGCCGAGGACGGAGCAGGGCAGGGAACAAAGGGGGCTCCACAAATGGCCCCTGAAGCGAACAGATGACAGAAGGGGGAGGGGAGGAGCACACCCAGCTGTAGCAGAGATAAGCAAGGATTCACGGGCAGCCCGCCACTCATGGCCCCAAGCCAGAGCACTCCGCAGCGCGCCCGGCCGGGTAGCACGGCCTACAGGCCCTCAAACCCGCCTGCAGAGCCACAAAGGCAGCTTACACCCCCACGCCCGCAAAAGCTCAGATGGCGTCCAACTAGAGAGGCGACTTAGCTACTGAAAGGGAAGTCCCAGCCACGCAGTCCAGGAGGCCCGAGCCCGTTAGTCCAGGCGAGGATACAGCCCCTCCAAGGGCAACAGCAGAACAGAAGAGGGCCGGAGGTGGCTCCACCGAGGGGCAGCCGCAGAGGAGACCAGGCAGCAGAGGGGGGTGAGTGGGCCGAAGGCAATCAGGGCCGCCCACCCTAGACGGTGCGGCCTGCAGCAGTGGAAAGCAGGCCAGTCCAGAGGGCAGGTGAGGCACAGGGAACAGCGGGCATCTCCCGCTCGGCCGGCGGGATCGAGAGGCCGCCAGGGGGGTGCATAAAGCGAAGAGGCGGAGCGAGCGGGGAGTCGCGTGGGGTCAAAAAAGATCAATAGAGGAAGCGTAGAGGTAGAGATAGAATCACCCTCCTGAACGATTCAAATAAACATAGAGATTCTATCAATGTGTAGAGGTGCCAAAATAATTTATGATTTTTAGTTTAAATGTGAAACAGTGGGCTCTCTCTTAGTGATGGAAAGATGAGAGCACGTGTGCTTTGTTAAAATACCCCTCACACACTAAAAAAATCCGTTAGTGTCATGCTTCATCATAGGGGTCTTCCCGTCCCTATAACGGGGCGGGGCGTGCTACGACCAGACGGACTACGCGGGAGCACTATGAATGTGACAGAGCTATGTGTGGGTGCAGTGACTTCAGTGAAGTGTAGGGATCTAACTAGTGAAATGCGAAAAATACAAAAAAATTAAAAATTCCCTGGCTAGTAGAACAAATACATTTTATTAGTGTCTCTAGCTGGAAATATTAAAAAGGGGAAGGAAGGTAGAGTGATTACTAACTACCAAGTCGACATGTTTCATAGGCAGTCCCCAACTGCCTACTCATCAGGACCGTTCAATGATCCCTACTAGAAGAATAGCTCAGTTCTACAGTGGTATGCCTACTGTCCTATAAATATATCAGCAAAAATAGGCTGAATATTTCGGCTACAGGGCATGAGCTGGCCCTGGTGGAGCAATGCCCCAAAAATTATTGCTGAAAAAGTGACCAGTGGTCTCTGTGAATCAAAAGGAGAGAAAGGAGAGAAAGCACAAACATATTCGTTTTCTTACTTTTGATCATTAATTGTACATCCATATTATAAGATCACATCCTACAATTGATCAACAGGATTTTGTTTGTTTAGCGCTAATTCTTATGCCATGTACGTGGTGCATTGATCAATGTGCACCTCCTATTACTGGACACTGTGTCCGACTTATTTTTCAAAAAGAACCGTCCAAATCGTAACGTTTCTTAATTCATTCCTCAACCATACTTTCGTGACTCAACACATTCATTCACCCAATTACACTGGCAGCAAAACAAGACCCATAGTTCGTATGTTTGCCAGGTCTATGCTCTAAATTGCGTTAATGGTTAAAAGTGGTAATCAATGTTTTCTTTTCATACATACTTTTTCGTTAGTTTGACAGTGCCCCATGAGCTTGCAGGCGGGGGAAGTTTGTGCTCGGTCTACTGTAAAAAAATAAATAAACAATGCCAACCCCCATTATTAGATGCGGTACACTAGAGTCCTGGTATCAAATTGGCAAACCCTGTGACCCGTTTATTAAAGACTCGGGGTCCGAGTCTGTTACTTACGTTACCGGCATGGCAAATCGCCTGTCATCCCTACCATGCAGCTCCGAGGACGCATGGTCACTCGTTCGTTTGGTAGATATACTCATGTGATTGCCGTACGTGTTGCCTCTGGCTTCCGGGAAAACGCCCCTGGGATCAACACTAGACCGCTCCACTAGAAAAATGGCCGCCGTTGTTCGGCACAAAGTGAGGAAAAAATAGCGGCAGTCTTTCCTCTCTGTCTCTGGCTGGCCTGATTGAAAAGCAAGGGGATCCTATGTAATGCGAACCGATATTTGCACTCTCGTGGATCTTTTTAAAAAATTATTATTTGTACGTGAGCTCCTTTCAGCAATTGAGCTTATTTGGGGTAGATCTCAATAAAAAAATATTTTGTCAAACTCCTAGGTTTGAAATAGTGTGAAGATAATACCGATCAGTTTATTTTAGGACTGCTCATATAATTAATCCAAAAATACAGCCGGGGATTACCCCGCCTAGTATGATCAGTTAGTGAAGGATCTTGTATTTCTCTCCGAAATGTTCGGATAGCGCTTATGGATCGATCTAGGTTTTGCCAATGGTTTCCTTAGTCCAATATCATATCCTAGATAATAGATATCAGCACAGTGTTGTGCTAAAGGGGATAATTGTTCCTGAAACAGATTACACTCCCCCGGGGGGGGGGGGGGGGAAGAAGAGAGGGGGGGGTTGTATTTCATGCCAGGTCCCACTCAAATAGCCCTTAATGGCGTCGAAGGGTTGTCCAAAGATGTTTCTAGTTGGACGTTGAAGTGGTTTATGATATTGTATATATAAATTGGTGTCAATGACCACAGTCAAACTATGGGGGGTCACAGCTGTCCCCATGGTATGTCATCGTTAAGTCCCCTTTTGTGAGACTGGATGCGAAACACCCATCTTTGCTCTTTTTCCAGCAGGAATCTTTCATTACTCACTTGTTCGATCACAGTCCATGTTATTTCTTCTGGTCTATGGTTCATCTCTAGGAAGTGATTGGTGAGTTTTGTGCTGATTTTTTTACACTTGATGGTGCTTTTATGTTCTCCTATCCGGAGTTTTACCGCCCTCGTCGTCATTCCTACATACTCCATTTTGCAGGGGCATGTAATTAAGTACACAACATTGGTGCTGTTGCAATTGCTGAAGCTTCTTTGCTCCCAGCTGGTACCATGATGCACTGGGCCAGGGTCAGACTAATTTGCATATAGCCAAGTTCTGAGCTGGGATGGTGCAGTGAGCTGAAAAACGGTGATGGATCAAGCCCTGATCTTTGGACTGGGTAAGAGTGGTCTGCTTAATTCAGACACTCTGTTCATCACCACCCCCTTTTCTGAATTATTTTTGTCCACCATAAGCATGGAAGGGTATACTCAGATGTGAGTCCCTAGCTCATTGCACCATCAGGATTCAAGCAAGCCGGGCCGAAGACGGTTGAAATGCCAGAAACCGGTCCCCGGTAGCTTGTTTCCTTCCCAGTATAAGAATTGGCTTGGTAGTTTGGTCTGCCCTGTTCCCATGATGCACTGGGCCAGGGTCAGACTAATTTGCATATAGCCAAGTTCTGAGCTGGGATGGTGCAGTGAGCTGAAAAACGGTGATGGATCAAGCCCTGATCTTTGGACTGGGTAAGAGTGGTCTGCTTAATTCAGACACTGTTCATCACCACCCCCTTTTCTGAATTATTTTTGTCCACCATAAGCGTGGAAGGGTATACTCAGATGTGAGTCCCTAGCTCATTGCACCATCAGGATTCAAGCAAGCCGGGCCGAAGACGGCTGAAATGCCAGAAACCGGTCCCCGGTAGCTTGTTTCCTTCCCAGTATAAGAATTGGCTTGGTAGTTTGGTCTGCCCTGTTCCCATGATGCACTGGGCCAGGGTCAGACTAATTTGCACATAGCCAAGTTCTGAGCTGGGATGGTGCAGTGAGCTGAAAAACGGTGATGGATCAAGCCCTGATCTTTGGACTGGGTAAGAGTGGTCTGCTTAATTCAGACACTCTGTTCATCACCACCCCCTTTTCTGAATTATTTTTGTCCACCATAAGCGTGGAAGGGTATACTCAGATGTGAGTCCCTAGCTCATTGCACCATCAGGATTCAAGCAAGCCGGGCCGAAGACGGCTGAAATGCCAGAAACCGGTCCCCGGTAGCTTGTTTCCTTCCCAGTATAAGAATTGGCTTGGTAGTTTGGTCTGCCCTGTTCCCATGATGCACTGGGCCAGGGTCAGACTAATTTGCATATAGCCAAGTTCTGAGCTGGGATGGTGCAGTGAGCTGAAAAACGGTGATGGATCAAGCCCTGATCTTTGGACTGGGTAAGAGTGGTCTGCTTAATTCAGACACTCTGTTCATCACCACCCCCTTTTCTGAATTATTTTTGTCCACCATAAGCGTGGAAGGGTATACTCAGATGTGAGTCCCTAGCTCATTGCACCATCAGGATTCAAGCAAGCCGGGCCGAAGACGGCTGAAATGCCAGAAACCGGTCCCCGGTAGCTTGTTTCCTTCCCAGTATAAGAATTGGCTTGGTAGTTTGGTCTGCCCTGTTCCCATGATGCACTGGGCCAGGGTCAGACTAATTTGCATATAGCCAAGTTCTGAGCTGGGATGGTGCAGTGAGCTGAAAAACGGTGATGGATCAAGCCCTGATCTTTGGACTGGGTAAGAGTGGTCTGCTTAATTCAGACACTGTTCATCACCACCCCCTTTTCTGAATTATTTTTGTCCACCATAAGCGTGGAAGGGTATACTCAGATGTGAGTCCCTAGCTCATTGCACCATCAGGATTCAAGCAAGCCGGGCCGAAGACGGCTGAAATGCCAGAAACCGGTCCCCGGTAGCTTGTTTCCTTCCCAGTATAAGAATTGGCTTTGTAGTTTGGTCTGCCCTGTTCCCATGATGCACTGGGCCAGGGTCAGACTAATTTGCATATAGCCAAGTTCTGAGCTGGGATGGTGCAGTGAGCTGAAAAACGGTGATGGATCAAGCCCTGATCTTTGGACTGGGTAAGAGTGGTCTGCTTAATTCAGACACTCTGTTCATCACCACCCCCTTTTCTAAATTATTTTTGTCCACCATAAGCGTGGAAGGGTATACTCAGATGTGAGTCCCTAGCTCATTGCACCATCAGGATTCAAGCAAGCCGGGCCGAAGACGGCTGAAATGCCAGAAACCGGTCCCCGGTAGCTTGTTTCCTTCCCAGTATAAGAATTGGCTTGGTAGTTTGGTCTGCCCTGTTCCCATGATGCACTGGGCCAGGGTCAGACTAATTTGCATATAGCCAAGTTCTGAGCTGGGATGGTGCAGTGAGCTGAAAAACGGTGATGGATCAAGCCCTGATCTTTGGACTGGGTAAGAGTGGTCTGCTTAATTCAGACACTCTGTTCATCACCACCCCCTTTTCTGAATTATTTTTGTCCACCATAAGCGTGGAAGGGTATACTCAGATGTGAGTCCCTAGCTCATTGCACCATCAGGATTCAAGCAAGCCGGGCCGAAGACGGCTGAAATGCCAGAAACCGGTCCCCGGTAGCTTGTTTCCTTCCCAGTATAAGAATTGGCTTGGTAGTTTGGTCTGCCCTGTTCCCATGATGCACTGGGCCAGGGTCAGACTAATTTGCATATAGCCAAGTTCTGAGCTGGGATGGTGCAGTGAGCTGAAAAACGGTGATGGATCAAGCCCTGATCTTTGGACTGGGTAAGAGTGGTCTGCTTATTTCAGACACTCTGTTCATCACCACCCCCTTTTCTGAATTATTTTTGTCCACCATAAGCGTGGAAGGGTATACTCAGATGTGAGTCCCTAGCTCATTGCACCATCAGGATTCAAGCAAGCCGGGCCGAAGACGGCTGAAATGCCAGAAACCGGTCCCCGGTAGCTTGTTTCCTTCCCAGTATAAGAATTGGCTTGGTAGTTTGGTCTGCCCTGTTCCCATGATGCACTGGGCCAGGGTCAGACTAATTTGCATATAGCCAAGTTCTGAGCTGGGATGGTGCAGTGAGCTGAAAAACGGTGATGGATCAAGCCCTGAAGTTTGGACTGGGTAAGAGTGGTCTGCTTAATTCAGACACTCTGTTCATCACCACCCCCTTTTCTGAATTATTGCCCACACGATGGCCAGCATCTCTTTTTCTATGACGCTGTATTTCTTTTCTGTGTCGCTCAGTGTGCGGGATACAAAGCTAAGTGTCTCCATCCTTCCTTGCCCTCCGTCCTGCATCAATACTGCACCCAGCCCCTTATCGCTGGCGTCGGTTGTAAGCACTGTCCTTCCCTGGGGGTCGTATCCCTGGAGTGGTACCGCTCTTACTACATCCTTCTTGATGACTTCGAATTCACCTTGGGCTTCCTCCGTCCAACGAAACACAGCACTTTCTCTTGTCAGCTGCCTCATGTGATGTGTCTTGGTGGAGAAGTGCTGCACAAACTTACTGTAGTATTCCGCCATACCTAAAACTGACCTGACCTCCTCTTTGTTGGTGGGTGGTGGTGCTTCACAAATCGCCTTTCCGTTCTCTGTTTTTGGAGTGATTCCTCGCACCCCAATCTCGTGTCCTAGGTAGGTCACCGACTCCATGCCTAGCCAGCACTTGGCCCATTCTGCTGTGAGGCCCTTGACATCTAGGATCTTCGGTACTTTGTTGAGTTTTGCGTCGTGGTCTATTTTGTCTCGCCCCATTACCAGGATGTCGTCTTGGAAATACTGGATGCCATCCATGTTTTTAAACAGTTGGTGCATCAGTTTCTGAAACACCGCGGCCGCCGAGGCCAGTCCGAACGGCATGCGGCAGAACTGATAGCACCCAAATGTGGTGATGAAGGATGTTAATTTTCTACTTTCTGGGTGCAATGCAATTTGATGGTAAGCTGAGGTCAAGTCTATGGTGGAGTACCACTTGATTCCTCTGGTCTTGGCCAACATTTCTTCAATTCTAGGTAATGGGAACTTCTCCACCACAATGTTCTAATTCAATTTGCGCAGGTCTACACATAGCCTGACTTTCCCGCTGGGTTTCATGACTACCACCAATGGTGCGAGCCACTCCGCGCACTTGATCGGTTCGATGATCCCCTTTTTTTCTAAGTCCTGTAGTTCCTCCTGTACTGCTTCTCTCACTGCTAGGGGCACATTTATCACCTTATGGGCGACTGGTACGGCTTTGTCCTTTAGGACTATTTTGTGTGAGAATTTCTCCAGCCTTCCCACCGTGCCTCCAAATTCTTTGGGGTACTCTCTCTTCCATTTATCCAGATCTGGCCAAACTTCAAGTTCGGTGAGTAGTATTTGCTCTTTTCCACCCGGATCCAGTTTGATGCCCAGATCGCCTTGGTCCAGCCATCCTAACACCGATGGCCCCTTCTCCGATATGTATAGCTTGGAGAATGCAGAGCGGCCTCTGAACTCAAACTTTAAAGGTCTGAATCCGACCATGGGTATGCGGTCCCCATTGTATGTGACTGGTCGGATGTTCAGTTTTTCCAATTCCGGCCTAAATTTGGCTTAAAAGTTTCATTCCATACCGCTCTCTGGACAATGGTGTAGGGCGAGCCTGTGTCTGCCACTACGCTTATCGGCACTCCCCCAATCGTCATTTCTAGTACCGGTTTGGTCGTTCTTCTGCCATCCACACTTAACACTTGGTCGTATATGCAAAGTACAGTGACGACTTCTTCCTCTGTGCCTTCCTCTTGATCTTCACGATCTTGGTCTATGTATTTTACCATGCTCTTGGAAGATTTCCTCCGGCACACCTTCTCGTAATGGCCTACAATGCCGCAGTACATACATTTGGCGTGGAACGCTGGGCACTTCCTGTCGTAAGCTTCGTGATACCAGCTTCCACATCTATAACACGTTTTCTTGCTGCTCCCTGTCTGCTTTCCTGGTGGGCCAGGGTTGCCTTGCCATTTGTTGGGTCCTTTCGATAATGATCCTTTGTACTTGTAGTCTCTGCGAGGCTCCTCGTCGTCTACTTTGTTCACCATGGGGCTGAGTGCCGTCTCCTTCTTCGCCGCTTCTGCGCACCTGCGCGCCAATTCTGCCCTCTTGACTATCACCATCACCTCCTTCAGCGTGGCTTCCCCGCTGGCCTACAGCTTGTCCTGCACTGCCGTGCTCGTGGTGTGCATCACTATTTGGTCTTTGATGAATTCTTCTTCGAATGTGTCATATTTGCATGTGGCCGCCAGTTTCTTCAGAGCCGCCACGTATTCCTCTACCGACTCTCCTGGACGTTGTTTCCGTTGCTGAAAGTTGAATCTGTCTATCGATACACACACTGCTGGCCTGTAGTGTTCGTTCAAGACGTCAATGGCATGGGCGTCTACGTCATCATCTGTGCTTCCTCGTTGTTTGGGCACTAAGCTCTTGTAAATTCTGAGCCCTTCTGGGCCTAGGGTAAGTAGTAGAATGCGCTTCTTCCTCTTGCTGTTGAACTTTTCTTCATTTTCATCTTCAAGTACTTCTATGAAGTTGTCAATGTAGTCCCTCCAATCTTCCCACTTCATGAGTGGCTCACTTGGCTTAGGCAGGAACTGCACTGGTGCTGTTGCGTATCCCGCTTGCGCACTCATCTTTTCAAGCTTGACTGTGGGTGGGGTGCCGCTGTGACTTCTGGGACTGCCTGGCGTACTGTCTGACTCCTGTTTCTCGGTCAGTAACTGGGGACTTTCTGTGTTTGCCCCCCTGCTCTTTCCTGAGGTAGCCAGCGCGGTTTCACTGTCGCAGGTTCGCGGTGCTATTGGGTGCCCTTGTCACTGGCTCCGCCTGGGTTCATTCACCCTTCCCCCCACGTGCTTGTCTATCCCCCTGTGGGCTGGGGTGGGCTCTGCCGCGCTCTTTAGGGTAGGGTGTTACGTGAGGTAGCTTACTTGCCACTCCGTGGTTGGTTGCTCCCTTTGGTTGCCTGGGTAAGCTGCCTTTCTCCTTGTCTAGAGTATTTGATTCACTGATGCTTCATTGAAAGTTTGTCCTCTTTTTTTTTTGATGTTCCATGTGCAGGTGTTCAGTGTCCCGCTCTCGTCGCCATTGTAAAGTGGTGCTTCCCCAATGAAGACGCTACACAGGAGTTGTATGTAACACTCGTTTAATTTCTAACTCGTTCCCTAAAGAGCGCCGAGCCGATGTGTCCTCCGTGTCGGCTTTCGCGCTTCTCATTCCCCGATGCGCGCACACCCGCTAACATGGCCGCCGGCACGTCACGTCACGGCGTGACGTGCAACCACTAGAGCGCAACACCACATGCATCAACACCGCGGCTCCGGAACGCCTGAGGTGGATTGCCAGCAGAGAAGGCCGACCTCGCGATCCAGAGGTTATTGGCCCGACATCCGGGGGACGATAACATAACTCCGCAGTAAAAACCAGTCGGAAGGAGGCGAAGCGATGACACCACACCGCACTGAGGCAGCAGTCAGGATTCAACCTCAGAGAGCAGCAAAGGTGAGTCTGACAACAGGATAATTCCGGATATTAGTGCTTGGCAGGCAGAGCCCACTCAAAGTGCGGCCATCTTGCAGCCGGCCAAGCCACGCCCCCCAAGCAGAAATGAAAAAATTATTTTTGGGGGAATAGCCATGCAATTGAACAAAATACTACCACATATTCCTCAAAGAGATAGTGCTTTATTGGTGCTGTAATGCACTACAGCAATAACCTCTACTTGGGCCTAAAAGTAGTGTGTGCACTATGTGGAAAGCTGAAAGGAAAGCCCTGGGGGCAGCAGGTTCCCAATGAAGGATCACAGCGCCTCTTTTCAAACTACTCCTACTGCTGATCAAGACATGAATAAAGTCAAAGAGGGCTTCCTTTACATACTACTGTAAATGCATATAAAGTGCTACAAATACCCATGAAGTAGGGCTTCTAGGCACTTGAGACCCAACCTCAAAGATGAAACACTCAGGCAGGAAGATTATCATGCAGTGAAAAGGCAAGTTCTCAGTTTTTTCATAAAGAGAGGATGATTTGAAAGGATGCGTAGTCTCAAAGGAAGCCTGTTCCATTATTTGGATCCAAGATCTGCAAAACTGCTACAATCTCTACAGCTGAGACAGTATCAAGGCAGCCGTAGAAGTCCAGGCATGGTAGACTGAGCAGTCTAGATGGAATGTAGCAGGGGATTCGTTTCCTAATGCTTGTTGGGCTGGAGCTATAGAACGTCCTATGGACAAAAGGTAATGCTTTAAACTATCCTCTACTCAACTGCAAGGCAATGGAATTTCCTGAGTTTGTTTGACACCGAATGAGACCTAGGCAATTAATAATAGTCTAGCCACATCATTCTGGGCCAGTTGGAGATTCCTAATCGAACAAGACGGGAGGCCTAGATACAAGAAGTTAGAATAATGTAGTGATTAGAGCATGCACAATGATGTTTCTCTCAGAATGGTATCAACATCTAATCACTTTCCTCAGCATTCTAATAAGGCCAACACAGACGTGATTTGGGACTTGAAGGAAAGCTAATTGTCAAGCCTGTCATACCTGACTCCCATACATTTTGTGGATTTGGATACATTGGGCCCAGTTCTCCAGCCAACCACTTGTCGGACGAGAGTTGGGGATTTTGTCCGCCAAAGCAGCAGTTCTGTCTAAACTAATTTGAGTGTTAAACAGTTACTGTCCATCCACACAGAAGTCAAGATAAGACATTGTTTAAACCTGTCTTGCGATAGAGGATTACCATTTTTCAGAGATAGAATGATCTGTGTATCATCTGCATATGACAGGTCTTTGAAGCTGCAGCTCAGACCTGCCAGAAAAATCATGTAAATATTGAAGAGTGTAAGGCTCAAGGATGATCCATGTGGGACTCCGTCAGGAAGTGGCAATGGTTCCAAAGAAAATGGTGTGAGCCGAATGGGTTGGTTTCTACTAAAAAGAAAATTGGCAATCCCTGACATGAGTTTACCTGTGACTCCAACATGCTGCAGACAAGTCAAGGAAGGCAAGGGCTGCTGTGCCTTCAGTGCCAGTGGTAGTGTTTATGCAATCAGATACTGTGAAGTATGGTTTCTGTACTGTGACTGGTATGGAAACCAAACTGAGAAAGTTGAAGGATGTTATTAGTCGCTAGATATTGTGACAGTTGTTGGATAATATGCTGTCCAGGATCTTCATGGATTTAGGTCTGCTTCCAGGCATCTGGGATCACTGCAGTATTTATATATCACAAAGGACAGGTATGGTTACAGAGGCTCTTCTTTTAAGTATATGAGAGGGCATGGTTCCAAGGAGGAGTCTGACTTATGGCCCGATAATGAGTCTGACGGTCCATGGACCGCCAGACTCATGGGGACGTGGCAGTGGAGATCTCATGGCCACCGATTCAGGCATTTGTGCTGCCACAGCTCCACCTCAGAGTCTGCAATACATTTGGCGGTACTGGCGTGGTCCCACCAAGCATATTACGAGTTTCCTCTCCACTGGCGGTGCATGGAGGTTCTTGCTCTGTGCCTCATCCACATGTGGATGCACACAGGGGGCACAACATGTGCCCGCCTATATGCATGCACACCAGTTCCTAAAAAAAAATGATCTGTAGGAATTCTGAGTTTTTCTGTAGTGAACTACAGAAAAATGATAATTACACATTCTGAGCCCGCAAACACCTAAGTACACCAATGGTGGTGCACTAGGGTCATACGGAGAGAGTTAGGACGCTATTGGCATCCTTTTGACCAATATAGGGCACACTGGTATCCATAAAACGGATCCAACTATAGTGCACGCTGTGTTGACCCTTTGTGGAACGTAAGAGGAAATTGCTTTCCCAAATATCATTTCTAAAAATGTGGGATGTGTAGTGAGACACCTTGGGGCTTGAGACTATAATCCCCATGAAGCAACATAGGTGATCTCTGCCCGCACATCCTCACACATTCCTTTGAGTGGGGTATGGGCTCCTTACATACCCTCAATATGAGCTTTACAAAATATTCTGGCAATGATATGTCCTAACCTAATTTTGTAATTTTATAATGCTACGAGATGCACAAATTGGTATGGGACCACCCCGCCAATGGGGCGGACACACACTGTCACAGATGAGAAAAAAACACAATCCTCATGATGCAGGCGGCTGTGTGTAGTCCCCCTTGTTACAATCTTGAATGACGACTTCAAGGTGTGCGCTGGGGGGCAGAATCATGCTCTCTGACCGCCCGAAGACACATGATAACAGCCGGTCTCCGGGATTCGACTTTTCAAATGCCTGGAGATGTGGACCAAGTAGGTGTGGCAGTGGGGCAGGACCTTTGATGTAGTGAGTATGAGGCTGGAGTAGGCTTGGAATTGAGTAATACTACTGACACGGTACGTGAGCAAAAAATAATGATGCTCCACTTCTAATGCTGTGTCTGTTTTCCTTTTCCTTGATCTCTCCACCTCTACTTTGGGCTCGAATTCTAGAGTCTGACTAAACTGCTACCCCCCAGAACACCATTGTCTCTTGAGAAGAGTTTACACCTCCAAATTGGGGTAAGATGATCATTGTGCCATGATTGAAAGTGAGACATTGAGAATATTGGGCGGTATGTAAATAGAAATTTGGTGTGGTGGGTGAGGTGTGTGGTGGTTTTGACATGGTGGTGTGTAATCACACCACATTTTTGGGCTGAGTGGCAGTATGCGATTGACATCCCAATCACATGTATGTTTTATTGAATAAGTGCCGTGCTCCCTGAAATATGGTTGAGCCCACCCTGACCTTTAGGAGTCAGGGTGAACCTGATGATGGAGCATGACACCACTAGAGTGTGTGAGGGTTATTTAACGAAAAGGAATTGCTTCCTTTCCCACATTTGAGTGACACTTGGTGATCTTTTTTCCCCTACCATTTTCGTGATATTATTGGGGTACTTACAGTGACATTGGGCCCCGGCTCTATTCAGGTCTAGACTGGTTTTCAGAGTTGTCTTAATTCATGAGGTTTCATTCCAATTTCATTTCAAATTGAGGAGCCTTCTCCAGTTTGTTCCACTTCTGATGATCTTGCTCCACTATATTGTCTCAAGCAAATCCTTAGATGCTGGTTTCAATTTTCTTGATGAGAATTGCAGACAGAAGCATATCTTCAAAAACCTTGAGCAGGGGACCTAAATTCCTTTACGCATTGAAATGTCAATCTTAAATAGGACTCACTGTGAAAATAAAAGCACTTGTAAGGAATGTTAGCCACTGTGTTTGCTGCCAGGCTAGGTTATTTTTTTAATGATTTGAGCAGTTTCTTAGACATGTGAACAGAAATCGATTTTCGTCCCAAGAATCTCTGTATTTACAGTTACTTTCTCTGATTCGCGTAGCAGACCTTGCAACCTAATGATCAGCCTCAAATGATAGCTGCAATAATTAACAAGACAATTCATCTGAACAATTAGTTGTGCATTCATTTGGGAAAGAATAAAGTCAAGATATAAGAGTAACCTGAAGTTATCAGAATACAGGTGTCAGGTTTATTTAAAAGAATATTCAAATCAAAAGAATTTAAGTGTTTAAACCTGAAGCTTATACTAATTTTGCCATCAATTGCTGGGATTTTATTTATCCCTCCGCTCTATTTTTCTTTCTAAACCTTTTCATTCTCTCTTCTTGATTCCATTCTATTATAATTTCTCTTTTTGATTTTTTGTGGGAAAGTGGGCTTGTAGCTTGATTGCTGTGTACAAATGTATAATATGTATGTAATTATGTGTATAATGGAAATATTGTCTTTTGGTCCTGTTCGAAATTGTTTATTTGTATACAAAAGAAAAAAAGATTCCAAATAGTAGATTTAAAAGACTAAATAAAAAGAATTTCTTTTCAATCACTATGAGTGGCACGAGTGATTGGTAGAGTTGACTGTATTAGTGGTATCAGCATTGCCATTTCTGTGTTTTGATTACAAAAATATTGTGGACACAAATAATAAGCAAACGTTTTTTTCCACTTTTTTGCAATATTGAAGTTTTATAGTTAACTATAATATCATAAATATTAATGTTATTTTAGTGTAATATAATCGTTTTATTTAGTTATTTGTGTTGGTATGAAATGTGTACATTTTTTAAAAACAACTTTCATCTTATTTTACAGTTATTATATAGTTAGGATTAAGTTTTTATTTAAATGTATGAAATAATTTGTATTGTGTATTTACTTTACTCTGATAAAGACTACTAGCCGCAGATTCCTTACCTTTGAACTTCCAGGCGTCAGGCAGGATCACGATTTTTTTTCTAACAGTACCTCTGCACGCCGGTAGATGGTGTTGGTCAACTCCGCGTGATGTCGTAGGTGTTGTGTATACTATCATCGTGAAGTCCACGTCGTCAATATTGCTGCCACTCTGGCGCACTGACATCAGTTCTTTTCTTTCTATGGCAGCCAGCGTAGATCTGTTGAAGAGAGTTAACCCCTGTCGCTTTTTAACAGGCTTTCTTTAACTTTTTGTCGAGTTTTTAGTATGTATGATGCCCAAGGACACTACCGGGTTCAAGCCGTGTGGCGCCTATAACCGCGCCATGTCAGTTACGGACCCCCACCTCATGTGCCTCTGGTGCCTAGAGCACAACCATGACCCAAAGTTGTACTCCAAATGCAGGGCCATGGCACCGAAGGCTTTGGGAGAGTGGTCCCTAAAGCTGATTGCGGCCCAGCATCGATCTCGTTCCTGCTTCCGATCTCGGGCAAGAGGAAGGTCCGAGCACCTCTCTGGTGGGTCGAAGTCCTCTTCATTGAAGTCTTCAGGTAAGAGGCACAAAAAACACAAGAAGTTGAGGCGCGTCCTGCCCCATCTCCCACTGTCCGCCATGTAGCGAGACGGAGTATTCTCGGCGTTCAAGGCCCCACTTGGCCGATTAGTTGCCTGGGTTGGCTCTGTGTTTCCCTCCCTCTCCGGGCCAGAGTGACCCCCACCCAACTGAAAGAAATATATGATGCCATGTGCACCATATTTGGGCACCGCGTCCAACACTGAGGTCCTTTGGTGTCACCAGCGGCACCTCACTCATCCTCATTCCGGATGACACAGAGCCAGTCGGGCATCCAATTATGCCAAGACCAGTGCAGCCGGAGCCGTACAACTCCATACCATTCAACCTGCCCTATTCTGAAGGGTTGGGAATGGATGACGAGGATTGGGAGGGGCAGCAGGATCCCTTGGAAGACCTGCAACCTCAGGATATGAACTGGTATGAGGAACTGGGTGATTCCAGTGGCCTGGAGTGGACGCCGCCTCAGAGTCTGGCATGATGTCTCCCCTTTCCTGACTACAGAGGAGGGGGAGTCTTTCACTTTGGTGGTGCATAGAGCTGCCGAGGTCTTAGACCTGCAGCTTCTGACAGCGGCTGTCAAGACTAACGTCTTGACAGAGGTCATGCAGCCTGGTGTCTCCTCTTCAGAGCCCTTGCTGGCTTTCAATGATGCCTTGAAGGATGTTCTCCTGGACACCAGTATCAATCCTAGCACAGGGCCTCCTGTAAATAGAGTGATTGCCGCCGCCATTGCCCTGCACAGGGCGACCCAGCATTCCTCACTACCAACCCCACCTCACAAAGCTTGGTGGTCCAGGCTTCTACATCTCATGGCATGTGTCCCTCCGCACCCCTAGACAGCAAATCCAAGAGGCTGTAGAGCTTTGAAAAGAAATTTTTCTCTTCCACCAGCCTGGCATTGCCGTCGATGAACACCGCATATCTATTGGGCTATTATTCCCATTCAACATGGGATACGGTTGCGCAGGTGCTGCCTAGGATCTTTGAGGAGGACCTGATACGGCTCTCTCAAGCCATTTATGATGGCAGAGACGCAGCAAAGTTTGCCATTCGATGTGGCTTGGACACAATGGACTCACTGTGCAGATTGATTTCATCGACAGTGGCAGAACTTTGCAATGTCTGGCTGGCGACATCTGGCTTTTCAGGGGATGTCCAAGCAAACCTTACGCACATGCCCTTTGATGGCTTACGTCTTTTCGGAGATAAGGTGGACTGAGTGCTGGAGTGCTTTAAGAATTCGTGGGCTACGGCCAAATCCTGAAGCCTCTCAACAGCTCCCCAGCCTGCATCTGATTTCGTTCTCGAGGGTTCTGAAGCCAGAAGTTGAACCAAGCCTCAATCTCCTCCTCCACTGCAAAACCTTCCTATTCTGATCTCCCAGGTTCATGACCATACAGTTGGTGGCAGGATACGCCATCACCTCCACTGCTGGCAAGACATCACCTCGGACAGGTGGGAGCTACAAATAGTCCATAGGGGATACTCCCTCCCCTTCGAGACTACCCTTCCCTCCATACCTCCATCTCACAATTGGCTGACGGAGGATAATATTGCACTACTCTGTGAAGAAGTCAAGGCTCTCCTGGCCAAGGGAGCGATAGAGAGGGTTCCAGGGCCAGAAATAGGCAGTGGTTGCTATTCCCATGAATTTCTGGTCACAAAGATGGACGTAGGCCTTCGTCCTATCCTCGACCTCAGAGCATTCAACTACTTCCTCAAAAAGGAGAAGTTCAAGATGTTCACCCTTGCTCAGGTCCTGCTGCCCTGGATCCAGGAGACTGGTTGGTAATGTTGGACTTGCAGGATGCCTATTTCCACATTCCCGTCATGCCTTCTCAATGCTGTTACCTGCGGCTTATGGTGTGCCACAAGCATTTTCAGTTTGCTGTGCTCCCCTTTGGTCTCACCAGTGCCCCTCAGGTGGTCGCAGCCCATCTGTGGAGATTAGAGGCTCCAGGCTTTCCCTATCTCGGTGAATGGTTGTTGAAGGTGGGCTTGTTCCAATTAGTCGTTTTGCACCTCCAGGCTATGGCGAACCTCATGCATTCACTGGGGTTTACTATCAATATGCCAAAGTCACTCCTGAGTCCCTCTCAGATGCTCCCTTTCATCGGATCAGTTCTGGCACGGAGCCGTTTTAGGCCTGTCCTCCCAAGAGGCGAGTCAGGATATTCAGGATATGATACCGATGTTTCAGCCTCTATCCTGGATTTTGACGAGAATGACTCTGAGGATGTTGGGCCTCATTGCTTCCTGCATCCTGCCTATGGACCATGCCAGATGGCACATACGGGTTCTGCAGTGGGACCTGAAGTTCAAATGGGCACAGCATCAGTAAAATCTCACTGACCTGGTTCAGATATCAGGGGGCACTGCAAAAGACCTGCAGTGGTGGCTAACAAACCGTGATTGGGTCAGAAAAAAGACCCCTCTCCCTTCCCTACCCAGATCTCACAGTAGTGGCATATGCGTCACTTCTGGGATGGGGCGACCTTCTGGGAGAGGTGGAGATCAGGGGACTCTGTTTGCTGGCGGAAGCCAGACTCCATATCAACCTGTTGGAGCTTCGGGCAATCCGATTGGCACTAAAAGCCTTTCTGCCATCCATCAAGGGAAGGCTAGTTCAGGGGATCACAGACAACACAACCGCCATGTGGTATTGTTAAACTTCAATTTAGGAAGTTCAAATAGTGCAATTTGGAACAGAGTATGGAACCAGGCATGTCTTATTAAGTAAGACTACACTTTGAGGAAGGACGAGGAGGGCAGATTAGTCTCAGCCTCAATTCTGTCCCATCCAGTGGATATCCTGGCTACAGGGATTCACAATAACTGGGAGCGCTGCCAATGAGTGGCGTATGCCCAGCGACTGGGAACCCGACAAGCAGCATAGGGCTAAGAGTACCAGTAGCCATAAAGAAAACTGTCTGTTTCTATGTTGAGAGCCATGCAAAGCTTTACATTTGTCCTAATTTTTTTTTAATGTTAATCTCACTGTTAATAAGAATGCATATTGTGGATGTCAAGTATATGCATCATGTAACAGTAGTGGATCATTCAATGTATTACAGTGGATGAATGCTACAGTTGAGCACGTGGATGAGGTTTATAACTCGCTCATGGCTTCATCTCTCCTGCTGGATAGCTGCCCATCGCATCATTCATCACTGATCAAAAATGCAGCAATACAGTGCTCGCTGGCATGGACATAACATGAAACCTTGGGGGGATGTTGAAGTTCGACACTAAACTGAAAGGTTCTGAAGTGTGACAGTAAAAGTATGTGTAAGTGAAAGTAACTTTTCTTTGAAACTAGGAAGGGTTAAATGACAAGGACATAGGTGGAGTTAGGATGCATGGGACAATTGTTCACAGCGCAGACAACATGCCATCATCTTAGTTTGTAGGTGCATGGAAATCTGAAGGAGAGCTGATGCTGTAAAGTGCATTCTTAGGACAGCAACTGCATCATGTTGCAGAAAATATGGAAGTGGGATGTTTGGGAGGCCTATCACTGTTGACTTACGTATTCCCGCCAAAAGTGAACTACTTTTGCCTTGAAAACACCCTGGTTGAGCCAGTGATAATATAGCACCTATTTTGGAAGTTGAAGAAATAATGAGCCTTTTCTATATGTGGCACTGAAGAAATCCTGTATTCCTAACAGAAACACCGGAGCGTCTCAATCTCTGTCCTGAATTTCTGCTCCCTGCACGCTTCTCCAAAACTGCAGCACCCCGCTTATATTTTGATGTTCAAATGTATATCTAAACCCCTTCCGTAAAAAGACTCGGCCCTCTGTAAATGTAATGTAAATTGATACTTGTATAGTGCACTACTCACCCGCAAGGGTCTCAAGGCGCTTGTACGAATACCGCTGTGGAACCAATCCTGGCTTTCCCTGTGAGGCATCCACTCCTGGGCACCCCCAAGGTAGAGGTCAGGCATCCTTAGCATTGTGGGGGCCGTTGTGGAGATTAGGCAAGCTATTGCCCAGAGTTGCAGAGTGGGACTCCATGATTGGAATAGGCACCGAGGCAAGAATTATCAGGTCCATGGAATTTTGAGCCCAAGACCCGCCGAGGCAGGGAATTGAACCCTGGTACCGGGCTAGACCTCTACATCAGGGTCTGCAGCTCTAATCATTGAGCCGCACTTCTCCACTGGAGGAACTTGCGCTAAGAAGCCAGGGTGCTGCTTCGAAGAATTTTCTCCTTTTTACCCGGCTTGCTCATGGGAATGACAAGACGCTGTGCCCACAGGGACCTGCAAAGACAGTTTGCTATAATGTGCTTATTCCGCAGTACCAGCACGAAGAAACTTACATCTTGAGCAGTAAATATGGGAATGTATCTTGAAGAATTAGAATATTTCAGCCACAGAGACCCCTCCTTGTTGATCTGAAATTTGAGCTCACAGTAAACCTGTATTTAGCTGCAGCCACAAAGAGTGCCTAACTGGACATGTCCGCCTAGCATTTCCTGTAAACGAAGTGGCTCATTACGAATCTGGCAATCCGAGAACTCGCGGGGGCATGGCCACTGCCGCACCGGCATTCAGACTGCCCCATTACAAGTTGGGCGGTCGGACTGACATTGTACCGCCTCAGGGGCCAGGGAACCACAATTCCCTGGCAGGGCCTCAGTAATATGCTGTTGGTGCCACTGTGACACCGTCATGCATAATACTAATTTCAGGACCACCAGCGGCATCATGGAGGTCTCTCCTCCATGAAAAGGCTGGCGGTCCTGAAATAATGGGGTCCTACAGGATCCCCTGTTGTCCATTTACATAGGGATGCATGCAGGGGGGCACACCATGGACTTTACTTTCCATACCGTGCAGGAAAGATTTTTGGTATTCCCATTGCCTTGCCCATTTTCAGAGGGACCGCCAAAAAAGCCCACCAGACACGAGGAAACTTGCAATCCGGCAGGCAGCGGGCACACAAGTTTAGCGGATCGGGAGCAAGCCGCCGGCGTGGCACTTTGTTCCTGCACTGCCAAACTTGTAATCCGGCCCTTAGTCTTCTAGATCCTCGCCCCCAAGATCGACCCTACATCAAAACCATATTGTCATAGCTTCAGCACATTTGAAGTGGAGACTCGGCAATCACTTACTGCAATCATTCAAGATTTGAGCCAAGTACTAAACACTTTTCTAGTCAGCTGTTGGTCTTCTTCAAGCCAGAACTCGAATTTTAGAACTCAATCATGTTTATTGGATGAATTTCAATGGTCACAAACAAGCAACGAATGAATCCCACTTTTGAAGAGATATAGGGTCCAGCTAACCAAAAGTCCTTGCCACCTGATGTGAAGTTTAGCATGATACCTCATCAGGGCCACATGCCCCACTTCCAACAAATTCTTCTTTAACAAGTGAAACCCAAGTCTTGTTCTGGGTGGTCCTGAGGAACTGAGGAAACACCTTCTTGTTGCCTTGAAATCTGAACTTTCCGGGTTTAAATGCTGCTCCGGTGACTGTCACCCGCTATGTTGGGGATTGCAGTTCAAGCAACACAGTCCGAGTGCCAGGGTTATTCCCCCGAGCTCCACTTGTTGAGAGGCAAAGTGCTAAGTGGACCTTTAATTTCGGCTGCATTATAAAACCTCCCCACATCACTTTCCAGCCTTTTCATTGCAGATACCACATCCTCTCTAAATCCACTTTGTTGCAGAAGAGTCCCATCCTGTTCCTTTTTTCCGCCCACTTCTTTGTCTCACCCACTTTGGACTCTGTGCCAATTGGCCCTTCAGTTCTCCTGTCTACGGTCTCTTAATGGCCACCTTCTTCTCAAGATTCCTGGAGAGAGCTTCCAATTCATTCACAGGGCACCTAAATGAAGATTCCCCTGGGTCACTCCCTGACCACATGGGTCTTGTCCAGTGGTGGCCGGCATGGCCCGTGGATGTTGGGGCAGGGGTGGGTGATGGGGTAATGTGGGGGCACGGGGTTGCACAGTAAATAATACAATTATTCACTTACCTTGCCGCTGGGTCCTGCATCTCTGCTCCTTGCTCCTGCTCTCCTCGTGGGACAGGAAAGCTAGGACGAACAGCTAGGCTCACCTGAAATGCAGCATTGTGATTAGTAAGGACCCAGGCTCCCCTGACCAGTCACAATGCTGCAAGGCAGCATTGTGATTGGTTTTGAGTGCCCTGGTTCGACGCTCAACCAGGGAATGAGGGCCTGAGCTTGTTCTCTATGCAAGCTGCATTGAAACCAGAGAAAGTACGCATGACTGTTTAAAAAGTCCTTCTTACCTCCAGTTCCCTTCTGTTTATTAGGTCGAGCTGGTATAACCAGTGCAAAGCACTGGCCAGCGAAGCATCTATTGTTACTCACTTCCTGGGAATGTGAGACAGGGGATGGGCACGCGCAGGGGATTCTCCCATTTGAGCGCGCCCGTTCACCCACACGCCGTGCACATCTCCTGTCCCACATTGTCAGGAAGCGGATAAAACATACACACAGACACACATGTGCGCGCGCGCACACACACACACACACACACGCGCGCGCGCGCTCACACACACACACGAATGCACCCCCCCACCCCTGCCCCCCTTACCTTACCGGGCTCTTGTCGCTGCTGTCATCTCTGCATCATCTGGCAGACGCCCCGCAGAGCACTAGAGCTCCTCTGCAGCACGACGCGGAGCTCTCCCCTTAGGCATGGGAGCCCCGCAGTGCTTTCCGATGTTCTTCACCCGGGCCCCCTCCTGGGACCCGGTACTTCAGCTGCCGGACCTGGGAGGGTGGGGGCTACCCGCGCATGCTCGGCATTTCTAACAGGAGCTCTTCAGAACGAAAGTTAGAAATGGCGTGCATGCGCAGCAGCCCCCGCCCTCCCAGGTCTCCTCACAACCCGTATCCGATTCAAATAGCACATTAACTCTTTGTCTCCCATTCTTGGCACCAGACGTTACACCAGGCGTGACTCGTTTTGGTTGCAAGGGTTCATGAGGGCTTGTGATCAGCTGCAACCAGGTGTCTGCCTCGAGCCACCCGTGCGTCGCCCACCTCTACATCTGGCTCTCACACGATAAGGCGGGCAGCGCTTGCTATAACAGTACCCCACAGCAAGGCGACGAGGTGACCCATCCATGGTACTGGGACACCACTTTCGCACTCCTGTGCTTATACAGATCAGTGCATTCTGGGAGTTGTGGTATTGCTTTACTGAACCAACACAGCTGATAAAAATGATACGTGAAAGCAAAGTCCAGGAATGGAAAAGAGGTGTGTCATAAATAAACGTACTTCCTTCCCTCATACCTGTTTTCGCAGTCACAGTGGTTTCTTTACTGCAGGTGAGGTAGGACTGACAGACAACACCTCCTTAGTGCCTCTGCTGCGGTGGGGGGTGTTTACCTGAAAGGTGTTTTAGGTGGGCAGACGCGAGCCTGCCTGCCCCGTCTACCACCAACAAAATGGCCACCCTACCCATCCTTAATCCCCAAGGGGATCGGAGTTGCACTTTGACCTCTGTTTACAGCGTGTGCTACATCTAGCGAAGGTCTGCTGTTTAAACAATAAACCTGCTACATCTGTGTGACCTTGGGCACTGCGCCTCTGTTCAATCTACTCCAGTGCTATGAGGCGAAGCCTGCTACTTCTGTGTGACCCGAGAGATAGCTCTGCTTTCCAAACCATGACGTGCCTCGCGGCGCAGCTCTGCTGTTTCAACTCTACATTTACTACATCTATAGTTGGAGGGATCTCTGGGGTGACTCAACGTCTGATTAGTCAGTATGCCAATCACTTGATGCTTATTGTGTATGGGGGGTGGGTGGTTTTTTTTTTAGAGAGAGAGACTGGCGCTATCAGCATCTGGAGACAGGAATAACAGGCGTTTTGGGGATGAGTGCTCCGAGGGGAGTAGTGTGCGCAGTTTTTTTCTTTCTTCTGCCTGTTTAATCTCTTCTCCTGCAGTGAGCTCACAGTGCTTCATTTGTAAATAAACAAGTGCCGGAGCTCATGATTCTGCTCAGGAGCCTACTAATGATGCACTGGAGACAGGGACGACCATCACCGCCACGTGTCAGTACAAAGCATCCTACTCCCCGTCACAATCCTATAAATGTGCCAGTTTGGGAAATTCTATGCCACCCGAAGCAACGCCATGTGTGACCCGAGAGATAGCTCTGCTTTCCAAACCATGACGTGCCTCGCGGCGCAGCTCTGCTGTTTCAACTCTACATTTACTACATCTATCTATAGTTAGAGGGATGTCTGGGGTGACTCGACGTCTGATTAGTCAGTATGCCTGTCAATACTCAATGCCACAGCATCACTCTGTATAACTGAATGCCACAGCACCACTCAATGCCTCTGCACCACTCAACTCCACAGCACCACTCAACGCCACAGCATCACTCAACGACACAGCACCACTCAACGACACAGCATCACTCAACGACACTGCATCACTCAATGCCACAGCACCACTCAACGCCATAGCACCACTCAACGCCACAGCATCACTCAACGCCACAGCATCACTCAACGCCACAGCATCACTCAACGCCACGGCATCACTCAACGCCACGGCATCACTCAACGACACAGCATCACTCAAGGCCACAGCATCACTCTGTACCACTGAATGCCACAGCACCACTCAACGCCACACACTCAATACCACAGCACCACTCAATGCCACAGCACCACTCAATGCCACAGCACCACTCAACACCACAGCACCACTCTATGCCACAGTACCACTCAACGCCACAGCACCACTCAGCGGGCAGCATCCCTCAATGCCACAGCATTACTCAACGCCTCAGCATTACTCAATGCCACAGCATCACTCAATGCCACAGCATCACTCAACGCCACAGCATCACTCAGCACCACTCAACGCAACAGCACCACTCAACGGCTCAGAACCACTCAACACCACAGCACCACTCAACACCACAGCACCACTCAACATCACAGCATCACTCAACGCCATAGATTCACACAGCACCACTGAATGCCACAGCACCCCTCAATGCCACAGCACCACTCAATGCCACAACGCCACAGCACCACTCAGCGCACAGCATCCCTCAACCCAACAGCATCCCTCAATGCCACAGCATCCCTCAACACCACAACATCCCTAAACGCCACAGCATCCCTCAACGCCACAGCATCATTCAACGTCACGGCATCACTCAACGTCACAACATTACTTAATGCCACAGCTTCACTCAATGCCACAGCATCACTCAACACCACAGCCTCACTCAGCACCACTCAATGCCACAGCACCACTGAATGCCACAGCATCACTCATTACCACTGAATGCCACAGCATCACTCAGCACCACTGAAGGCCACAGCATCAATCAGCACCACTGAAGGCAACAGCATCACTCAGCAACACTGAACGCCACAGCATCACTCTGTGCAACCATTCAACAACAACTGGTTCTAATATGTTCTCTCAATGTTTTAAGCTTTATTACAAATGTCACAAAAAGATGTTAATATTTCACTGCTGTTCTTGGATTTTCATCCCAATAAAATACACTGAACATAATCTTCCAAAAAGTTATTTTCAAAAGTTTAAGCTATTGGCATTATAAATTACAATAACTTTTATTTAAGTATTAATTATTAAAAAAATAAAAGCCATTGTTATTTGTAATATTAATACATCTAAGTTATGTAAATACAACACATATTGCATTACAAATGCTATAGGTGTCACGTTTGCAAAAGTTAAAACTGTTGGCATTGTAAATGACAAAGCTATTAATTCCGCTATTTTCAAAACCAACACATCAATAAAATATTTGTCATTTACAAGACCAATAGCTCAAACTTTTGCAATCGAGACCTATTGTATTGCAAATGCTTGTTCTCCTTGGGTCGCATGTTATCGAGTTGTTTTCTTTTAGCAGGACAATTTCAGTAAGGAGGCACAGGTCTGTAATGTCACGTATTACCAGTAGAAACCCACGGGATACCATTTCCTGCGAGCATGATTGATCCTGACCAGCTGCAGCAGCTTCTCCAGCCTACTTCCTGGTACAGTAAAGCAGACTGCCCTGGACGAAGGCAGCCGTCTTTCACACACATGGGGGATCACTGCTGAGCGGCTGCCTGCAGGGGTGATGGGGCCCTTCTCCTCCTTTTCATCAGGTGTGCTCCATTGTTGGCAAATATATTGTCTAACAAAGAGGGGCTGATGTCGAACTTAATCAACCTGATTGTGCTAATGTTGACAGATAATTACATTCTTTTTAGAGTCCAGCATTGCTTCCCCAGGTCTGCACAGTTCACAGACAATTAATTCTTTTTTAATCGTTTGTCTCTAAGCTTGAGGCAGATGCTGAATTTCACTTCCCATCTCCAGAGGGAGCAGCCTATTAGAGGAACAATGAGGCATTGTATCAGTCAATCTAAAAAGAATAACCTAATATTTAAATATATATATATTTTTTTACTTTTGGTTGTTTGCATCTGTACTAATGTGTATTAATTTCCTGCGTGAACTTCTAGTGTGAGTGTAATAGCATTGGTAGCTGAAATAGTAACCATTTCTGCAGTGCACAGTAATATAGTAGTGAAGGATTTACTAAAGATGTTCAGTTAAGTAGTATATTGCATTGTAGTGTAGCCCAGCACAACGAAGAACCGACATACATCAACACGCGCATGGCCTTCCACGAACCAATCAGCCACCTACATTCAGCCTCCCTCTTCCTTGCAGACACCCCCCAGATCCACTGAAGGAGCAGCGGAGGAGGCTCCTTCTCACACCTGGCAGCCAAAGTCTGGAATGACCTTCCCCTGCTCTACAGGGCCACCTCATTGCTCCGAGAATTCAGGAAAGGACTCAAGAGCTGGCTGCTCGAATGAGCAGATCACCATGAAGCAGCCAGCAGCTCCAGCTCCTTGAGACCCTCACAGGCGATTTGCTGTGCTTTAGAAATTCTTGATTGATTGAGTGAGTGTCATTTTATCAATAAAGCGTTTCTTACTGTGCCCTGCCTGGCTCTGCCCCTTGCCACCCTGCTCCCTAGACCACCCTCTTTAACCGCACATCATAGTTTCCCTGTTTTAGCATTCCCGGAGTTCTCGTTTTCCAATTCCAGCACTAATAACCTTTGCCCCGGAGTCCCTAGTCTCATCCGGCAGCCATCATTTAGCCGAGTTATATTCTCCAAGCTCTCTTTCTCTCTTTCCCTCCACACAGGGCTGGCTATAGGGCAGTGCAACTGGTGCAGCTAAACCTGGCACTGACGGGGGAGAAGGGGTGTTGTGTTTATAAATAACTGATGGGTTAAATGCGCTGCAAAGTTCCTTGTGCGTCCAGCCGGCAGAGCGACATTTGCGGGTTGGGTGTAAAAGCTGAGTCTTCTGTTGAGGTATGCTGAGCCGGCGTCGTGGAGGTTTTTGTGTGCGTGGATGAGGAGCTTGAAGGTTATCCTCTTGTTGACGGGGAGCCAGTGTAGGTCTCTCAGGTGGGTAGTGATGTGGCTGCGATGGGGGATGTCGAGGATCAGACGTGCAGAGGGGTTCTGGATGCGTTGCAGCCGTCTTAGGAGCTTGGCCGATGCTCCAGCGTAGAGGGCGTTACCGTAGTCCAGTCTGCTGGTGACAAGGGCCTGGGTGACTGTTCTTCTTGTTTCAGTGGGGATCCATTTGAAGATCCTACGTAGCATTTGGAGGGTATTGAAGCAGGACGAGGAGATGGCATTGACCTGCTTAGTCATGGTGAGGGTGGAGTCGAGGATGACCTTGAGTGGTCTGTGGGAGTCGTAGCAGTTCCTAGTGCAGTCGGCCACCAGGAGTCGTCCCAGGCCGAGGGGGTAGACCCAAGGAAGAGGACCTCCGTTTTGTCCGAGTTCAGCTTCAGTCGGCTGTTCCTCATCCTGTCGGCGAAGGCCCTTATTCCTTCATGGAGGTTAGTTTTGGCTGTGTGAGGGTCTTTGGTGAGGGAGATGATCAGCTGGGTGTCGTCGGCGTTGGAGAGGATGTTGAGGTCGTGTTGACAGACGACGTGTGAGTAGTGAGTAGTAATAAACAAAATGCATGTCAGTGAGGGGCTATGGAGAGATGATGAGCACAGTTGGAGACTGGTAGTGACGAAGTTCATGGAGAATGAGGTTATGGGGAGAGGGTGCCAAAAAAGGCTGTTGCACCGAGTGCCACCTGACCTGCCTCTACAACTCAGCACTTTGCATCCTTCTACGCCCTCATATACATCATTGCCACACCAAAGATCCGTGAACGGGCATAGCTTTTCTCATGGTTGTCTACCAAGGGGCTTCCAAAATTTCACCAGCGGGGTATTCCCACCTTACTCTGGATCATTGCACCTAGTGTTGGAGAGCATGCTCTGATTATGCACCTGTGTGTGCAGTGGCCCTATTAATGAGTCTCATGCTCCACTGAGGCACTAACTTTGATTTTACCTGACGTGGAGAATGGGGCTGCCGCTGATCTGGCTCCAGTGGGCGTACCAGGCTGCAATGTGGTGCCAGGCCTGGACCAGTCAGGGCACCAAAGACTCCGTTGCACAATTATACCCACAGCTACACCTACAGCTCCACCCTCAGTTCTTGTGCATTCTTGATACTTTTACAACACCCCTTTAACATCATGTTTTATCCCTTTTTCTCTAATAGTCAACTATTATCAAAGGCTTATCTTTTTAAACTATCTTTTGACATTCCATTTTCTATGGTTAGTTGTTGTACCCTACCACACTAGATCGCAGACATCCACGACAGCTTCAACATCATGACCACCCTGACAACCACTGAGACCTCGACCCTGACGACCACCATCCGCACCAATCCCCTGCTCTCCTGGACCAACATAAATGACGATGACACCATAAAAATCATGAACACCATCCACGCCGGATCTCTGTCAGACCCATGCCCACACCACATCTTCAACCTAGCCAGCACCACCATTGCACCCCACCTCCGGAAAGCCACCAACATCTCCTTCGAGACAGCAACCTTCCCGGAGAGTTGGATGCATGCCGAGATCAACGCCCTACTCAAAAAACCCAAGGCGGACCCCCAAAGACCTCAAGAACTTCCGGCCCAGCTCCCATTCCTGGTCAACAGACAACTGACCCGCTACCTTGAGGAGAACAGCATCCTGGTCCCATCCCAGTCCGTGTTCCGAAGCAACCACAGCACCGAAACCGCTCTCATCGCCGCCACTGATGACATCAGGACCCTGCTAGTCAATGGAGAAACCGCAGCCCTCATCCTCCTGGACCTGTCCGCCGTCTTCGATACAGTCTGCCACCGCATACTACGCACCTGCCTTCATGACGCCAGGATTCAAGAAAAGGTCCGGGACTGGACCACCTCATTCCTCTCTGGCAGAACACAGAGTGTCCACCTCCCCCCCTTCCGGTCCAACGCCACCAAGATAATCTGCGGCATACCTCAGGGCTCATCCCTTAGCCCCACACTATTCAACATCTACATGGCTCTGCTTGCCCAGGTCGCCCGACTGCACGACCTCAACATCATCTCCTACACCGACGACAACCAGCTGATCCTCTTCCTCACCAAGGAGCCCCTCACCACCAAAACCAACCTCCATGAGGGGATGAAGGCCGTCGCCGAGTGGATGAAGAACAGCCGACTGAAGCTAAACTCGGACAAGACGTAGGTCCTCATCCTCTGATCCACCCCCTCAGCCTGCGAGGACTCCTGGTGGCCAACGGCACTGGGAACAGCCCCAACACCCACTGACCACGCACGCAACCTGGGGTTCATCCTCAACTCTACTCTCTCCATGACAAAGCAGGTCAACGCCGTCTCATCCTCATGTTTCAACACCCTCCACATGGGCCACAAGACCTACAGGTGGATCCCCACCAAAACAAGAAGAACAGCCACCCAGGCCCTCGTCAGCAACAAGTTGGACTACGGAAACGTCCTCTACGCAGGAGCCTCAGCCAAACTCCTGAAACGACTTCAACACATCCAAAACGCCTCTGCACGCCTGATCCTTGACATCCCACGCCGCAGCCACACCACACCTCACCTGAGAGACCTGCACTGTCTCCCCATCAACAAGAGGATCACATTCAAACTCCTCGCCCACACACACAAGGCACTGCACAACACCGGACCAGCATACCCAACAGACGACTCAGCTTCTACACCCCCAACCGCCAGCTACGCTCCGCCGTCCTCGCCCTTGGCACCGTGCCCCGCATCCAAAGAGCGACCTCCGGCCTCAGATCCTTCTCACACCTCACCGCCAAGACCTGGATCACCCTCCCCATCCCCCTACGTAAGACTCAGGACCTACTGACCTTCAGAAGACTCCTCAAGACCTGGCTGTTCGAGCAGTAGCTGCATTCCCCCCCCTCCCCCCCCCCGCCTGAGACCCTCACGGGTGAGTAGTGCGCTTTACAAATGTTCTGATTGATTGATTGATTGATTGCCAAGGGACATCACACGTGCAAAGCATGGCTATCATGTACATGAAAAACTTCCTGTGAAGATATGGAATGGGCATTGTCCTGCACAACTATGCAAATATATATATGTGTGTGTGAGTGTATTACACAGTTGGCAGTAGCCACTGTGTTATACATTTGGCAAAGTTTCCATAGGAAGAGCGTTTTTTGTTTTGCTAGTAATTCTGGCACTGTTTGATGAATCTCCACTTGCCAAAAAAGTTCCTCCATCTCAGCTTCTTCCTAGAAGTTTTCAAAGTGATCTATCCAGAGAGGGCTGAGAAAAAAACACTTTTTTCTCAATGCAGCTTCCATATAAAAAATTAGACAACAAAACTGTTAGGATAGAAAAGTCATTTGCATGGTGATGGAAGTGCAGAAGTTTAGCCTCTAAGGCATTTTTCTGTGATGCTGGAACCCTGACGCACGAAGGGGGATGATGATTTAGGTGGTATTACACCACCTGAAAAGGGATTTATTACCCATGAAGACACTGAAACAGGAGGCTATACTTCTTGCTATTTAAAAGTCACACAAGTTAGGAAAGCACAACCCTGATGAAGTCCATAGAAGACGAAACGCGTTGGCTGGGCTGACTGGAAAATTTCATGTATTGAAAAATCAATAAAAGTTGGATACTGGACACATTCTCAAGACTCCTGGCAACTGAATCTCATTTTTTATTCAACAATGTTAGATTTGGTAATGTTGGAATGCCTGAATTTGGTCCGGAAGCAAAACAATATAGTGAACTCTCTTTTCTAATTGTTGCGTGTGTATATATATATATAAGGTAACAGAGACGTTATAGTTAGGAAATAGATTTTGAAAAACCTTAGAAATGTACTGAAAAAAACAAAGGTTACAGGGACGTTATAGTTAGGCTCAGATTTCACTTGTACAAAACCAGTGAAATTCAGCAGTTATAGTTATCTGAGATCTAACTATAACTTACACCCCTGCAATGCACTGCTATGACCTCACACATTACATCGGCCAAGACATGGTCAGTGAAGTACCTATTGACCTCTCAAATGACATCACTGATGACATCATCAAGTGAGTGTAAGTGTTTCTAAGAGTTTATGGGTGTTAAACATATATAGTAACCTACTACAAACCTACTACAAAAGATAAATTAGTATACTAGGCGCACTACTAGTGAGTGATGCTACTTCTAACATATATTATGTGAGTGGTTGTGTGACTATCCTTGTATGTATGGGTTGTAAGTGGCTGTATTGGAGAGTGTCTGTGTGAATGGCTGTATGGGTGACTGCTCGGATATGTGAGTGCTTGTATGGATGTGTGAATGGGTATGTAACTGATTGTGTGGGTGTGTGAGTGAGTGTGTGAGTGCTTGTATGGGTGAGTCAATGGCTATGTTGAAAGGCTATGTGGGTGAGTGAGTGACTGTGTGAGTGACTGGGTAGGTAAATATGTGTGTGTGAGTAGCTATATGGGTGAGTGTGTGGCTATGTGAGTGGCTTTATGGGTGAGTGACTTGTGTGATTTGCTATATGAGTAAGTGAGTGGGTGTGTGAGTGCCTCTGTGGAGGCATCTGTGGGTATGTGAGTACTGGTATGGTTCTGTGAATGGGTATGAGTGGGCATACAAGAGGTTGTATGGGGTTTGAGTTTCTCCATGGATGATGTAATCAGTGATGTCATTTGAGATGTCATCATTGATGTCACTGACCATTTCATGAGTGATGTAATATGTGAGGTCATAAGCAGTGCATTGCGGGTGCGTAAAATATAGTTAGCTTAGGTAACTATAACTGCTGAATTTCACTGGTTTTGTACGAGTGAAATCTGAGCCTAACTATAACGTCCCTGTAACGTTTGTTTTTTTTCTGTGAATTTCTAAGGTTTTTTAATTCTATTTGCTAACTATACCAACCCTGTAAACTTTGTTTTTTAAGTGAATTTCTGAGGTTTTTCAAAATATATTTCCTAACTATAACATCCCTGTAACCTTTGGTTTTTTAAGTGAATTTCTATGTTTTTTTTAACTAGTAGTCATGTTTGCAGAGTGGTAGCGAAAGAGGGCCAGGCCTCCGACCAGCTCGCAGGAATCCTGCTGTGTCAGACTTACTGGAGGTAACAGGAGAGAATCTAGGCCCCCTAGAACCTTCTGCATCGAAGAGAACTTCCTTGCCCAACCAGGAGCGCGCCAGGGGGTGCGTTTGCAGAGTGGTGGAAAAGGGTGTGTGGCCTCTGAAGATCTCCAAGCAATGCTGACGTGTAGGAGATACTGGAAAAAACATGAGGTCTTTTTGGCCCCATAGAGCCATCTGGAGCAAAGGGGACATCATCTCCCAACCAGCACTACACCAGGAGGCGTGTTTGCAGAGTGGTGGAGAAAGGAGGCATGGCATCCAAAGACCTCTCAGCAATCGTGCTATGTTGGACTTACTGGAGGTAACAGGATGGCTTGTTGGCCCTCAAGGACCATCTGGAGCGAAAAGGACTTCATCCCCCAACCAGCACTGCGCCAGGAGGAGTGTTTGCAAAGTGGTGGAGAAAGGGGGATTACCTCTCAGTAATCACACTCTCTGACACTTACTGGAGGTAACAGGAGGGCGTGTTGGCCCCCAAGGACCCTCTGCATCCAAGGGGGCTTCATCCCTCAACCAGCAGTGTGCCCGAGGCACGTTTGCAGAGTGGTGGAGAAAGGGGGGCCTCCGGCGACTTGCCGGTCCGCAACTTTTAATTGTATTTATTATGGGAGGAGAGCATTTTACCTGCCTTCCCCGGGCCTGTTTGGGCCCCAGGAACCACTTCCCCCATGGCCAGCCCTTTATTGATTGAGAGAGGAGGTGTCGCTGCCCCCAGCCCCGGCCAATGTTGGCCACAGGGATCCCATCCCCTGGCCTTTAAAAGAAAATGTTTTTATAAATGAAAGGGAGTGGGGCCGAGCAGCCCCCTCCGGGGCCCAATTCGGCTCAGGGTGCCACATGTCCCAGGGCCTAGCATCTAGTCTGGATGCCCTGGTTTCACCCAGAGCCCCAGAAATATGTTGGGGACCACAGCTCCCCCCATCCTGCAGGAGTGGGCATTGCTTTTGGAAAGAGGGAACTGCTGAACATGCAGCTCCCTCTGTCCAAAAGCAATTCTTCCCCGCTTTCAGCAAGTGAGAGCATTTTCAATGCACTTTCTTGCTGAAAGCGGAGCAGGGTCTACTATGGCTTGACAGGAAAGTTCCCACCAAGCTATACCAAACAGCTTTCTCCCAAGGGTGGGAACCTCAGGAGGTAGCAGGAGCTGGCCCTGGGGGGGTGGCGGTCCACAGGGCCATCTATGGCTCCAGGAGGGGTGGTCACACAGTCCCTCTCCATTGCAGGTCACAGCACCAGGAAGGTGTTGGTCCTTGGGGATGTAGCGGGGACCCGTGTCCCCCACTTTCATTTTAACCATTTGCCCCAGGGAGGTGGCTGACCCCGGGGCTGTGGGGGGGCTGGGCCCCCGCATAACATTTTTAATTTAGTCCCAGGGAGGTGGCTATCTCCTGGGGCTTAAGGGATCTGAGGAGGGGGGTCCATGTGCCTGCTTCTACATATTTGGATATGCCCCCCGGGACCTGGCCCACCCTGGGGCTGATTAGAAACCTATGCTTCATTTAAAAAAACGTTTTGCGGTAGGATTTGTGGATCCAGCACAACTCCAGCTGAAACTTTAAAAAATACTTATGAATGGGCCCTGCAGGGTCCCTGTGGACGCCCCCCCCCCCTCCTTCCAAGAGGCCTAGGGGGTCTGGGTGTTCCTATCCTGCACATTTTCTTTTTTTGAAGTGTTTTTTCTGTGACTCAGTTCAACTGAGTCACAAGATGGCTGCCAACACGTCCTGGTTTGAAGTGTTGGCAGCCAATCAGATCTCAGCACAAGATCGGGAGGGGTCACGGATCCACTGCGTCCCTAAATATACAAGTGGAAATGTAATTAAATAACTCCACAGTTACCGAGCGGATATACACAATTTTAAAAAAGGTAACTTTCTGGACCATCAGCTACCTTTCTTCAAAATTTGGTAATTGCCATTCAGTAGTTCAGGCTGTTGCCGTGTTTAAAGTTTCTATGGAAATTAACATGGGGAAAATGCATTTTAGGACCCCCCATTTTTGTCGGACCCCGCTTGATGGATCACCCCAAAATTTTCAAGACAGCAGCTAAAGTTAGCGAGCGCGGGCATGGAAAATCAGCCTCCCAGCAAGATTTCTCAATGCAGGCATTTAGATTTCTCATTGCGAGTGGTCTCGCATTGAGAAACTGTCCGTTCGCGTTGAGAAAGCTGCCACTCGAGTGTAAATCTACTCAAGTGGCAGAAAGAAAGCAGCGTACGCTTGCGCTGTGCATGGTGCCATTCACAATGATTGCTCAGTGCAGACAAGCAGCTGGCACTGAAAATCACTGCAAACAGTATTTATCCAACGCACTCCGCTGCTTGAGGAGCTCCGCATAGCACGGCAAAGGTTTTCTTTTCACTTTGCGAAGTTCTGCGTAGCAGAACTCCGTGAACTCTGCCTAGGCTTATTAGGTTTTTCATTACAAAATATTTCTTCCCATACATTTATGCATCTTCCTCAGATCAGAGTTTCTTGAAGTACATAGCAGGCATTGCATGGAACTATGGGCTGCTTTTTATATTAACAAAATTATATACACATTTAAACCTCATCTTAAGCATAGCATATATTCTAGTCCAAGTTTATGGAACTGTAGGGCATATTTACAAAGAAGTGACGGTGCTTGGCATTAGCCTTCTTGGCTTAACGTCGAACTCCGCCACTTCTGAAATGCAGGGCTGCACTGTATTTACAACAATACGGCGCAGCCCTGCATTTTCCCCTGTGCTGGCGCTAATTTCAGCTGCTTTCGCCAACGCAGGCACCCTTGAACTATAGTGCAAGGGTGCCTTATTGGTGGGTAATGATTGTTTATGTGCAGGAAGCGGTCTCTTCCTGCACATAAACAATCCAGAATAGAGATGTGTAACTGCTTTGTGCAGCACACATAGAAGTTGCCACTCTTCATTTTTAAAATGATACCTCCTTTACATAAACAACTATGCATGGCGTTTTGCTGTCTTTATGTGTGCTGCATTATGCAGCACACGTAAAAACAGCAAAAAACAAGGAGAAATAAAGCATTTCTCCTTGTTGCTCACCTATCAAGACCAGGTTTTATTTAGTCTTAATTTTGACGCTGCCACATATTTACACCACGCTTGTATATATGGGGCATCGTCAAAATCAATGGGTGTTGCCGTGGATGCCCACGGCAACACCCATAGTTTGCCTCTTCACACTAAGTCTAGCGTGAAAGGGTGTCTTATTTACAAGGCTCATTAAGTGGCTTAACGCTGCCACAATGTCAAGAAAAGTTGTGGTGGCGATAGGGGCTTGTAAATATGCCCCAGTGTTTCATGATAGGTCTGAGGTCTGACTAATGCCGAGGTGGCCAGTTGGCCAGTTGCAACTTCCAAGCCCCATTTTAGGCTGGGCCCATAACTATAAATGTGAAGAGTTTCCCTTCTTTAGTAAAGTTTGAAGCTTTGTCTTTGAATGTCACGAAAACCATGAAGGCAGCTATGGGACTCCAGGCATGGAGTTTAAGAGCCTGTTCTAGCAAAGAGTTCATCCTCTGGATGTTTCACGAGTCCTTCTCTATATGTGGGAGCTTGACAAATAATTGCAGCTTGATCGCAGCGCTGCAGCGAGAGCAATTGGTCTGGAAAAGAATTGTTGCACTTGCAAATCAAGGTGAGGTTTATGGCCCATCCCTTCCCTTCTCTGCCCTGGCAGCGGGGGTCTGAGCGCGGCCAAGGGTGGGCTGCGTGGCAGTGCCAGCAATGAACTAACAGAGAGATGGGGAAATTAATGTACCAGCAACTTTTATGTTCTTATACTGCGCCAACCCCATTACAGAGAAGCGAGCAACCAATGACCCCTGCAAAGGAGTGAGAGAAAACTGCTGTGGCTCAGAGGGTGTCCTTGGGCAAGGAAAGGTTAGTGCTACGTGCCTCTCCAGCCTCACCCAGTGCAGACACAGCGATCCCTTCCCGCCAGGGAAGCGCTGGGCCTGAGCAGAGAGCGCTCACCCAAACTAGGAGGCAGTAACGGAACCGGGTGCAGCAAGTCATTTTGCTGTGCCGCACTGCGTTAGTTTGGAAGCACAGGGATGCAACATATTTACAACAATATGTTGCATCTCTGGGGCAGCTTTACAAGCCACCAGTACGTCACTTTTTGTGACGTACTGGTGGCATATCTTACTGCTCCATATTTACAAGGACAGGAAAAGCAACCCTGTGTGGCTTTTCCTGTCTTTGTAGATACGGTCCCTTTACACGCAGCACTTTGCGTGACAGGGGCATTCTATGGGTGTTGCTGCACCACGCTACTTCAGTTTCTTGTAGATCTGCCCTTCTGTGCTTCCACCTGTGCTGTTACACAAACTGCTGCCATCCGCCGACACAGGCACCCTTGCACTGTGGTGCAAGGGTGTCTGCGTCTTGGGGAAGATTGTTTATGTGCAGGAAGGGTTCCCTCCCTGCGTATAAACAATCAGAAATGACATTTTACTACTTCTATGTGTGCTGCATTAGCACATATAGAACTTTCAAACGTCTTTTTTTAAAGGATTGTTTATGTGCTGAAAGGGACACCTGCCTGTACATAACAATCTCCAGAGATGATTTCCTCTTTCTAAGTGTGCTGCAGAAGGCAGCATTCATGGAACGAGGACAAATGTATTGACACATTTCCAGATTTACTATTTCTTGTAAATCTGGAAATGTGTCTGGTTCCATTGGTGTTGCATGGGGACACCCATGGAACACCCCTTTCATGCAAAGTGCTGCGCGTAAATGGACCATTTTTACAAGGACAGGAAAAGCCACGCAGGTTGGCTTTTCCTGTCCTTGTAAATATGGGGCAGAGAAATGCGCTGCCGGTGCGTCACAAAAAGTGACGCACTGGCATCGCAAGGGGCTTGTAAATCTGCCTCTACTTGTTTATTAAATAGAGCTTTTTCCGTTCGGTTTCCTATATACCCTTACTGCACATGATCCTTGCATTCAGTTCATTTGAGGCTAAGGAAAGGAAGAAAATAGAAATTTTCCAAACAAGGGTGATAATTTCTCTCTTTGCTTGTGGGGAAAATATATTAGATAGGGAAGAACAGTAAAGTGCTATTCACATGGTCAAAGACGTGCATGTAAAGTTAGACAGACATATTAGCAGATGTTTAAGCTGCTGCTCTGCACATCTCTGAATATGGAACTGCTTTTACTTCTGCCCAGGAAGCGGAGACACCTCGGTTAGACCTTCCTTGGATCCCAACTTGAAGCAGTCAACCAGATATAGACTATTTTAAGTCAGTTGATCTAATCCACCGACTCATTGTCATGGAGATAAGATAGAGAGTGCGAAAAACTGGCAAAAAACATTTTGATCACCACTGAAGTTTTGGTGTAAGAACTGCCTTTAAAAGTAGACAAAAAGGAGACTTCACATTAAAATATCCCAATTCCTCTATTCATTATGGTGAAGTCATTGCCACCAAAAAGTTACATTTCAAATAAAAAAAAATCACAACAATGATCTCTAAAGGCTCAAAAGGATGTTTTTGTAAATACAATAAAACTAGAGGTAACAAGACGTAAATTGCAAGGTGGATCTTTAAACGGGGCGAAGCCCAGTCAGGATGCAAAGGCTCCCCAAATAATCCTAAGGTTCTTTAAAAGCTTGCCTTGAATCCCTTTGAGCCCTAATTGTAGAAATAGAGAGCTTCTTTGAGAGCCTGTCCCAGAAGTATTGCAAATTGGAAGGAAACTTGCAATAAACAGGAGAATGAGATGAGATACACACCACCTTTGACCACCCCGGTGTCGACTGTGAAATGTCACGATTAAGATCTCAGAAACCTTAGGATAGCTTCTGGTAGGTGAGGAGGATGAATCGCTAGCGACTTCCTTAGTCACATCTTGGGTCTCTTCCCTGATTCTACCCAATAACCCTTAAATCAATGGGACTGGAAGGAAAGCTTACAACAGTTCCCAACCCAATGACAGAGCATTCACCCTTCATGCTCCATTTAAATCAAAAAAAGAGAAAAAGCTTGATATTTAGCCATTGGTCTAGGGTGCAAAGAGGCTCTGAAATGGGCTACAAATCTTTTCTAAATTACTTGAAAAATTAAGGGTCAGAGATAGTTCCTGAGATGCTATACACACTTTGCTGAGATGATGTCCTGTGACATGTCCATCCCTTTGATGTAAATCGCCTTCAATGACAGCAGATCCTTTGGCACCCGTACACTCATTTGAAGATCCACCAAGCCCAATATGTTGGTTTGAGTCCCTCTATGATGGTTTATGTAGGAGATTGTTACCACATTCTCCATTCTTGCTAGAACATTCTTTGAGCTTGAGTATGGAGTCTGTTTAGTACTCTTGAGTACTGCAGTCAGTTCTCTGTAATTGGTTGAATAGGACACTTCCTCTATAAGCCAGTCTCCCTGTATTGATCGTTCCTTCAATGTAGCTCTCCATACGATAGATCCTGCATCCGTCACAATCACCTGGAAGAAGAGGAATGCTGCTTGCTAAACAAATTACATCGAACCACCACCACAGAGCGCGTTTCACTTCAGCAGATACTGGTGCTACAGTATCGAACTCCTGGGAGGCCGATGACTGAAGAGTGTGAAGTTGCAACTGGAATGGGGACAGGTAAAGATGGGCCCAAGCAACCTTAAACATGCATCAGGCGAAGTGACCCTGGTAACTTAGCCACCGGCGTGCTGGAGCATGGGACATTTGTAGGAAACCAGATGCCGAATTGTTGATGCTCTAAGCTCCTGAAGAAAACCATGTCCAGATCAGTTCTGAGCCTTGCCTCAATGAAAATCAGATACTTTGAAGAGTTGGGCTGATTTTGATGGAGCCATGTGGATTTGGGCAACTCTGAAGAGCGTCCAAACTCTTCAATGCTTGAAATGCTGACAAGAACATCTAATTACGGGATTGGGATGCACACCATCAATCAATCAATCAGAGTACTTGAAAAGCGCGCTACTTACCCGTGAGGGTCACAAGGCGCTGAGGGGAGGGCGGGGGGGGGGGCGTTGCCGCTACTGTTCGAAGAGCCATGTCTTGAGGAGTCTTCTGAAGGTGAGTAGTTATTGGGTCTGCCGTAGGTGGGTAGGGAGGGTGTTCCAGGTCTTGGCGGCAAGGTAGGAGAAGGATCTGCCACCGGAGGTCGTTCTTTGGATGTGGGGGACAGCGGCGAGGGCGAGGCTGGCGGAGCGAAGCTAGCGGGTGGGGGTGTAGAAGCTGAGTCTGCTGTTCAGGTAGGCTGGTCCGGCGTTGTGGAGTGCTTTGTGTGCGTGGGTGAGGAGCTTGAAGGTGATCCTCTTTTCAACGGGGAGCCAGTGAAGGACGCTCAGGTGGGGTGTGATGTGGTTGCGGCGGGGGACGTTGACGATCAATCGAGCGAAGGCGTTTTGGATGCGTTGTAGTCATCGTAGGTGTTTGGCTGGGATTCCTGCGTAGAGTGCGTTGCCGTAGTCCAGTCTGCTAATGACGAGGGCCTATGTCACCGTTCTTCTTGTTTCGGTCGGGATCCACTTGTAGATCCTGCGGAGCATGCAGAGGGTGTTGTAGCAGGAGGAGGAGACGGCGTTGACCTGTTTAGACATGGAGAGGGAAGAGTTGAGGATGAATCCTAGGTTGCCTGCATGGTCGGTGGGTGTTGGTGCTGTTCCCAGTGTGGTCGGCCACCAGGAGTCGTCCCAGGCTGAGGGGGTGGTTCCGAGGAAGAGGACCTCCGTCTTGTCCGAGTTCAGCTTCAGACGGCTGTTGCTTATCCAGTCGGCGACGGCCTTCATTCCCTCGTGGAGGTTGGTTTTGGCGGTGTGCAGGTCCTTGGTGAGGGAGAGGATGAGCTGGGTGTCATCGGCGTAGGAGATGATGTTGAGGTCGTGTTGGCGGGCCACTTGTGCGAGCGGGGCCATGTAGAGGTTGAACAGCGTCGGGCTGAGGGATGAGCCCTGGGGGAACGCCGCAGATGACGTTGATGGCCTCGGATCGGAAGGGCAGGAGGCGGACGCTCTGGGTTCTGCCAGAGAGGAAGGACGTGGTCGAGTCAAGGGCCTTCTCTTGAATTACGGCTTCTAGGAGGCGTGTCTTTAGAGTGCGATGGCAGACCGTGTCGAAGGCGGCTGACAAGTCCAGGAGAATGAGGGACTCTCCTGACCTGCTTCAGAAGAGGTCGCTCACCCCACGCTCCCAAGGCTTGGTGGCTTTTGAGACAACAGAGCGCCTGATAGCCGTCTGCTGCCCAGCGGTATCGTAGCGCCCTGAAGCTTAATCCCAGCGCGACCTTCCCCTGCATTACCGGCGCAGCGTGTGTAATTGATGCATTGTGCTTGTTTACATATCTGTTTTGCGCTGTAAAGGGTGCGCATTGTTGATTGGAAAGTAACTGTATATTGTACTCAATTGTGCCTCTGTTTACCCCCAGGCTCACCCAGTTTCATTTCTCCCCTTCCTGCAGCCATTTTGTTGTTTTTGTGCCTACTTGGCCGTAGCTCCACCCCGTGCCCGCCTCCCAGCTGACCCTGCCTCGCCCCTCCCCCTCCACTATCCATATATGACAGATGTCTTTGCGCGCAGCGTCGCGCCGAAGGTGCGCCAAAGGTAAGCCCGTCTACGCCCGTCCGCGCCTGGACCGCGCCCAGCGCCAGACCCCCTGGCCCCCGCAAATCGTACTCCTTCCGCATATCGTATGACGCCGCCACCCTCTTAGCCCTTAACCCCGGACGCACACCACAATGCTATGAAGCTGCCCCAGGACGTACCCATGGTCCATTCGCCTGCCACTCTTGCAAGTTTGCCTGCATCAAGACCCACACCAAATCCACTTCCTCCAAACACAGCTCCGACTCTAACCACCTGAAGTGCATCCTGCTGAACACCCGCTCGGTTCACAGACACGCCACAGAACTCTGGGACCTACTCGACACCGCGTCACCGGACATTGCCTTCCTTACAGAAACCTGGATGAATGCATCATCAGCACCCGACATCGCCATAGCCATCCCGGACGCTTACAAGATCATCCGAAAAGACCGCACCAAACAAACAGGAGGACGCATCGCCATCGTCCATAAAAACACCATCAAAATCACTAGCAGCTCCGACGATATCATTGCAACTGCCGAACACCTCCACTTCCAGATCCACACCGACCCTAGGACCACACTTAGAGGCACCCTCATCTACAGACCTCCAGGAACCCGTAAACAATTCAGCGATGACATCATGGACTTCATCAGCCCACATGCCCTCGCCTCCGAGAACTACATTCTACTAGGAGACCTCAACTTCCACCTGGAAAACAAAAACGACAGCAACACCACCACCCTTCTGGACAACCTGGCCAATCTCGGACTCAAACAACTTGTTGACTCCCCCACCCATGTAGCCGGACATACGCTCGACCCTATCTTCACCTCCTGCAAACACATTTCCTTCGATCACACCACAGCTCTCCATTGGACGGACCACAGTTGTGTTCACTTCAACCACAAAAAGTCCACGACCCACAACCCCCCACAACCTATTCCTCGAAGAAACTGGAACAAAATCACCACCGACCAACTCCTCACATCACTCAACCAAAACCCTCCCACCCTCTCATTGGACCCAAACCTAGCTGCCACCAAACTCAAGCAATGGATCACTCACAGCGCTGACGAATTAGCACCCCTGAAAAACCACCAGATCAAGTCAGGTATCAAAAAGGCTCCCTGGTTCAATGATGACCTTAAGAAATCCAAGAAGCTATGCCGCACCCTAGAGAAAACATGGAAAAAAAACCCAACCACCGACAACATGGCCACCTTCAAGGCAGCCACCCACAAACACCACCAACTGATTCGATCCACCAAGAAATCAGCATTCAAGGATCGACTCGACAACAACTCCCATAACAGCAAGGAACTTTTCAACATCGTCAAAGAATTCACCAACCCCACCGCAGCCTCAAACGACATTACTCCCTCCCAAGACCTCTGCGACTCGTTATCCTCCTTCTTCTACAACAAAATTGCTGACATTCACAACAGCTTCGAGAACATTCCCTAAGAACAATCCTCCCCGCCCCCCTCAGAACCTACACCGCCATCCAACAACCTCAGCGCCTGGAACCCAATCACCACTGAAGACACCATCCGCCTAATGAACTCAATCCACTCTGGCTCGCCAACCGACCCCTGTCCCCACCACATCTTCAACAAAGCAGACTCCATCATCGCACCCCATCTCCGTGATGTCATCAACTGCTCATTCAACTCTGCCACCTTCCCAGAAAGCTGGAAACACGCCAAACTCAGCGCCCTCCTGAAGAAACCCACAGCAGACCCCTCTGAACTTAAAAACTACCGCCCCATATCCCTCCTCCCATTCCCTGCCAAAGTCATTGAGAAAGCCGTCAACAGCCAGCTCGCCGCCTTCCTTGAATCCAACAACTCCCTCGATCCCTCTCAGTCCGGATTTCGAGCCAAACACAGCACCGAAACTGCCCTCATTGCAGCGACAGACGACATCCGAACACTACTGGACAACAGAGAAACTGTGGCCCTCATTCTACTCGACCTCTCCGCCGCTTTCGACACAGTCTGTCACAGCACCCTTATACAACGCCTCAGCAACATCGGCATACAAGGAAAAGCCTTGGACTGGATCATCTTGTTCCTCGCTGGGAGAACTCAAAGAGTCCGACTTCCCCCATTCAAATCTGAGTCCACCGAAGTCATCTGCGGCGTACCACAAGGATCATCACTCAGTCCCACCCTCTTCAACGTTTACATGAGCCCACTCGCATCCATCGCGCGCCAACACAACCTTAACATCATCTCCTACGCTGACGACACCCAGTTAATCCTCTCCCTCACCAAAGATCCTAACACCGCCAAAACCAATCTTCATGAAGGCATGAAAGAAGTAGCCGAATGGATGAAACACAGCCGCCTAAAACTTAACTCAGACAAAACGGAGGTGCTCATCCTAGGATCTTCCCCCTCTGCCTGGGACAACTCATGGTGGCCCTCGGCTCTGGGCACAGCTCCCATACCCACCGACCATGCACGTAACCTTGGCTTCATCCTAGACTCCTCACTCTCGATGTCCAGACAAGTCAACGCAGTTTCATCCTCCTGCTTCAACGTACTTCGTATGCTCAAAAAAATCTTCCGCTGGATCCCCCCCGAGACAAGAAAGACTGTCACCCACGCACTGGTCACGAGTCGACTGGACTATGGAAACACACTATACGCCGGAATCACAGCCAAATTACAGAAAAAACTCCAACGCATCCAAAACGCATCAGCGAGACTCATTTTGGACATCCCTCGCCAAGATCACATTACCGGACACCTGAAAGACCTCCACTGGCTTCTCGTCAACAAGAGAATAACGTTCCGTCTCCTCACCCACGCACACAAGGCCCTTTACAAACTAGGACCCGAATGCCTCAACACTCGACTGTCCTTCTACACACCCACCGCCAACTAAGATCCTCTAATCAAGCCCTCGCCGCAGTCCCGCGTATCCGAAGATCCACCATGGGAGGTAGATCCTTCTCCTACTTGGCGGCCAAGACCTGGAACTCACTCCCCACTCACCTCCGCCTTACACAGAACCACATCTCCTTCAGAAAAGAACTTAAAACCTGGCTATTCGACAAAAAATTAACCCCCCCTCCCCAAGCGCCTTGAGACCCTCTGGGTGAGTAGTGCGCTATATAAATCCCTGAACTTGAACTTATGTTTCGCCGTTGTCTAGTTGGCGCCTGATGTCGTCTGTGGCGGCGATGAGGGCTGTCTCGGTGCTGTGGTTTCGTCTGAACCCGGACTGGGACGGGCCCAAGATGTTGTTATTTTCCAGGTGGAGGGCCAGTTGTATGTTGACGATTTTCTCGATGACCTTTGACGGGAACGAGAGCAGGGAGATGGGCCGGAAGTTCTTGAGGTCCTTGGGGTCCGCCTTGGGCTTCTTGAGGAGGGCGTTGATTTCGTCATGTTTCCAGCTTTCCGGGAATGACGCTGTTTCGAAGGAGATGTTGATGGCCTTCCGTAGCTGGGGTGCAATGGCTGCGTCTGCTTTGTTGAATACGTGGTGTGGGCACGGGTCTGACGGAGATCCTGAGTGAATGGAGTTCATGACCTAGGTGTCTCGTCGACGTTGACGTTGGACCAGGAGGTCAGGTGGTTGGCGCTGATGGTGTTCACAGGGGAGGTGGAGTCTGGTGTAGGCGGGGTGGTCATGGTGTTGAAGCTGTCATGGATGTCAGCGATCTTGGGGTGGAAGAAGATGGCTAGTGAGTTGCACAGTTCTTGTGAGGGCGGTATGTCGTTGGCATTGGCGCTGGGGTTGAAGAGTTCCTTTACGATGCTGAAGAGCTCTTTGCTGTCATGTGCGCTGTTATCCAGGCGTTCTTTGAAGGAGGATCTCTTGGCTAATCTGATGAGGTGGTGATGTCTGTGGGTGGCGTCCTTGTGGGCTGCGTGGTTGTCCGGGGTGCGTTCGTGGAGCCATATCTTCTCCAGTTTCCGGCATGCGCGTTTGGAGGTCTGCAGCTTGTCAGTGAACCAGGTGGCTCTCTTGCAGGCGCAGTCGTTGGAGGGTTTCTTGAGTGGGGCAAGGGTGTTGGCGCAGTCGTTGGTCCACTGTCAGAGGTTGCAGGCTGCGTTGTCTGGGTTGGTGGGGTCGGTGGGACGGTTTTGGGCGAGGGTGGTGATCAGCTGGTCTTCGGTGACTTTGCTCCAGCAACGGCGAGGTAGCTGTTGGGTGCGGTGGTGTGTGGTTGGTTTCTTGAAGGTGAAATGGATGCAACGGTGGTCGGTCCAGTGGAGTTCGGTGGTGTGGTTGAAGGCGATGTGGGTGCCTGTGGAGAAGATGGGGTCCAGCGTGTGGCCAGTGGCATGGGTGGTCACGAGTTGTCTGAGGCCGCGGTTGGCGAGGTTGTCGATCAGGGCGGCGGAGTTGGCGTCGTTGTTGTTCTCGAAGTGGAAATTCAGGTCTCCGAGGAGGATGTAGTCCGTGGAGGCGAGTGCGTGGGTGCTGGAGAGGTCGGCGATGGAGTCGCAGAATTGAGCTCGGCGTCCGGGGGGCCTGTAGATGAGTGTACCTCTGAGGGTGGTGTTGGGGTCGGTGTGGATCCGGAAGTGCAGGTGTTCGGCGGGTGTTGAGGGTGTCGTCTGTGTAGGTGGCGACTTTGAGGGTTGACTTGTGGACGATGGTTAGCGCAATCCCTCTATCAATCAATCAATCAGGAGTTTGTTAAAGCGCAACTACTCACCCGTAAGGGGCTCAAGGCGCTAGGGGTGGGGGGGGTGCAGGTTCCATTCCATCAAGGAGGGGGTCTGTCGAAGAGCCAGGTTTTAAGGTATCTTGCGAAGATGGGGAGCGATGTTGTCTGTCTGAGGTGGAGCGGAAGGGCGTTCCATGCTTTGGCCGCGAGGAAGGAGAAGGAGCGGCCTCCCGATCTGGTCTTTCTGGTGCGGGGGACCTCGGCATAGGAGAGCTGGGCTGATCGTAGGGTACTTTGGGGTGCGTGGAATTTGAGCCGGCTGTTCAGGTATGCTGGTCCGGTGCCGTGGAGGGCCTTGTGTGGGTGGGTGAGCATCTTAAAGGTGATTCTCGCCTCGACGGGGAGCCAGTGGAGTGTGCGCAGGTGCTGGGAGATGTGGCAGTGTTTTGGCAGGTTGAGGACCAGTCTTGCAGCGGCGTTCTGGATGTTCTGTAGCTTGCGGATGAGGTTTTTGTTTATTCCGGTGTAGAGTGCGTTGCCGTAGTCGAGTCTGCTGGTGACCGGGGCGTGAGTGACTGTCTTTCGGTGTTCGAGGGGGATCCATTTGAAGGTCTTACGAAGGAGGCGGAGGGTGTGGAAGCAGGATGATGAGACAGAGTTGATCTGGTGGTCCATTTTGAGCTCGGAGTCCAGGATGATTCCCAGGTTGCGTGCTTGGTCTGTGGGGGTTGGCGGGTTTCCGAGGGCGGTGGGCCACCATGTGTCGCTCCAGGCGTCGGGGTTTGGGCCCATGATGAGTACTTCTGTTTTGTTATTGTTTAGTTGTAGGCAGCTGTTTTTTATCCATTTGGCAACGGCTTCCATGCCTTCTCGAAAGTTGCATCTGGCGGTGTTGGGCTAATTGGATAGGGAGAGGATGAGCTGGGTGTCGTCTGCGTATGACACGATGTTGAGTCCGTAGGTTCTGACGATGGGGGCAAGTGGAGCCATGTAGACGTTGAAGAGCGTCGGGCTGAGGGAGGAGCCCTGGGGGACTCCGCAGGTGGTAGGTGTGGGGTCTGAGAGGAAAGGGGGGAGTCTGACCCGTTGCGTCCTGCCGGAGAGGAAGGAGCAGATCCAGTCGAGGGCCTTGTCCTGGATTCCTGCGTCGTACAATCTGCGTATTAGCGTGCTGTGGGAGACTGTGTCGAACGCCGCTGATTTGTCCAGTAGGGTGCGGATGTCGTCTGTTGCGGTGAGGAGGGCAGTTTCCGTACTGTGGTTTTTTCTGAAGCCGGATTGGGAGGAGCTGAGGATGTTGTGTTCTTCAATGAATGTGGCGAGTTGGCTGTTGATGGCTTTCTCGATGACTTTCGCTCGGAAAGGGAGCAGGGAGATGGGTCTGTAGTTTTTGAGGTCGGTGGGGTCCGCTGAGGGTTTCTTCAGGAGGGGGTTGACCTTGGCATGTTTCCAGTCGTCGGGGAACGAGGCGGTCGCCAGGGAGCGGTTGATGGTGTGGCAGAGCATGGGTGCGATGGTGTCAGCGGCTCTATTGAAGATGTGTGTAGGAAGGTGGCTACCTGACTATGGTTACCCCAGATTTTTTGCCTGGTGTTTAGCTGGTTTTCAACTTAGTTGGCCTGGTTCCCTGCTGATCAGGGCCCCAGGCTATCTGCTCTCTCTGTAAAATGGATTCCATGTACCCTAGGTGCATAACTAAATTGGCTTGGGTCACCTTATCAGCCCCTGTACAGAGCACTATAGCTGCCCAGGGCATAGGTGCATCCAAGGGCTACCAGGGTCTGCAGCATATCTTTTGCCACCCCTGGCTGGCTATCCCAAATTGACACAACTGGCTGATCACTCAGCTGGGTCAAGGTGGTGTAATCACCCCTTGCTTAGATATAGTATGCCTATATCTAAACCTATCTGGACACATATAAACCTATCAGCCACTCCTATGGCACGCCTTAACAATCCTGGAGGCAGAGTGCTTGGTTTTATGTGAGATGGTGCTCTAGCATGAGCTGAGCCTGTCTGCAGCTGTCGGGACCAATTTCCTAAGCTGTTCCGGGATAATGCCATACCATATACTATTAAGTGCATTATAATCCTCGCGGTTATATGTTAACTTTGGTTTGGCTTTATCAAAACATGTCGTGTAAGGTGTCATACGATTTTGAATACTACCCCCTCGCCAGTCCTGTCGACGGGGATAGCATTCCACCCCTCTAGAGGGAGAAGACATGTTACTTTACTGAAACACGGTTGATTTTTAAAAGAGCCTCAGATCCACAAAATGGATGCTTCTGCGACAGATACAAGTCTGACCTCCTGCTGCTGACCGAAACTCAGCAGAGGAGGCCTGGACAAAGGCTTTCCTGTCGCAGGGAGGTGTTATACCACCCCAGACAGGAGATAGTGGATTGTAGCAGGGAGGTTTGAAAGAAACCAGACACTGCCTGGGGAGCACTAGGCTTCCCCTTGCATAATCCGGCCAAACCGGTTCTGGGGCACACCAGCCCCAGTCCCAGCTCAGCCTGGATCAAAGGGAAAGGGGTGTATCTACCCCCTTCCTGGGTCCCACCCATAGGAGGGGGCCTAGCAGGTAATCCAGCCCCCTAGATTGGTATAAGGATGGGAGCAGTGCCAACGCACTCAGATTATCCTGATGAAACATTTGAAATGAAACTCTGGACCCTTCGAAATCCTACTCGACATAGAAGACTGATGAATCTCCCTTGTGGTCAAGGAGTGACCACCCTGTGCAAACAGGCACCATCCAGCACCTTGACGTCTGCTTTGTTGCAGTTCCCGCCGGAACTCGAGCAACAGAGATCAACGAGATCAAGCTTACCTGCCTTCTTACAGCCCGATCCACAGTCCCTGCAGAGCTGAGACCCGTGGAGGCGACCGGAAGCGTGGGACACGCCATCTTGAAAAGACCACGAGACGCTGACCGTGCAGCCCACAAGTGACCCTCGAAGCTGTACACCGGGGTTTGAGAAGCCCCAGCCCTGAGCCACTTTTGCACCGAAGCTCACCCCTCTACACTCGACGAGTGCTGCGTGGGGCCCTTCTGCTTTCTTTGGCTCAATGCATTGGCACGGTCACTTGCCAGCTGGCTTGTGGCCCCTGTGCCGATGAAAACCAAAATACAACTTGTGATTCTGGTTGCTCCAGACTTGCACACGCTCCTCTGATAAGGAGCACCCGCTCTGACCCTCCTGGTCCGAGTGAGAAGCAATCTTCCAATCCCGCATGGATTGCTCTTGCCAAGTGTTGTTTACTCCGATCTTGAAGCCGACTGCGCCGACTGTGAGAGCCTGTATGGGACAGCTCGTGCCCTCTCCTGGACGTCGCCGATGCCCCAGAGCCCACGTGGCAGCAGAGAGAAGCTCCTAGACAACCACCTGATTGCGCCCGACATTGCCTGGTTCCGTACCTGTTCCACCCTGGTCACTGCTGAGTGACCCAGACCCTGTCCCCTCTGCTTTCAGGTACTCTAGAACTCTGATCCACCCTTGGATCACACCAGACACTTCTCCTTCACTTCGCCTGCAGCATCTTCAGCTTCAAGCACCAACAACCTGCGTGACGAAACCCGACGCCACTTTGACCCTATGCACCAGCTTCCTGTGGTTGAGGTAACTCAGCAACGCCCATGTTCCCACACTGGTACATACCTCGAGGGTCTGTGTCTAAAGTTTTGTCCTTCTAGGTTCAGGGGAGGTATACGTAAACTCTATTTGTGTAACTTTTACACACCATTGACTTTGCATTGGTGCATGCGTGTGCTTTAAGCACTGCACCCGAATCCCGCGGGCTTTTTCCGACTTCAGCATTGCTTGTCCCGACTGCTCCCAGCGATTCCCTAGGCCCTAGGCCTAACCACTGTTCGATTAGTATCTCTTATACCACTTTCTTAATATATGGTTTGAGTGGCCACCCGCCCTCATCCATAATTGTGCAACTTTCATATGTTATACTGTGCTTTTGATTTAACGCTTGTGCCCCTTTGCTCATAAAGAGTACTGGGGATTATTTTAGTAATAAACACATATATTTTTATAATATATACTTGTGTGGTGTCCTTTCATTTGGTATTACAGGATTGTGATTGGTAAAACAGCTCGCTTAACACGACCTCTTTCAGGCTGCTTAGTCCATGCTACCCCTAGGATAGCTTGTCTATAAGGTTGACTTACAACCAGACACTATAAGGGATTGTTTGTACTGATACAAGGTGGTTACAGAATTAGAAACATCATATATCAGGCCAACTTCTCACAATGTGTTGGGGGCAGGGGTCCGTGGGGGTCCCTGAGTGGATTGACTTCATTGTCTTCAGTGTGTCTTTGGTGGTGAGGGCTGTCCAGTCATCAGTCGCTGGTTTCCGGGTGTCGGGGGTGGTTGGTGAGGGTTCAGTGTGTTGGTTGTCTTCGTCGAAGTTTTCTGGGTTTACTGCTGTCCATACTCTTCAAGTGGTTTCTTCCTTTAGCTTGCAAACAGGTGCAGTGCCAGCCCATATGACACCCAATGTAAGACCACCTGAAAACGGGGCAACCTTTGCCCCAACCTGTTGCACAACTTAATTGCGCATCTTGGCAGTCATTATTCCTCTTTCATCTGTCTCTGCTTTATAATCCATCTCTTTTATTCATCAGATTAACATCCTTTTTTACTTTTGTGCATCCATACGTGGACTTTAGTTGCATTTGTCCAAGTTTCTGATGTTCACAATGTGTCCATCCGGACCTCTATATATGAACACAACTGAGGAAAAGTTCGTCAAAGGCAGTGTTTATTATACCCAATGCATTTTGGGCTAAAGTCGCCCTTCGTCAGGGGTCACTAAAATCATGATAAAACAGTGATCAATTTTAATCACAAAATCGACCTTCTTACACTCTACATCATCCCATATTACTATGAGTCTCCTGTCATTGCCATTTTTTGTGGCGCTGTATATTAGTGTTATTTGCCTTCCTGCTGCACTGCCCTACATCAAAAGAAAAGGGCAAAAATGTGCCATATCTATCAGATACGGCACATTCCTGTCCTCTTTCCCTGCGCTGGCACTCAATTGGCTTCCATGCGCCATGGTGCAAGAGTGTCTGCGTTGTAGGAATGAATAGATGTGATTTCCTCTTTCTTTGCAGAATGCAGGATGCATAGAATGACGAAAATACAAGGAGAAATAATGTTATAATGTTATAACCCTGGGAATGTGTCAAATGCCATGGGTGTAATGTAGGAATACCCACCGTAACACCCATGGCATGCCTCCCCATTGTAGTCAGGGGCAAAGCAGTGGCTTGCACTGCATTGCCTTACTCCATATGTACAAGGGCATGAAAAGTCAGGGGTGCCTCTACGTAGCCTTGTAGATATGACACAAAGAGTGACATTTTGTAGGCTCACAGGGGGGAAACAGCCATGACAACGCGGGGATTACCCCGCAATGCCATTACAACGCAGGGATTACATCGACTTTCGCTGGAGGGCGCTGTTGGATACGGAATAGTTTAATTTTCTATCCAACACCTTCCCTACTGTCAACGTGGGCTGGAGTTTGAATAGAAAATTAAACTATTCCACTATCCAGTGCCCTCCAGCGAAAGTCGTTGTAACGACTTTCGTTGTAATCCCCGCGTTGTAATGGCATGCGGGGTAAAAGCCCACGTTGTAATGCCATACAACCTCACAGGGCTTATAAATAGGCTCCTAGATATCCAGTAGCTGATGTATTAGCCTATAGCTCCAACAAAACAATAGGGATTGAAACAGATGTTGATCCGTGAATATTGCAACCCAACTAAAGTTATTAATATATTCAGTCTCTTATTTACACGCAGCACTGTATTTCTTTATTTAACTTTTATTTAGTGCTAGCTAGACCCGTAGGTGTCAGCCTGCTTTATATGGCTGTGATAGAATACAGTAATGCAGGCATTCAAAGAACATATGAGTCAGTAGTTCAATAGACAAATGGTACCCATCAAAGGTGCAAGTAGACTGACACAATTCGATAATATGTACACGAAATGCACAATAACAAAGATAAATTAGGTGGTAACCAGGTGCAACATATATACAAAAAGACCCAAAATGCCTCATGGTGTTCCATAATGGCCGTGCTGTAGGTGATTGCGAAGAGGATGTGAATTCTTCATGGATTGCAGAGAAGGAGGAGGAGACAGGAACGGATATTCAGACTGAGCATTACACTTTTAGGACAAACAGAGGGGGAAATATACGATAAATACAGGCTGAGTAGTTGAGTCATTTTAAATCTAATTGCAGAAAGTAGGCCTCAGCTTGAGAAACACTTTCAGAAGCAGTTCCATACCCACCTATTTTGAGGTACTATGCTCACTCCATCTTTTGGCCTCTAGGAGTTACTACGGTGGCATTGCTGTTGCAGGCGAGGTATTCACAGAGTGCCCTTTCAAGGTATTTTGGGGCTTTTCTAGCTACTATGTCACAGAAAAGGAACAATCATATTACTTTCCCTAGAATAGCACAGGAGTTGCAGTCAACAAAATTGAAATGTTACCGTATTGCTCAATTATCTCATGTAATGCAATGTATTGATGGAACCCATGTTTCTATCTTACAATGAGTAGATATTTAGAAACAGGAAAACACTCATTCCCCTAGCCTCTCCGCTGCGGCGTGATTTTCCGCCGCGGTGCGAAGATTCTAATCAGTGGGCGTGGTTCAGACGGCCCCTGGCCGTTGTGGGCACACACCCATGCCCACCGTGACTCAAGACGGCCGGGGACCGTCATGAGCATGGAAGAGGTTAATATCCAAATGGTGTGTGATGCAACAAATACATTAACAGACATTGTTACAAAGTACCCTGGCACTGCACATGACTCATTCAATTTCAGTCATAGCAATAGATACTCACGCCTTCTCAGAGGAGAGTTTGGATATGTCTATTTACTTGGTAAATATACATTATAAGTATAACATAAATGTCACATATGACAAAACTGTAGTACTGGTAATCACATATTCTAATTTGTTTGTAGGTGACAGTGCATGCTCTGAGGTCATGAGTATTGACACCATATCTTAGTCCCTCAAACCAAAGTGAGCAACACTGCAATGCATTACACAAACGAACCAGGGGCCATATTATCAAGAAAGGGTGATACATTATTGCCGCTTTCATCAGCAGGAAACTGCCGCTAAAGCGGCGATAAGGGGCTTGATAATATGCCCTTGAGAATTCCCATAGAAGCCCATGTTCACACCAGAACCTGGGCTTCTATGGGAATTCTCAAGGGCATATTATCAAGCCCATTATCGCCGCTTTAGCTGCAGTTTCCTGCTGCTAGAGCGGCGATAATGTTATCGCCGTTCTTGATAATATGGCCCTAAGTTTATTGGCCGTGGTACAGCCTTCAGGACGCACAACACCACCTGTGTTCTACAGCAACGCAAACTCATAGCGCCGCTCTCTGATGCGCTGCTAACATTTGATAGCTCCTCAATTTCTGAAAGAGCAACTGCTTCCCCACTTGCAATTTGATTAGTTTGTAAACTTTCTACGGCATTAGTTATTTGCACAGGACCACGTGCCGCATCACCACTATAGTGACCAATTTCTACCTGCAAACTTACCTTATGGCGTGAGAGTGTAGAAGTTGCCTGTGCAAGGCAATGTATGGTGTGACTCAACACATCCATAGGTGAAACAAGTTATGTTGTCTATCCTGTAGTGTGAAACAAGTTATGTTGTCTATGCCGTTGTGCTATGTTTTCCGGTTGCAACTGGACACATTAACTCTTTCATCGTTTTCGATAGTTGCTGTAAGCCACTAGTGACACTTTGTTCTAGTTCAGGTATGTTGCTGTTTATAATTCTCATTTCTTTGTGTTGTAGACGCTGGACCTTCAACAGAGAGGCGTCTGTACCTCCAAACAACCGTGCATGTCATCTCCCATATTTCGTGTTGACATAGATCTTGAAATAGGTTGCCTGACCACACTGGGATGGCGGACTCAGTTTCTTCAGTGCATTTCTCTGGGCCTCACTGCAGGTTCCTCCATATTACCTGGACTCCTTGCATCATCAGCTTCATCAACAGTCAGTCTCTAACTACTATGTTCTGGAGTGGAACATTGCCTCCTGGGTGGTGTTTTTGAAACATTGGAATACTGGGATCATTTTCTTCTTCCATGGACATTTCAGAATCCTCCTCCCCCTCCTTCCAACACATGATGTGTTTTTGCTGAGATATCCGTTTAGAAATGCAAAGTGAAAACTATTTGCAAAATCACTTAATCGTGTATATCTTTGTTTGTCTAAATTAATTTACAATAAGTTTACTTTGTGCATTAGATGTTTATAATGGAGTACTGCCTATCCCGTAATGCTGCGGTTCCCAAACTGTGCGCCGCGGCGCCCTGGTGCGCCGTGATTAGCAGCCAGGGGCGCCGCGCCGCCACACAGGACAGGAAGTGGGACATATGGATTGTAGGCAAGGGGGGGTGTTTAAAATAGCGCCTTAATTATGGTTTGGCCCAGCACACTGCCGCCATACGCTTCCTGTGTACGTACGCACGCACGTACGTGTTTGTACTTATGCTGGTGACCCCCCGTGTTGTGCCCTGCTTTGGCGCGTCGCTGCAACGTTCCTGGTGCCCCCCCATGTTGCGCCCTGCTTTGGAGAGTCACCGAATCGTTCCTGGTGGCCCCGTGTTGCCCCTGCTTTGGAGCGTCGGTGAAACCTTGCTGGTGCCCCCCGTGTTGCCCCTGCTTTGGAGCGTCGCTGAATCGTTCCTGGTGGCCCCCCTGTTGCCCCTGCTTTGGAGCGTCGGTGAAACCTTGCTGGTGCCCCCCGTGTTGCCCCTGCTTTGGAGCGTCGCCAAATCGTTCCTGGTGGCCCCCGTGTTGCCCCTGCTTGGAGCGTCGCTGAAACGTTCCTGGTGCCCCCCGTGTTGCGCCCTGCCCTGCCGTGCCTCGCCCCGTAGGACCCTTTTCCAATCGGTAAGTAAGCGTCTCTCTGTCTGATTGTTCCCTTCTTCTCAGACCCTGGCAGGAAGTTCTTTAGCCGTAAATTTGTCACATATGTTTATATTTTTGCTGTACATCCTGTGCTTGCTGTGTTTAAATTATTTTCTTTTTACCTGCGTTGTTTTGATTCTATGGCCTGCTCATGCAACGAGGGGAATTTTTTATCGTATGTGTGGCGTTATGGTTACATATTTAACGAATATGTCCGTTAGAATAAATGCAACAGTCCAACGCCTAAAATGACGGGAATAGGCTGTTATTACAGGCATATGGACTTGGACCACAGGCAGTATCATATTACTCAAAATCGGGGCATGCGAACCATTTGAGTTGGAAAGTTTCCTGACACGTCCGAGCCACTCTAGCAGAGTACAGAGCGATGACTGCTTCTCTCAAGCTCTATGAAAATTAGTTAACTTGAAACTAGAACAAATACAGAACCGTGGAGATAAATTAAGGGGCCGAACGATCATGTTGCTTTTGAACATGACATTGTTTATTGATGGCTACTCTTGAATCAATTATGTTTTTATGTCTCAACTGAACTCTTCAAAGTTGATGGGTGGGTGGGTCTCTGAACTGGGGAAATGTTTTTATTTAAGAATGGAACGGTAGGGGCACCTGCAGCTTTTCTGCTAGCAACCCAAGGTTTTGCCTTTTATGTGGACACGGTAAGGTTAAAGGAGATGGAGGTATCACCAAGCAGGCCACCGCACAGATTTTTTATTTGTATTTTGAGAATTTATAGAGCGTGTTACACCCAAGTGCGTCAAAGCGCTAGCAAAGAGTAAGAATGACTGCAAGACAGGAGACCAGACCTATCCATCACAGAAGAGCCAGGTTTTCAACTGCTTGCAAACGGCAGCATGGGAGAAAAGACTTGCAATGTGAATAGTTAGCGACAACTAGAAAGGGCTGCCCCCTCACCTGCCTTTTCAAAATGTAGGTATCTCAACCTTCCTAAGAGAGGCAGACCTGAGCTGACTGTTGGGATACATGAGAAAATTACAACTGACCAAATTACAAAAGCAAACGTTAAGTTACATGAAGCAGTAATATGAGCAAACAAAATACAAGAGGTAGCAAAAGGTACATTACAGGGGGTAAAAGTGACATGTGTGCAAGTTACAAAAACGTACAAACTACAAGTAGAGGTATAATACTGCAATAATGGCAGACACTCAAGCACAAGAACAAACGTTATGTAGGCAATGGTGGCACTTGTGCAAGTATCTAAAGCAAACAAAATGTAAGCGGTAGCAAACAGTGTTACAAGAGAAAAGTGACGTATGCATGTTACAAAAGAGTACCAAACACAGGTAGAAGGATAATACTGCAATAAATGGCAGACACTCAAACCACAAGAACACACTGGGAAGGCACTTCCACAGTCATGGAGAAAATAATTTTCTGTACTTGAAGGTCTTCCTTAAGATAATAGAGAGGGCGTGAGTTACATTTGGAAGTGTCTTTGAAGGAGGCGAACTTTGAGGTCAGTTTTAAAGGCCTGGGAAGAGGTGGTGGCTCCCGAACACATGTAGACAAAATTGGTTTTGCCTGTTTAGCTTTTGCAGAAATTATTTGTGCTTTGCAGCATTTGCCTTTCGTCCCAGCAGAGTTCATCCCATTGCATCCTGGTAAATGCTGTATGCTTAATTTCAAAGTTGCTGTAGTCTTTCACCAAAGTTGATGCAGGTAGTGCTGTTATCTCTAGACTGATTTGGATTAGAAACTATATGTCCGTTCTATAGCGTACTCTGTACTACTGTGATATGTCCTTGGCTGGGCCCAGGAATTGTTGAAGTGTGGTCTTTGGTGTTACAAATCAGTCTGATGTACACATTAGCTGCAATTTGGCTTTCTTCATTGTTTGCAAAAATGTGCCATCTTAGATTTCATTACAAAACTGAATGCTCTTTCTGTCTGTGTGGGGTACCAATAAGAATAATTAATCCAAATGGTCATCATCATCACGTGCTGCTATTGGAAATTAACATCAATAATAGATCCATCATTAGAAAGAGGATCACTTGTGTTCTTCTTATACTTGTCTAACCTGGATGTTTTGTACTTCAGACTTATTATACCGTGGAGACTGGATGAGACCCGGAAGAAAACTGGAAATACTTGAGCAAAGGAAAAGAAAAGAAGACCAGGAACTTTACAGATAGAAAGACCCCTCCATCTGAATAATTCAGACACGTGGATTTGATTTTCATCTTTCTGATTGACAATGAAGAGATTTCTAATGCCAAGTTCAAGTTCATCTGCGCAAAGTGAAGTTGGAGGTTCTTCTGACAAAGATGACGGGAAACGAAAGGCCAAGTACAGAAAGTATGATGACGGGTATCTGGATTATGGTTTCACGTGTGTTCAGGTTAATAATGAGGACCGTCCTCAATGTGCAATCTGTTTAAAAGTTTTGGCTCTGGAATCCATGCTTCCAAGTAAACTTAAGCGGCATCTTGAAAGTCTTCACCCAAATGTGGTCGGAAAGCCAAGGGAATTTTTTATAAGCAAAGTTGCAGAAGCCAAACTACAAAAGTCCATATTCTCTAAACAAACCAAAATGAATAGTAATGCCCTCCTGTCCTCATATCAAGTGGCCTATCTAGTTGCACAGAGTAAAAAACCCCACACAATTGCAGAAGAGCTGATTTTGCCTGCTGCTGTTACAATGGTAACAAACATGGTCGGCGAAGATGCGGGTAAACAGCTGCTGAAAGTGCCTCTTTCTAATAATACTGTCAGCCGGAGGATAAATGATATGGCTGAAGATATTAATGATCAGCTCATCTGTAATCTAAGAGGGAAAGACTTTGCACTCCAGTTGGATGAGGCAACAGACAACCACAAAGACACCCATCTTATTTGCTATGTCCGGTTTGTTCACGAAAAACAAATTGTTGAGGATTTTTTGTTCTGTAAAGAAATCAAAGGTGGAACTACAGGTCAAGACTTGTTTGTAGTTGTGGATGATTTTATGCAACATAATCAAATTGACTGGGAGAGATGTGTTGGAGTTTGTACAGATGGGGGTCGTTCAATGGCAGGATGCTACCAAGGACTTCAAGCTCGCATACGATCTAAAGCGCCCAATGCTGTTTGGACACACTGTATAATACACCGAGAAGCACTGGCAGCAGGAAACCTCAGTGAAGAACTGCATGGTATTTTGAAAATAGTAATCAAAGTGGTAAATCATATTAAAACAAGACCAATGAAAGCACCATTTTTTGCTAAACTGTGTGAGGACATGGGTGCCGACCACTCATGCCTCTTGTTCTACGGCAGCTCTAGGTGGCTGTCTCTTGGTAATTCCCTGCTTAGAGTGTATGAGCTGAGGAATGAAATATACTCATATTTACATGATGATGAACATTGTTTTGCTGACAAATTTATTGATGCAGACTTTCTAATACAAATGGGTTTTCTTTCTGATCTATTTGAAAAACTGAATGTACTGAACAAGTCCTTGCAAGGCAATAACACTAACATCTTGCAACTGTCAGGCAAAGTTTCAGGCTTTAAGAACAAGGTGATCCTTTGGAAAAGCTGTGTAAGCAAGGGTGACTATAAATGGTTTCCTTCATTGGACCAGTTTCTGCAGGAGAATGGAATGGTGTTAAAGGAGGAACTGCAGACAGTTTTTGTTCTGTATTTGTCTCAACTGCGTTTTTACCTTGACAAATATTTTCCAGAGGATGAAGTGGAGCCAATAAAATGGGTGAGCAACCCTTTCAATGCTGAGATACCTCAGCATCTCAACAATGAGGAAGTAGAACAGCTTATTGATGTTGCAAGTGACAAAGCATTGAAAGCAAGGTTTCAGTCTCAGTCACTGTTTGAGTTCTGGTGAAAAGCTGGGGATGAATACCCAATGATAAGCAAGAGAGCCCTGCATGTTTTGATCCCGTTTGCTACTTCATACCTTTGTGAAGCTGGTTTCTCAGCAGTTGCAGTAATAAAGTCCAAATATAGGGCAAAAATTAACCTTGAAAAGGAAATGCGTGTTGCGATCTCAAAAATAACTCCGAGATATCAAGAGCTATGTAAGGGAAAACAAGCACATCCATCTCACTAGGATTTGCAAGGTAAATACGGACTCTGTTGTTTTTCCTGGTCATTAAAAACTTCTGTATAATAAAATATATTTTTCAAACTACTGTTGTGTGGTCCAAAAAAGTCTTGTATTGTTTCTCACTTAACAAGTTTTTATTAAACAACTTATCTTCTTATTTTGTTACTAATATCATTATAATACCTTCATTGCGTCCCAATTACTTTAAGGAAGACAACTGGAAGTACTCCCGATGTCGGGTTTGCATCCCGTCCACCGGTAAAAAAAAAAAAATTGTGGGGAGCCACGGCCAACTGCCGATTAGGTCATTATTCCTCTTTCATCTGTCTCTGCTTTATAATCCATCTCTTTTATTCATCAGATTAACATCCTTTTTTACTTTTGTGCATCCATACGTGGACTTTAGTTGCATTTGTCCAAGTTTCTGATGTTCACAATGTGTCCATCCGGACCTCTATATATGAACACAACTGAGGAAAAGTTCGTCAAAGGCAGTGTTTATTATACCCAATGCATTTTGGGCTAAAGTCGCCCTTCGTCAGGGGTCACTAAAATCATGATAAAACAGTGATCAATTTTAATCACAAAATCGACCTTCTTACACTCTACATCATCCCATATTACTATGAGTCTCCTGTCATTGCCATTTTTTGTGGCGCTGTATATTAGTGTTATTTGCCTTCCTGCTGCACTGCCCTACATCAAAAGAAAAGGGCAAAAATGTGCCATATCTATCAGATACGGCACATTCCTGTCCTCTTTCCCTGCGCTGGCACTCAATTGGCTTCCATGCGCCATGGTGCAAGAGTGTCTGCATTGTAGGAATGAATAGATGTGATTTCCTCTTTCTTTGCAGAATGCAGGATGCATAGAAAGACGAAAATACAAGGAGAAATAATGTTATAATGCTATAACCCTGGGAATGTGTCAAATGCCATGGGTGTTATGGAGGAATACCCACCGTAACACCCATGGCACTCCTCCCCATTGTAGTCAGGGGCAAAGCAGTGGCTTGCACTGCATTGCCTTACTCCATATGTACAAGGCCATGAAAAGTCAGGGGTGCCTCTACGTAGCCTTGTAGATATGACACAAAGAGTGACATTTTGTAGGCTCACAGGGGGGAAACAGCCATGACAACGCGGGGATTACCCCGCAATGCCATTACAACGCAGGGATTACATCGACTTTCGCTGGAGGGCGCTGTTGGATACGGAATAGTTTAATTTTCTATCCAACACCTTCCCTACTGTCAACGTGGGCTGGAGTTTGAATAGAAAATTAAACTATTCCACTATCCAGTGCCCTCCAGCGAAAGTCGTTGTAACGACTTTCGTTGTAATCCCCGCGTTGTAATGGCATGCGGGGTAAAAGCCCGCGTTGTAATGCCATACAACCTCACAGGGCTTATAAATAGGCTCCTAGATATCCAGTAGCTGATGTATTAGCCTATTGTTCCAACAAAACAATAGGGATTGAAACAGATGTTGATCCGTGAATATTGCAACCCAACTAAAGTTATTAATATATTCAGTCTCTTATTTACACGCAGCACTGTATTTCTTTATTTAACTTTTATTTAGTGCTAGCTAGACCCGTAGGTGTCAGCGTGCTTTATATGGCTGTGATAGAATACAGTAATGCAGGCATTCAAAGAACATATGAGTCAGTAGTTCAATAGACAAATGGTACCCATCAAAGGTGCAAGTAGACTGACACAATTCGATAATATGTACACGAAATGCACAATAACAAAGATAAATTAGGTGGTAACCAGGTGCAACATATATACAAAAAGACCCAAAATGCCTCATGGTGTTCCATAATGGCCGTGCTGTAGGTGATTGCGAAGAGGATGTGAATTCTTCATGGATTGCAGAGAAGGAGGAGGAGACAGGAACGGATATTCAGACTGAGCATTACACTTTTAGGACAAACAGAGGGGGAAATATACGATAAATACAGGCTGAGTAGTTGAGTCATTTTAAATCTAATTGCAGAAAGTAGGCCTCAGCTTGAGAAACACTTTCAGAAGCAGTTCCATACCCACCTATTTTGAGGTACTATGCTCACTCCATCTTTTGGCCTCTAGGAGTTACTACGGTGGCATTGCTGTTGCAGGCGAGGTATTCACAGAGTGCCCTTTCAAGGTATTTTGGGGCTTTCCTAGCTACTATGTCACAGAAAAGGAACAATCATATTACTTTCCCTAGAATAGCACAGGAGTTGCAGTCAACAAAATTGAAATGTTACCGTATTGCTCAATTATCTCATGTAATGCAATGTATTGATGGAATCCATGTTTCTATCTTACAATGAGTAGATATTTAGAAACAGGAAAACACTAATTCCCCTAGCCTCTCCGCTGCGGCGTGATTTTCCGCCGCGGTGCGAAGATTCTAATCAGTGGGCGTGGTTCAGACGGCCCCTGGCCGTTGTGGGCACACACCCATGCCCACCGTGACTCAAGACGGTCGGGGACCGTCATGAGCATGGAAGAGGTTAATATCCAAATGGTGTGTGATGCAACAAATACATTAACAGACATTATTACAAAGTACCCTGGCACTGCACATGACTCATTCATGTTCAGCCATAGCAATAGATACTCACGCCTTCTCAGAGGAGAGTTTGGATATGTCTATTTACTTGGTAAATATACATTATAAGTATGACATAAATGTCACATATGACAAAACTGTAGTACTGGTAATCACATATTCTAATTTGTTTGTAGGTGACAGTGCATGCTCTGAGGTCATGAGTATTGACACCATATCTTAGTCCCTCAAACCAAAGTGAGCAACACTGCAATGCATTACACAAACGAACCAGGGGCCATATTATCAAGAAAGGGTGATACATTATTGCCGCTTTCATCAGCAGGAAACTGCCGCTAAAGCGGCGATAAGGGGCTGGATAATATGCCCTTGAGAATTCCCATAGAAGCCCATGTTGACACCAGAACCTGGGCTTCAATGGGAATTCTCAAGGGCATATTATCAAGCCCATTATCGCCGCTTTAGCTGCAGTTTCCTGCTGCTAGAGCGGCGATAATGTTATCGCCGTTCTTGATAATATGGCCCTAAGTTTATTGGTCGTGGTACAGCCTTCAGGACGCACAACACCACCTGTGTTCTACAGCAACGCAAACTCATAGCGCCGCCCTCTGATGCGCTGCTAACATTTGATAGCTTCTCAATTTCTGAAGGAGCAACTGCTTCCCCACTTGCAATTTGATTAGTTTGTAAACTTTCTAGGGCATTAGTTATTTGCACAGGACCACGTGCCACATCACCACTATAGTGACCAATTTCTACCTGCAAACTTACCTTATGGCGTGAGAGTGTAGAAGTTGCCTGTGCAAGGCAATGTATGGTGTGACTCAACACATCCATAGGTGAAACAAGTTATGTTGTCTATCCTGTAGTGTGAAACAAGTTATGTTGTCTATGCCTTTGTGCTATGTTTTCCGGTTGCAACTGGACACATTAACTCTTTCATCGTTTTCGATAGTTGCTGTAAGCCACTAGTGACACTTTGTTCTAGTTCAGATATTTTGCTGTTTATAATTCTCATTTCTTTGTGTTGTAGACGCTGGACCTTCAACAGAGAGGCGTCTGTACCTCCAAACAACCGTGCATGTCATCTCCCATATTTCGTGTTGACATAGATCTTGAAATAGGTTGCCTGACAACACTGGGATGGCGGACTCAGTTTCTTCAGTGCATTTCTCTGGGCCTCACTGCAGGTTCCTCCATATTACCTGGACTCCTTGCATCATCAGCTTCATCAACAGCCAGTCTCTAACTACTATGTTCTGGAGTGGAACATTGCCTCCTGGGTGGTGTTTTTGAAATATTGGAATACTGGGATCATTTTCTTCTTCCATGGACATTTCAGAATTCTCCTCCCCCTCCTTCCAACACATGATGTGTTTTTGCTGAGATATCCGTTTAGAAATGCAAAGTGAAAACTATTTGCAAAATCACGTATATCTTTGTTTGTCTAAATTAATTTACAATAAGTTTACTTTGTGCATTAGATGTTTATAAGGGAGTCCTACCTATCCCGTAATGCAATACTAGGGTAAACCTAACACTTCTAATGGTGTTTAAAACATATTTTATAGTAGATAAGGATTTACCAGGTCTAACAAGATTACAGTGTTACCTCAACAATTGCTGCAAATATGTTATATTAACGCTGTACATGCATATATGAGTCTTATCTTTTGATGTAGCAGCAGTCTCCAAAGTCTTTATGTAGCTGAAGCCAGGCACACTTTCTGGCTCCAGGGTGGACTTTATTATTTCCTCAAGAGGAGTCGGTGCTGGCTGAGTTGAAGGGCCCCCTCCTGTTGCACAGACCTCATTTCTACAGGTTGGCAACTTCTCTTTGTTTCTGGATTGGTGATCATACCACCTTTTCCTGATCCCTTCTATTGATCTCGGTGTGACCCTACAGTGTTAACGTGCTCCTGTATGTTGAGCCATATTTTTTCTTCTGTGACGCTTGCAAAGAGAGTGTTGTTTTGCCAAACAAGGCATCATGATGGGATGCACACTCTTCTATTAATATCTTTAACTCGTTCTTAGTCTCTGGCTGACAGGAGCGCTAGACTTAACAGCGCCTTGGACGACCAAGGCCCCACTTAGGGGCGCTAAGTCGGCAGAGTGGTTTAACGCTGAGTTAAAAGCGGCCAAATCTGTGTGTAAAGGCTTAGAACGCTCCTGGCGGAAAAATTATGAAGAAACTGCTAAAGGGGAATACAAGAATGGTATAAAAGAATATCATCGTTTGCTTAGGAAGACCAAAAGGGAATTTCTGAATAATAGAATTCCGAAAGCAGAGTGCTCGACTAAGGAGCTCTTTGGTATTTACAAGGAACTAACTTCACTGGGGAGGACCCTGGCCCCAGAAATCCATTCGAAAGAGACTTGTGAGGCGATTGCAGACTTTTTTGTCCAAAAGATTGAAACAATATACAACTCCTTTACAATAGGAGCAACTGGATCCTCCACGGAACTCTCCAGGGAAGAGAGATGGTTTAGGAATCCGGGCCTCTGCCAGTTCGCAGTCCCGAGCAACCATGAGCTGTTGAAGATAGTCCAGAGTATCAAGTCTGGCTCTCCTAAAGATGCGGCCCAACCAAAGATTTTTAGGAATCAGGCAGAGCTCCTCATAAACCATATTAGTCATATGGTAGAGCTGTCTTTTAAGGCCTGCTATGTGCCACAATATTGGAAAACAGCACAGGTCATCCCCATTAAAAAAAAGCTAATCTTGGCATAGCCACTTGGACAATTTCCGCCCCATTTCTCTCGTTCCCTTCTGTGCGAAAGTAGTGGAGAAAATCGTAAACGCACAGTTGGTGAAATATATAGAAGAGTGCCAACTCCTGCACCCCTCTCAATCAGGCTTCATAGCGAACCACTCTACTGAATCAGCTCTGCTTTACTCGACCGAATTGCTGCGCAGGAGAGTGGATGAGGGACGGACGGCCGCGCTGCTGCTATTAGATCTCAGTGCAGCATTCGATACCGTCTCGCACCCTATGCTGCTAGCCCGACTCAGGGAGGCAGGGATTAAGGGTCCGGCCTACGAATGGGTGAAGGCGTTCCTCACTGACAGAAAATTTCAGGTCTGGTGCCCCCCCTATAAATCGGAGGTTCAGGCACTAAGACAAGGGGTACCTCAAGGCTCTATTTTGAGCCCCACCCTATTCAATTTGTACATGGAACCCTTGGCAAGGCTGGTGAAAGCTTTTGGGGTGGAGATAGTGTCTTACGCTGATGACACCCAACTAGTGGTGACACTGTCACAGCCCCCCGAAGAGGCGGCAGCGAATTTCTCGATGTGTTTGGGAAGATTAGCTGAGTGGATGAACAACAATTGCTTGCGCCTCAACGCAAGTAAAACGGAGCTCCTCATGGTAGGGAAAGCTCCCTTCATTTGGTCCTCTGCATGGTGGCCTCCCGAATTAGGGCCATCCCCCTGCCCCTTGGAACAGGTGAAGAACCTGGGGTTCAGATTAGATACAAACCTGTTTTTCGAACATCACACCAGAGGGGTAGCAGGCAAATGCTACGGCATTCTAAAATGCATGCGCAAAACTCTGGATCTACTCCCCGCAACCAGTAGGAAAATTCATATTCACACTCTAGTCACGCCTCATCTTGACTACGGCAACGCATTGTATGTGGGCCTAAGCCAAAAAGGAATTCACCGTCTGCAACATGTTCAAAATGCGGCGGCCAGGCTGGTATTGAATCTCTCTAGAAAGTCTTCAGGTAGCCGCGCGCTGGCTAAACTGCACTGGCTTCCGGTCTGAGAGAGCATTAAGTTCAAGACACTGTGTTTGGCCCACCGTATTGTGCAGGGGAAGGGTCCGGCCTATCTTCAAAGCTTACTAACCCTGTACCAGCCCAACCGACAGTTAAGATCCCTGGGAAGTATGTTTTCCAGGTGCCTCGTATCCATCGAGCTAGGATGGGTGGACGCTCTTTCAGGTACCTGGCCAGTAAGCACTGGAATGCGCTTCCATTAGAACTCTGGATGGAACCGTCGGAGCTGAGATTCAGGCTGAAATTAAAAACGCATCTTTTTCCGACATAGGCGGGAGATCTCCGTGACTCTTGGCGCTACCGGAACTGTTTGAGCTCGTGCCTGACCCTCTAGTCTACACAGAGTGGGGGGACACTGTTTCTAGTGTAACCAGGCGCTTTACAAACTTGATATTATTATTATTATTTAGTCAATTTAAATTTTCTGTTTCTCCCTCCAAAAGCCTTATCTGGTTCTGTCAAGACTTATTGATGCTTTCCAAGGGTGAATGGCTGAGGCTGATCTTGATTCCAATTGGATTCCACTCTCAATGCTCTCCAGTCTTTTTATAAACTTGTGCTACACTACTTCCTGTTTGTGAGGTTATCACTCACTGATAAAAAGCAGGATTAGTTATTTGCTATTTACTCAATCACTAAACGCGATTCCTAAAATTGCGAATGTGACTCATACCTAAGGCCAGATGTATCAAGATACACTTTTGCGATTCTCAATTAGCTATTTTTAGGGAATCGCTATTTGAGAATTGCAAAATGGTATGTATGTAGAAATTTGCTATTTTTAGCGATTTCTTAAAATTCCTTAATTGCGATTAGCAAATTGCTAATCGCAATTAAGGAATAATTCCCCATTCATTTCTATGGGCCAGGAGGCCCATAGGAATGAATGTGAAATTATTCTTAATTTGCGATTTGCAATTTGCTAATCGCAAATTGAGAATAATTTCAAGGGTGCAAGGGTGTCCAAAGGACACCCTGTTGTACCCCTGAAATAAGCATGGGTGCACATGTGGTGCACATACATGCCCTAAGGGCATGTATGTGCATCACATGGCACTTTGAAAAATGCAAAAATGGGCATGTTTCAACAAATTCGCAAATTACCATCAACTTGAAGTTGGTGGTAATTTGCAATTCCTTAGGGACAATTAGCATTTTTTTTTGCATCATACATTGCATTTAAGGAATCGCAAATTTTGCGATTCCTCACATGCAATCGCAAAATAACGAATCGCAAATTTGCGATTCCTTATTTTGCACTGAAATTTGCTACATACATACCATTTTGCCCAAATGAGTTCACAATTTCGGCGTTTGCGAACCCATTTGAGCTTCATACATCTGGCCCCAAATCAGTAAAGGGCAGATGAACAAATTCATACATACCAAATACTGATTCGCAGTTTTCGATTCTGCAAGTATCTCAAATTACGAATTGGTATTTGTTTGCTTCATACATCTGGCCCCAGATGTGCTTGATGTACACAGTCTGTACCAAAAGAACACTATTAAGTTACTATAACTGTAGAGGGATCACTTTTTCCCAATTCAGTTTCTCGGTGAGGCCTTCTTTTTC